>NC_069386.1:30958333-31273750 GCF_027475565.1 Acinonyx jubatus
TCATCATGTCTTCTCTGCTTTCTCTGACTGCTGCTGACCAACAGACCTAGCTGGTGTCTCCAGGAGAGGGGGTGGAAAGTTGGCTGGGAAAAGGTACAAGAACTCAAGGACCTTTTGGCCTAGGCAGTTCATGACTGTCTTCTATTGCCAAACCATGCCACTGGCTTCTGAATACTCAGTAGATCTTCTCACCATGTAAGTGGACCAAATCCTTGCTTTAGACTATTCCTACACCAATCCTTGAATGAGGTACTAAATATTAGCTCACTTGGAACAAAGAAGGGCCAACTATCAACTCAGTTTTACCAAGTGCTAAAGTAGAAATAAAAGATCTGGAGGGGAAGAGGCTGAATTGAATGACAAAATTGGGCTCTTCAAATTAATCATGCCTTCCAAAAACCAGGATCCCTTCCTATTATTAGGGATAACTGAGTAGATATAGGATATTAAATGACTATTTTAAATGGAAAAGAAGGGGGGAAAAACCCAGTATATTAATAGTTGGAACACCTGGGGAGAGAAAAAGATTTGGCTTCAAACAAAGGCCAATCATGAGACAAATATTTGTATTTTAGACTTTCATTTGGTGCTAAAGTTAGAAAACGAAGCCCCAAAGCCTATTTCATCTGACAGAGACACATATTTTAGTCTATCAGGAAGAGTGTCCATGGCATAGACCATTTACTGCAAGTTACAAAGAATATATGAGAAACTGCTTCCACCAAAAGGCAGAGCGATATATGTCATGAACATTTCCTTGCCTGAGATGGATAGATAAGCACACAACAGAAGGAAAAACACTCAAATCGCACTTTGAGACAGACCAAGCCCTTTTCCCACAGTAAATTCTTTGTATATACACATCAAAAACAGATTCAACAATCCATCTGGGAAAACCAAGGTCAGTTTGCAGCCTTGAACAGAACTAGTGGGGGGAGGAGGGCAGTTCTCCGGGTGAGGGCCTGACAAAGCTCGTCCTCTATGTGACTAAGCAGCTCATTTACCTGGTGTGCCTGGTTAGGGCAGGGAGAGCAGAGCCTTGTTCGGGGGTGCTCTGGGTGCGTATAAGATGCGTTAGAGCTTCCCTCTCCCGTGCCCCCCACCCCCCCATCCTGCCTTGACAGATGGCAGCCTCTGTGCTACTGTGAATCGTCACATCTGCCCTTCCCTGAGAGGCGGGCCTTACCCTGAGATGAAGACCCCTCTCACGCGAACAGTCCTACCCCCGTGTTAATCAGCTAGATGCTGTCAGACCCTACCACACACTGGCCCGCGGAGGCAGACCAGCATTCTCTGTGGGGCTCAGAAGGCTGAAGGCAAGACAAAGCCTGCCCACTGCCTGAACAGGAAGCGACGGAGCTGCTGGCACAAGGGGCTGTTTCTCAAAGGCGCTGCAGGAGAGGGAAAGAGCACTGGCCTGGAGTTGGGGGACAAGTGCTAAGTCGGCTCTGTGACCTTAGGCAAATCACTTAACCTGGTAACCTTTGCTCTCGCTACCCCTCAGAGCTAGAGCTGTGCGGAGTGGCAGATCAGAAAATGGGTTGAAAGGGGTCTATAAAACACATGGGATAATAAAAATAACAGCAAAATCATCCTCTTTCTCCTCTTTGATGACATATTTCTTTCTGTTTCACTACCTAGGGAACAAGCTTTTCTTCCTCACTGTCAGAGAATGGAACTGTTTATAAGCCCTTGCTTATCAGACTTCCAAATTAGTCCCCCTCCAGCCTACCTAGACGTCCCCCTGGAAAATCTAACACGGAATGAGATCTCAGAAACCATCCATAGTCAGTTCAATTAGCCAGAGAATTTTACTTACAATGATTTGGCTTTATTTTTTGCAAAGAAACGCGTGTGTATTTTCTACACAGACATGCGCGTGTGTGTGCACGCAGCAAAAGGTAATAAGCAAGAAGGGGCATCAGAACTCTGAAATCTAACCCGTCTTTCCAGAGAAACATGGGTGGGGGTCAAGATCAAAAGCAACTTGTTTAATTCAATTTGGCTTGGGCATGGAAAGGGGAGAAGTACTTGTTTTTGGGGGGTCCTCGGTATAGTTTTCTTTTTTAAATACTTTTAAAGAAAAATTTAACATTTATTTCTTTTTGAGAGACAGAGAGAGACAGAGCGTGAGCAGGGGAGAGACAGAGAGAGAGGGAGACATTGAATCCAAAGCAGGCTCCAGGCTCCGAGCTGCCAGCACAGAGCCCGACACGGGGCTCGTACTATGGACAGCAAAATCATGACCTGAGCCAAAGACGGACGCTTAACCAACTGAGCCACCCAGGCACCCCCTCAGTATTGTTTCTACACAACTGTTTCGACAGAAAATTGCTATCTTTTTGGTCAGTGAGGGTGACCTGTTGTTGGTAGTGCAAAAGACACAATCATGGACATGATACAAAACACAGAACTTGGAAGAAGCTTCCAGATTAACTCGAATTGAACCCTCACATTTTACACATAAGGAATCTGTGGCCCCCAGAAGGAGAATGCTTTGCTCCCGATCATGGAGATGGGTGGGGCGCGAGCCTGGACCCGCACCCCGTCTACATCTCTTTCCCCTGCCATGTGCCTGCCGACAGGGCTGCAGCAGCGGCTGTTTCCCAAGGCAGGCAGGAGACAGCCCGACAACGCGGCGCTGCCTCGGCCTCTTCTCAGGCTCCTTCTGGGGCAGCTTGTTCTGCTGGTGGGGGAGGGGACCATCAGCCCAGAAACCAAGGTGCCCGGAGCTGAAAGGCCCATCTGTGGCAGTCAATTCACCCGAACACGTTAACAAGAGAAGGAGACGCTGCACAAAGCAGCAGTTACGGCCTGGCCCCTCTGCCGCTGGACAGCCGTTTATCACCTGCAGCTGCACTCGCTGGGCAGCCTGCTGGGCGCTGCCTCCCTTGCAGCCCTGTCTGCTTCCCCTGCGGTGCGGCCTGCCGTGTCAAAGCTGCCCGGCCCCACTCACGGTCCAGGTGGGAGTCACCAAGCCTTTCAAACCCAGGCCGTCTTCAGCGGCTCCTGTGAAATCTATGTTTGTCCTTCCCCTTAGCCCTGGAGGAGGAGTCGCTGCCCTGCTGCCGGGATCTCTGAGGCTTTTCCTCCGACCCAGCTAACGATACCTGGCTCCTGAGTGCCCCAGACACTCCGATTTGGGAGTGACGAAACCAGTCACAAATGTCTAAGGGCCCTTGGTCTCACCACCGTGTGAAGAGGGAAGACGGCAAGCGTCACATGAGTAAAACTGTGATCTGCTCCGAGCCCTCTTGGGCCACACAATCTAGTTTACAGCTTTAGATGCTAGTTTTCCAGAGAGGAGACCACTGTGAGTTTAAAGGGAACAACCTCCACAATGTCTCTGTGCCTCATTCTCCCCTCTGTGCCCCCATCACCCCTGCTTGCCACGCACGGCAAGCTTCCTGAAGGCCCAGCTCTGGTGACACGCCCCACGTTTTATGTCCACAAACTAAAGTGCTAACTTCTCAGCCAGCCACAGCTCTTCACAATCTGGTGCCAGTTGACTCACCCAGGCCACAGACAATGAAGGATTCTTCCAGCTGTGCCTGGCCCACGGGTGCCACCACGCTTCTGCCTCCACCTGTGTGGGTCTTCCACCTGTTACCTCCAATCCGGTGGAGGTGCAGAGGCCTCCCCTGTACCCCAGCCCAGAACAGGGGCCCGGCACGCACTCTTCTGGCACTTGGCCACAGGAGAGGCGCCTGTGATATTGCCTGGCACAGGCCCCCACCACCCTCAGGTAGGGCTACCTGAGTGGAGGGAAGATGATTTCCATAAAGAATTTCTCTGTGAAGGCAATTTTAGAACTTCACCCTCTTTCCCATCCTTCTAGCAGTGGTTCTCAATGGGGAAGGCGTGGTTTTCTTCCCCAGGGGACATTCACAATATCTAGAAATATTTTTGGTTATCATGACTTGGGGGGGGGGGTGCCCTTATAGCAAAGGACTGTCCAGTCCCCAAAGTAAATATGCTGAGGCTGAGAAACCTTGTATTTGGGTAACTAACAAATTGCAACATGGACTCCACTGTTTCCTTTCTACGGGTGATGCCAGCAAACAGTGAAATACCTAACGTAAGTGGTAAGGACAGAAAAAGATTTGCCCAGGGGCGCCTGGGTGGCTCAGATGGTTAAGCGCCCGACTTCGGCTCAGGTCATGATCTCCTGGACTGTAAGAGCCTGCGTCGGGCTCTGTGCGACAGCTTGGAGCCTGGAGCCTGCTCCGGATTCTGTGTCTCCCTGCTCCTTCCGCACTCATGCTCTGTCTCTTTCCCTCTCTCTCTCTCTCAAAAAATACACATTTAAAAAAAGGAAAGAAAGAAGAAAAAGATTCGCCCAGCCTGAATAACCATAAACTGACACAATCAAAGGGAGTCACTCACTCCTGCTTCGGGGTCCCTGAGAAATATCCTAGATGGCAGTGTGGCAGTCCCGTTTCAGAGTCCCTCAGAAATATCCTAGATGGCAGTGTGGCAGTCCCGTTTCAGAGTCCCTCAGAAATATCCTAGATGGCAGCGTGGCAGTCCCCAGCTGCCACAGCATGGCAGGCTTCTCGGCACACGCTGCTTTCTACTGCTGACTTCAGATTACAGGGCGGCTACCCAGAGCGGGGCAGTTCAGCCTTCCTGCGTGGGGCCAGCTAAGTGCGGAAAACCTGAGTTAGGACTGCTTGCACGGCAAACACATCTTGAGCACCTCCCTGTCTGGTCCTGTATGAGCACCGGGGACACAAAGAAATGATAAAGTGGCTGTCCTCAAGGAGCTCCTAGTCTACTGGGGACACAGAGTAGTAAACAAATAATTTCCGACATTCACTCTTGGCGAGGATGATCTAACTTCCATTTTCCTTTAAAAATCCTTCTGGGAAGGGAGACAATAAAGTAGAAAAGAAAGCAGTGGAGCCACACTGCTGATTAAAATCTATATTGCTGTGGCAGCCCCTCTGAGACGAGATCAGCTCCTGGGTTTGCACCAGCTGGGCTTGTGGAGCTTGTAAATAATTAAAAGGTAATTGGAAGGGAGACCAAAGTATTAAGTGGATTTTTCGCTCTCAGGGCAACCAGGGAGTTTCACTGCTGCCAGTCACATTATCTTTGGGGATTATATTCTTGTTTTGCATTGGCACATGCAGCTCCAGATAGCAGCTGGAGGAGTAAACTGTGGGCTGCCTGGACGGCTCTGAGAGGCTTGGAGATGGGAGGACATGGAGACACCAAACTTCCTACTACCTCTGTAAGCAAACCAGCAGTAACATGCACGCTACTAGGACAGCAGTGAGGCTTTACAAGGTAAAGGAAGAGGAAGGAGGAGAGAGGGGGAAGGGTGTGCTGGGGGGTCGGGGGAGAAGAGGGAGAGAAAGGAGTTAACGCAGAACAGTACCTGCTGGGGGCTGCCATTATAGCTCAGCCTAAGATAGAGAGGAAGATTTCATTCCTGGGTCTCAATAAAGGAGCAGACACAGAAACCAAGAGATACACAACCAGACATAGGCAGGGTCCCAGGCAGGAGGCTGGTGGGAACAGCTGTGCTGTGTGGCTCTGTCCTGAGGGTGATGAAGGTGGAACTACACAGGTTGCTGAGGACCTTCTAGAGAGGCTGGCTTTCTGGCCATGCTTCCTGCGGGCTAACCTGGCTGGTGAACTCATTGCTATGACAGGACATAAAGCCAGGAAGTTGAGTCATTGGGCTCAAGACTCAGTCCCACCAGGGTCCAACGTGGAGATGGCTGGGGTGGGGAGTGGGAGTGAGAAGGAGAGAAGGACGGAGAAGTGAGAAGGCGCATTATAAAGTAGGTGCCCATGCAGAGCGCCCCAAACCAAGCCACGGGGTGCAAAAACCAGAGCCAATGGGTAAGAAAAAACGAGTTAGCCTTTCCTTTTCACAGATCATTTCAGACCCTCTCAACAAATCCTGAGGGACCTCTAGTCTTTTACTGGCCTTTCTCAGTGTCTGTAGGACTAGGTACACCAAGAGGAAACCTGACATACTAGTTTAAGTGATGCCCAAAGTTGCTATAAGGCTAAGAAAAAAGTACATTTGAATTTAAAATAACACCAGAGAGGCCGGTTAATCAGAAGAGAGCAACAAAAATAAGGCAGGACCAAATTTAGATGGATCATTCCATTTATTTTCTGCCAAGGCCCTCTCTGTCCTCTTCGATCTGGTTGTCGACTACTCTGCTAGGGTCAGAACCACTCAGCAGTTAAGTGCCTCTTGTTCTCCTGGGCTAAGATGCCAGCACTCTGCAGGGAGAATGGCTAACAGTGACTTACACACAGTAAGCACTCAATTAATATTCACTGAGTTGAAAAACTGAGGAGACTGCACACTCACCCCTCTTCTGCATAAAGACGAAGAGGTCATCCAGGAACTCTTTCCTTTCCGGATCACCGTCCAGTTCATACAGCTGCAATCCCGGTCCCCCAGAAAAAAACACAATGAAAAATTCCGTCTAATGCAGGAAGATTTCCACCAGAGATACACAACCATCTATCTGTATGACTACAAATGTGACTCACGGGCCATTCCCGTCCTTATTCCTTGGGGATCAGATTTAACAACCCACTGCAGAGCTGCCCCATTCATTATCACAAAGGAGACATTACAGACCTTGGCAAAATCTCGAGAGATCTCTCTTCCCCGGCCTCCGTCCGCATCATCACTCCAGGCCAAACCACCATTCTAAAGGAGAACAAAGCACAGAGTTCAGAAGGGCATAGGAGAGTGACGGAGGACAAGGCAATCTTTTAGGGCAAAGATGAAGACCCTGAGCAATTGTGCTATCTTGGCTCAAACTGTAAAAGACTCCTCAGGTAACCGCCTCTGCTGCTCTTACAGGGACATCTTCTTGTTCTTTCGCTTTCAGTAATGGTTCCAAAGTAAGAGGGAGTCAGGTGGAAGAATCAGGTCCAGTTGTTGGAGGAGGGTGGGTGTTACTTATCCTTGATAATCCTAGAAGAGGAGGAGACAAAGGCCCAACTTTCTGAGAGCCTGTTCATCCCTAGCTGATCCTCCCGAAGCCATCACTCTGAGCTGTCCCACTTTTCTTCAGGTTCTACACGGCATGTGTGTTTGTATGATTTTATGGCACGTTTGTATACTACACAGCACGCTGTAAAGCCACGTGACTACTCGAAGTGGAGGATAAAGGATCACAGATGGCAGGTCCTGAAGTTCTGGTCTCTCCACTAAACCTCACCACCGGAAGCTGGAAGTCTAGTGACCAGAACTCCCTAGTGATAGGACAGCCTTCAGAGTTTGACGTTATTCCCAAGGTATACAGACTGTGCCCCTAGGATGAAATTCATTTCCATTAGAGAAATAATGAAAACCTAATCCTAATTTAATTGATTGGGTTAAACCAACACCATTCAGCCAATTAGGAGGAAATAGCAAATACACCTTTGTTTATGTTCCTGGAACCTGCTTCCTGCCTTTATTCAGTTGGGTAACTCTTACTCCTTAGATTAGGCAACATATTCTGGGGGAAGCCTTCCCTTCACTCTCGGCTGCACTAAGTACACTGGAAGAAATCGCTATACATTTTGAGCTTAGAATTTAACACACTTTGGAATTATCTATCATCCCCACCCTATCGTAAGCTCCTTGAAAGCAAAAGTTTCTCATCCATCTTTGTACCCCCAGCATAGAGCACATTGCTGGCACTTAACAGGCCCCAGCGAATGCCTGTAGAATCACTGCGAAGAGGCCTTAACTGGCTATTTGAATCAATTAGGCACCTCTCCAAAAAATATACACACATACCATACAGAAGAGTCAAACAGGCCCTCTGCCAGTGGGGAATATGAAATGTCACAGTAGAAGTCTACACTGGTCAGTGGAGGACCCAGTGGATGGGACTGGATGCACCAAGCCTGTCACTCTCTCATTTCTCCCCGAGGACTTCGGGCGCATGCGCAGGCACTGGGGCGTGTAAATGGTTGGGGAGGGGCATCCGGGGATGGGGAGCAGGGGTTTCCTGGGAGGACATTCTTTGGACTGCATAGGGATCTCGCTGTAAAACCTTGTCAGTAACATAAAAGCCTGGTCTAATTCCCTTCTTTTCTATCTTCCCCTCTAATCAAGCTTGCCCGAAAGCAGGAGGTATTATTTATTCAGTTATATTCTGGGACCATACTTTGCCTCCCCTACTCAAAGAGGGCTCTGAGATGTAGACCCACTTCCTGATAGCAGCAATTTAGTACACCGTGGGGTAAGTATAACCAAGAAGAAGTGACACTCTGTCAGCTGAAATGAAACAGGCTACACCAAATTGTTTCCCTGCTTATCTCACAAAAGATGTGTGTAAGGAAGTGCTCAGTAAATGCTATCTGACTGTGCACTCATCATCTCCCCAGGCAGACGCTGTTAGAGATCTCTCTACAGCTCTTCGGCTCAGGGAAGCCAATAACCAAGCGGGAGAAACACTATTAAAAAAAAAAAAAAAAAGCTAAGTTTCACCCCCACATTGTAATTACAGTCAACAGAAATCTGGTATCATCTGGTGGGAACCAGCACAATGAATAATCAAGATGAATTATGCCTGTCAGGTCAGCAAACCCAGACAGAGTTACAGTCCCCCTTTCAAAAGATGCAGTAGGTTGCCCTAATGCCCAGTGATTTTGTTTGAGCCAGTAATTCCTGCTGGAAAGTCAATTATCCCGGGAGCCCCTATCGGCTGAAAGACATTTAATGGGGGATCATTGCCGCTTCTGTTATGTCAGCTGTTTACTGTGGCAGCTCAATTCCCAACTCTCTCCAGCTAGAGATCTGAAGCACAGGAGGATTTTTTCTCTATCAGTCACCAAGAGAGATGAAAACACAGTTTTTTGCTAATTACAATAACTTCCAGGCACTCAGAATGCTCACTCAGAAACTATTTAACACTCAGCTGGGTGAGGAGGACAGAATCCACAACCCAGAATTCAGACAGGGCTTTCCACAGCAGGAGAGGAGTGTAAAAACAAGCACATCAGTACAACCACTGTGTGACTACGTGTGAAAATAAACACCCAAGTGCGAGAGCTCAGCTCAGGAACAGAGGAGAAGGGTGGGGGCTGGGGCTTGTCATGACCCCTTGGCTTTCTCCAGCTCTGCTTAGACATCAGGACCCAAGTGGTGGGAGAATCAGACCTCGCACTAGCTGTGGCTCGCTAAATATGAAACACTTGCAAATCTGCTTAGCTATGGGATTTTAGCCCAACACCCCTTGCTCAGTGACCACAGAAGACAGGGAAATTTGCCAGAAGGGACGGAAAGAGGACACTCAACTCTTTGGGCAATGCTACCATTGGACCCATTCCACAGATAGGAATTTTAGTTATGATTTAAAGAAAACACAGGAAGGGCACCTGGGTGGCTCAGTTGGTTAAGCATCCGACTCTTGGCTTAGGTCATGATCTCATGGTTTGTGGGATCGAGTCCCATGTCGGGCTCAGCGCTGACAGCAGGGAGCCTGCTTGGGATTCTCTCTCCCTGTCCCTCCTCTGCTCGCTCATGTGCAAGCATGCGTGCATGCTCTCTCTCTCAATAAATAAACGTAAAAAAAAAAAAAAGAAAACACAGGGGAGTGGAGTTGTTTTCTTTTGTCCGAGGCTGGGATGGGTCATTACTTAATTTAAAATATTTCGTTGGGGCTGATGAGAAAATGTCCGCTCTCTTTGCATGACTCTCTTGGTCTTGGGGCAGTTAAACCCTACTTCACAAGATTTTCTGGCTGCAGTGAGAGTAATTCCTGGCTCTGCCCGCCCTTCACAGTCTAGCCTGAATGCTGTTCCTCCAAGAAGACTCTCGCTTCTGCCCACCAGGCAGAATTGATGCCTTTCTCCTCTGGGCTATCACCGGATGTGCTGGTTACTCGTGTCCTGCCTACATCCCCAGTCTGTGTGTGTCCCCTCGAGTCTGTGCACATCCCATCAGGGTATCCCCAGCCTCTAGTACAGAGAAAGCATGAGCACGTTTACTGAAAGGCAGGAATGGGCTCCCCCATGGGACCTCCAACCCCACAACTCCTCTGTTCTCTCCTCCTTTCATGGGGAGGACCGCAGACTTAGCACTCTGATCAACTACTATAAAAACATAGCTACTTCAAGCTGACGTGTGGGTTTCTTGGCCTCTCACCAGGCTGCGGGTGTGACTGCTCGAAGCCCAGCGATGACTTCTGTCTTGGATGCTGAGCATGGTGGGGAGGAGAGTGAGGAGTGGCAGAGGTGAGTGTGGGGAACACACATCCAAAAGGAACTAGCTCCACAGTTTAGGGGGGTCCCCGAGAAAAGCATTTCAGTTGAAGGGCCGCTGCATGCAAGGCAACCGGCCAGGGGAACAGGCTCTGTTACCATGAGGGCTGCAGGCAGTAGTGAGTGGTCACTTACTGCCATTTACAACCTTCCCAGCCTCTCCTACTTAAGACCTCTCTTAAAAGCTTTGATCTCACCAGGAGCTCACAGGAAACTGACAGTTTGTTCCCAAATACCCATCCAAGGCTAGCTGTGGTTGCTATATCCACATTCAGTTTATTTTTCCCAGGGAAGCACAGTGTCATGCCTTTAAATCCCTCAAAAATGGGAGTGGAAGAAGGCTGGGGGAAGGAAGGGAAGCTAATGTTTGGGCATCTTCTGTGCAGCAAGGACTGGGCCAGGGGCTTAACAAGCATTTTCTCACTGAATTGTATGATATAGGGGTAGTGATTTTAGAGATGGGAAAACAGTGGCTCAAAGAGAGCAAGCTGCTTAAGTGGCCCAGGGTCTCAGAGCTTCCCAGTGGCAGTGCCAACATGCAGGTCTGGCTCTCTTTGTCACGCCGTCCTGCCTTGTGGGTGGAAGAAACAGCAGAGAGTGTTCCGGGTGTGACATCGGGAAAGGAGAGAGGGAGGAGAAGAAGAAAATCCTCTGGTCACAGAATGCCTACACTGCCAAGTCATGGCCCTTTTAGTCCCAGATTCATCTCCTAGGTTTCACCTGGCAAGTGCAGCCAACCAGGAAACTAGTCCTCAGGCATCACTTGCCCGGGGGACTTATCTGGGGGTACTGGGATAAGAACTGCTAACCTTTCACCACTACCTCCAAAACAGAACATCCTGGGTAGGAAGGGACCCATCTTCCCCCAGGGGACAGGACACCAGGGGAAAGAGAAAGAGAGATAAGCAGGTTACGCCTCTGAGAGGGCGGCAGAATATGGCACCCAGCACTGTGAACGTGCACATAAAAGGCCTTCAAACAATAATGAATCAAAGTCTAACCTGACTGCTCCTCAATTAAAACAGTGCTTCCCCAACACTTCAACCTGGAAGATCCAGAAGACAGAGGGATAATGTATTCACTCTTTGAAAATCTAAAAGGCTGCCTTGGAGAAGAGGACGCAAGGTGTTGTTGTTGTTTTTCTTTTCCTTTTTTCCATAAAGCCCCAGAGGGCAGAACTAGAGTTACGGGGCAGAAATTACCCAGGTCGACAGAAGAAGGACTTCTCTAGCAATCAGAACTGCCCAGTAACGGAGGGGCCTTCTCAGGAGGTGGGCAGCTTCCTGTCCTGGGATGGCCATCTGTCTGGGACGTCACACTGTGGAATCCAACATGGGACAGGGCTGGATGAGAGGGCCTCTAGGGGCCCTTTCTGTCCCGAGCAGCAAAGACCCTATGACAAACTCATTCAACACTGATTTCCTGAGAACCCACCTCAGGGAGAGCATTGTGCAAGCTGCTGAGAATACCCCTACTCCCCCAAAAGTGATTCTCCCTGCTGGGAGTTTTACCATGGAGTTGGAAAAACAAGCTGGACACACAGAGTATTGAACAGAGCAAGTCAAAGTACCAAAACACAAAGTGCCCAGGAGGTGGAAGAAAGGAGAGCTCCTCAGAGGTGGAGATAAAGCCGGCATGGAAGAATGGGTTGAGGGGAGATTTACAGTGTAAATGAGCACAGAGTGGGGGGATAAACAAGGCATGTTTTGGCAGGGAGGATTCAAGTCTGAATAGTTGAGGTGGGAACAGGCTGTGAAATGCCTTGAATACCAGGAGGAAATTTAAACTCTGAACTGTGAACAGGAGGGAGGCAGTGATGTTTTCTGAGCAGAAAATAAATGATTAAACCAGTGTTTTAGAAGATTTTAATGGCCTACTTTGGTTGGGAAAAAATAGAAATCTAAAAATGTATGTAGACACCTAATCGGGTTGAGACTATGCGGGATTTTCACTTTTCAATTTTTCATTATATCACTCCCGTACGAACATGTGATCACCTAGGATATGTCACCTAGGATATGCTAGAACCTGTAAAGTTCTGAGGCAAAAAGAGCAAGACAGTTAGGAGCCTCCTGGAGCTTGCAGTCTAATGGAGAGGGAGAGATGATTAAAAAAACAATTGTTTATTTTTTCTAGATTAACTTTTTAATGATGTGTCAAGCAAGACCCATCACTTGCTCTCCCCCCTTCTCCCTTGACCCCAATGAAGAAAATCTGGATTGCACTGAAATTATGGAATAGTTCAGTGAACTGACACCTTCACAATATTTAGCCTTTCTAGTAAGGCTATTTCACGTAACAAAATATGCTTTGGCCCGCATAACGTTTTGCAATGCAGATACACTACTTTTGTAAAATGCACGGAAGACCGGAGAGGAAAGCCAGCACAGGGGGTGGCAGGCTGTGTGGTAGTCCATGCAGAGAGCCTAGGGTAGGGGTAGGGGACAGCAGGACCAGGGAGAAAAGAAAAGTCTTGGGAAGAAGCAGCCAAGTCAGAGAATTAACTGGATCTGGACTAAGGGGACAAAAGGGAAAGGATAAATGTGAACCTTATCCTAAGAAAGGTTCTAATGGGAATGGAAAGACGCTGGGCAAGTAATCACACAGGAACAGACCACTATCTCTGGTGCTGGTGGTAAGAGTGTGCGGGAAAGAAAGGTGGGGGGAGGGGAGAGAAGACAGAGAATATTTGACAACCCTGGAACAAGCCAGGTTATGGCAGCTGGCATCAGCAAGAGCCAAGCTTCTGGTGGGGAGAAAGGGAGAAATTCAACCAGTGTTTCCTGACCCAAGAAGGCTACCTTGGGCCTTTCTTTTTACTGGGATTTGGAAGGAGAAAAAAAAAAAAAAAAAAAGCCCAACCAGACCACGCCTCCAAGATCTTAGGAGCCAGCACTACATTCCTTAGAGCTGTACCTCCCCAGAGACAGGAGCGCCTGACTTTAAAAGCAATTAAGTATCTAGGCTATTTTAGGATTACTCCTTGACCACCTGGAATATCTTATTAAAGCACAGCTCAGATGTCCAAAGCAATTTTAGTTCCCATTCCTCACTCTTCCCCAAGGCAAGAGTTAACCCTTTCCTTCAGGTTTAAAGTGCAGAGGCTAAGTTACCAACTCTTCATCTGTGCTCCCCATATTCTGAAACCTCCAAGAAACTGTCATGTCCTTCATACATACTTCAGATAACTTTTGCAGAGATTCTTGAGTGTTCTCTAAAGACATAGAACAGTAATGTGTTTCCTTTCTGTCTACTCTCTATAATCTAATAGATTCTGAACCCCAAGGTCAAGGATCTGGGCAAATTCCTGGGGGCTGAATCTCAAGGTAGTCATTAGGAAAATAACTAGACTTCAAAGGGGCTGATCTCAAACTCATGGATACTATCTAATTGCTTTGAAATATAAAATGTAACTAAAGTACTTGGGCTGAATATTGCTGTTGTTACTATTGTAATTTTTTTTTTTTTTTTTTTTTTTAAATAAGCAACTTACCTTTTCATTGGCTAGACCTTGGCTCTGCAGGTATCATCTATGCTCACTGTGACTGCTCTACTGCTGGCCAGGTTGATGTTGCTGGAATGTTAAAAGCTCAATTCCCAGATCTTGGTAGGAAGAAAAGAAAAACATCTTTGCCCTCGCACCAGTTTTAACTGGTTCCAGGAGGTAATGAGACATGCACAAGGGGGTAATGGGCAGGATTATAGGAGAATCCTAAAAGGAGATTGAAGCCCCAGGAAGTAAAACAGATATTGTTATAAGCAACACTGTTGGACTACAAAACCCTCCTGATAAGATCAGGATTACTGCTCTTAGCTAAATCGCTCAGGCCTTGGAAACACCAGAGTTATAATTATCAGATGCACACCTTCCGCTGTCAGGTAACTTTAGCAGGAACCAGAAAGCACCTCCCCTCCTCTTACTAGCAGCAAAGATCAATTGAAAGTCGGTGGCTTGGAAAAAGAGCTAAGGGACACTTTCTTGATTAAGCAGTAGAAAGGAGGAGGAGGGGAGGAGGGGAGAGGGCAGCAGTCCTACCTTGCCATCTAGGCACACCATCCCTCCAGGCAATACTTAAGAGTGCTCAGAAATGGGGTGTTCCTACAAAATGAGGAAGAAACTCGAAGTGCGGTGCTGGCGATGAGGATACCCCTACGCCAAAGAGTGGACCGGCCCTGCCAAGTCTAAGTCTGCCACAGAGCCAACTGCCAGCTCCTTTTCTCAGCAGAGTTCCGCATGCTTATTCCGCCCTGTAAGCTATCTGCCCCCTGAACTTCCATACTGGCTCCTGCCATCCATTTAAACCACAGAGCTCAGCCAGCCAGCAGTGCTGTGAACGGAGGAAAACACCTCATCTGACCTTCCTAATAGAAGGGAAAATTGAGATCTGAAGATGTTAGGAAACATGCCCAAGATCAGTGCTTTCAGAAATGCTTTTTTAAATGAAACTTTTTTCAAGCTACATTTTAAATTTAATTTTATTATTTTATTTATTTATTTTGAGAGAGCAAAGAGAGTGTGAGCAGGGGAGGGGCAAAGAGAGAGGAAGAGGGAGAATCCCAAGCAGGTTTAGCACTATCAGCACAGAGCCTGACGCAGGGCTTGAACTCATGACGCTGTGACATCATGACCTGAGCTGATATCAAGAGTCAAACGCTTAACTGACTGAGCCACCCAGGAGCCTCTAAAGCTACATTAAAAAAAAAAAAAAAAAAAAAAGAAGATTTTGTTTTTAAGTCATCTCTACACCCAATGCAGGGCTCGAACTCACAACCCTGACATCAAGAGTCGCAAGCTCCAACCGAGCCAGCCTGGTGCCTCCAAGCAACATATTTTAAATATATAGAAAGAACACATTTTTAAAAAATGCTATGACAAATTATTTTATAAAGTAAAAAAAAAAAAAAAAGAAAACTTCTTTCATTTCAAGCTTGGTATTCCACGGAGAGGGTTTCCTCACACCAAAGGCAGCTGCACTTTGTGTTCAAAAGTCGGCCCCACGTATAGTTTTGAAAACTTCTCCTAAGGTTCTTCCAACCCCACAGCCCCATCTTGGGGGGGTGGCACCACGATGTGTACATGTCCTGACTCTGATGCCCGCTGCCCCGTGCTGCCTGCCACCTCTCCTAGCTGTCTTCTCTCATACACAGCAACTTGCTCCTCTGTGAGGCCAGGGCATCAGCACAGGGCCCGGCAGGTGGCAGGGGCTCAAATGAATGTCAGTGCCCGAAGAACAAGCCACAGGCATAGACTTAGGAGGATCCCCACAGGCTAAGTGAGGAACTGGGGGGAAACAAATACTTAAAAGAAGGTGGGCTTCAAGTTCTAAAAATACAATTCTAAAAAAGGGACCTAAAAGGCAATAGAAACCATTTCCTAAAGTCAGCAGTTTAATTTTAAGGTTCAAGAGGAAAACAGAAGTGTATACATTAAAAAAAATAGTAAGAGCCCATTATACATATTCAATTTTACAAATTAGCAAAACTTTAAAAAATGATAAGATCTGGGGCGCCTGGGTGGCTCAGTCGGTTAAGCATCCAACTTTGGCTTAGGTCATGATCCCACAGTTGGTGAGTTCATGCCCCACATCGGGCTCTGTGTTGATGGCGCAGAGCCTGCTTCAGATCCTCTGTCTCCCTCTCTGTCTCTCTCCTACTCTTTCACTCTCAAAAATAAATAAACATTGAAAAAAAATTTTTTAATGATAAAACTCAATGATAACAAGGAGTTGGGGCAATGGGATCTCCTTTATTCCCATAATGGAAATATAAAAACAACAGGACTTTTCTAGAAAGTCACTTGTCTTAAAATGCCATCACGGGGTGCCTGGGTGGCTCAGTCCATTAAGCGTCTGACTCTTGATTTCAGCTCAGGCTGTGATCTCACAGTTGATGAGTATGAGTCCTGCATCAGGCTCTGTGCTGACAGTGG
This sequence comes from Acinonyx jubatus, assembly GCF_027475565.1. NCBI lineage: Eukaryota > Metazoa > Chordata > Mammalia > Carnivora > Felidae > Acinonyx > Acinonyx jubatus. Next base: position 30,974,502 of record NC_069386.1, read on the forward strand.
CAGAGCCTGCTTGGGATTCTCTGTCTCTCTGCCCTTTCCCCATTCAAGTGCACATGCACGCACTCTCTCTCTCTCTCTTAAAATAAATAAACTTAAACCCTAACGCTAACAGTAATTGAGTACTCACCACGTGCCAGGCCCTGTTCCGGTATTTCATGTGTATTAAACATTTAAGCCTCAGTAGAATTCTGAGGGGGTGGGGGTACTATTATTACTTCCACTTTTCAGATGAGAAAACCAAGGCATAAGAAAGGTATAGGAAACACCTTGTAGAAGGTTGCAAAGCAATGGAACAGAGGAGTCGAGAATCAAATGCAGGCAACACATCTTTAAGTCTCTGCTTTTAACTGCTTCACTATCTAGTCTCCTCCTGATCTTAGAATTCTGTTCTCCAATTCTACCCTAAATAACCAGAAATACAGTCAGTTTTATTTATAATAGCAAAAAATTGGAAATAGCCTAGATATCTGACATTTACAGGCAACTCGTGAAGGTGCTATCCATGTGACAGACGTCACGCAATTAAAACATTCAATTCCCACTTCATATCCTTCCCATTAATTCCAAACTAAGGAAAGAGCCCAAATGTCCATCAACTGATGAATGGATAAAGAAGATGTGGTATATATTTCCTACAAATAAAAATATAATCATAAAATAATAACTATATACATATATATTTATAATTCTGCGGAGAGGAGGGTCTTTTTAAATAGAGAAACCATACAGGGAAAGATCAACTGATATGGCTACATCAAAATTTAAACTCCTACCTGATGAAAGGACTACAAGATGAAAGACTAACAACTGAAAAATGCTTGCAACATAAAGACAAGGACCTATGCATAAGAGCTAGTACAGCTCAATGTGACAGAGATAACAGAATAAAAAATGGGGTAAGGCAACAAAACACAACATACCCAAACTCATGGAATGTAACAAAAGCAGTACTAAGAGGGACGTTTATAGCAATAAACGCCTACGTTAAAAAAGAAAATGTCAAACAACCTAACTGTACACATCAAAGAACTAGAAAAAGAACAAACTAAGCCCAAAGTTAGCTGAAGGAAGGAAATAATCAAGATCAGAGCAGAAACAAACAAAACAGGCACTAGAAAAACAACAGAAAAACATGAAGTAAACTAACAGATGGTTTTTGGAAACGATAACAAAATTGACAAACGTTCAGCTAAACTAAGAAAAAAGAGAAGACTTAAATTTATTTAAATTCAGAAATGAAAGGAGACATTACAATCAGTGCCACAGAAATAAAAAAGATTATATAAGAGGCTACTCTGAATAATTATATGTAAACAAATTGGAAAAGGACAAATTCTTAGAAACTTACACCTACCAAGACTGAATCATGAAGAAATAGAAAATCTGAACAGGCCTATAACTAGTAAGATTAAATCAGAATCAAACCTTCCAACAAAGAAAAGCCCAGAACCAGATGGCTTCACAAGTAAATTCTACCAAACATTTAACTAAGAATTAACACCAACCCTTCCCCAACTCATCTAAAAACTTAAAGAGGAAGGACCACTTCCAAATTCATGTTTTGAGCCCAGCATCACCCTGGTAACGAAGACAGAAAAAGACACTACAAGACAGCTACCTGATGAATACAATGCAAAATCAATAAAATACTGGCAAATCACAATCAACAGCACATTGAAAGGATCATCTACCATGACCAAATGGGATTGATTCCATGGGATGCAATGATGATTCAACACACAAAAATCAACCAATGTGATATACCACGTTAACAGATAGAAGGTAAAAATCACATGATTATCTCAATAGACGCAGAAAAAAACATCTGGCAAAATTTAACATCCTTTCATGATAAAGATGCGCAATAAACTAGGAATACAAGTAATTACCTCAATATTTTAGAGGCCATGAATGAGGGGCGCCTGGGTGGCTCAGTCAGTTAAGTGTCTGACTTCAGCTCAGGCCATGATCTCACAGTTTGTGGGTGTGAGCCCCATGTGGGGCTCTGTGCTGACAGCTTGGAGCCTGGAGCCTGCTTAGGGTTCTGTGTCTCCTGTTCTCTCTGCCCCTCCCCCACTCACACTCTCTCAAAAATAAAATAAAAACATTAAAAAAAATTTTTTTTTTAATGCCATGAATGAAAAGCCCACGGCTAACACCATACTCAATGGTGAAAAACTAAAAGCTTTTCCTCTAAGGTGAGGAACAAGTCAAGGATGCCTACTCTTAACATTTCTATTCAACACAGTACTATAAGTCCTAACTAGAGCAAGTAGGTAAGAAAAAAATTAAAAAAGCATCCACAATGGAAAGGGAGAAATAAAATTATCTCTGTTTGCTGATGACAAGATCTTGTATGTAGAAAACTCTAAAGATTCCACACATACACACACAAAAACCCTGTTAGAACTGAAGTGAATTCTAGAAAGTTGCAGGATACAAAATGAACATACAAAAATCAGTTGTGGGGCTCAGTTGCTTAAGCGTCTGACTTCAGCTCAGGTCATGATCTCACAGCTTGTGGGTCTGAGCCCCGCATCAGCCTCTGTGCTGACAGCTCAGAGCCTGGAGCCTGCTTTGGATTCTGTGTCTCCCTCTCTCTCTGCCCCTCCCCCACTCATGCTTTGTCTCTCTCTGAGAGACAAAAAAATGAATATGTTTAAAAAAATAAAAAATAAAATAAAAAATAAAAAATAATCCGTTGTGTCTCTATACACTAACAATAAACAATCCAAGAAGGAAGTTAAGAAAAAACAATCCCATAAATGGCATCAAACAGAATAAAATAAAATAAAATAAAATAAAATAAATCTAATCAAGGAGGCAAAAGACTGGTACACTTAAAACTACAAAATACTGCTGAAAGAAGTTAAAGAAGATACAGAAAAATGGAAAGACAACCCATGGTCATGGACTGGAAGACTTACCGTTGTTAGAATGTCCATACTACCCAAAGAGATTTGCAGATTCAATGCATCTCCCAACCAAAATCCCAGTGGCATTTTTTTAACAGAAAAAGAAAAAAACAATTCTAGAATTCATGTGGAACCACAAAGGACTCTGAACAGCTGAATCAGTCTTGAGAAAGAACAAAGCTGAGGCTTCATACTTCCCGATTTCAAAACATATCACAAAGCTACAGTGATCAAAACAATATGGGCATAAAGACAGATATTATATACCAATGGAATAGAATACAGAGTCCAGAAATAAACCCACACACATATGGGCAACTGATCTTTGTCAGGGTACCAAAATAAACAATGGGGAAAAGATAGTCTCTTCAACAAATGGTGTTGGGAAAACTGAATATCCACATGCACAGAATGAAAACTGACCCTTACCTTATACCATACATAAAAGACTTAAAAATAGACTTGAAACTATAAAGTTCCTATAAGAAAATATAGGATGAAAACTTTGTGACATTACTCTTGGCAACGATTTCTTGGATAGGACACCAATGGCACAGGCAACAACAGTAAAAATAGACAAATGAACTACAACAACAACAAAAAAGTTTTCGCACAGTCAAGAAAACAATCAACAGAGCAAAAGGCAACATACAGAATGGAAGAAAATATTTGCAAACCATATATCTGACAAGTGGTTATATCCAAAAGATATAGGAAACTCCTACAACTTAACGGCAAAAAGAAATAAACAACCTGATTACAAGAGGGGCAAAGACTAGAACAGACACTTCTCCAAAGGCATACAAATGGCCAGGACATCTATGAAAAGATGCTCAACAACACTAATTATTATAGGGAAATGAAGATCACCTCACATCTGTTAGGATGGCTATTATAAAAACAAAGAGAAAATAACAAGTATCAGAGAGGATCTGGAGAAACTGGAATCTTTGTGCACTGTTGGTGGGAATGTAAAAGAGTACAGCCAATATGGAGAACAGTATGGAGGTTTCTGAAGAAATAAAAACAGAACTACCATATAATACAGCAATCCCAGTTCTGGGTATTTATCCAAAAGAATTAGAATTAGCAAAGGGGCACATGCACCTCAATGTTTATAGCAGCACTATCAACAATAGCCAAATTAAGGAAAAAGCCAAATGTCCATTGACGAATGGATAAAGAAGGTGTGGTATATATACATATATACAATGGAATATTACTCGGCAATCAAAAAGAATGAAATCTCGTCATCTGCAACAATGTAGATGGAACTACAGCATATTATGCTAAGCAAAGTAAGACAGAGAAAGACAAATATCTTATGATTTCACTCACATATAGAATTTAAGAAACACAAAAGATGAACATAGGGGAAGGGAAGGAAGATAAAAACAGAGTTGGAGGCAAACCATAAGAGACTCTAAAATACAGAGAACAAACTGAGGGTTGCTGGATGAGGGGTAGGCTGAATGGGTGATGGGCATTAAGGAGGGCACTTGTTGGGATGAGCACTGGGTGTTAACGGAAGTGATGAGTCACTAGGTTCTACTCCTGAAACCAATACTATGCTGTATGTTAACTAACTTGAATTTAAACTAAAAAAAAAAAAAAGAATTCAAGTATTGTGCTCAGTGCTGCGTGTAAAATTTCCAATGTTTACACTAAACTTTACATCTTAAGGAGAATGCTGTTGTAGCCTTCGTATCCTACCATCTACAAGTGTACATGGCTTAAATACTGAATAAAAAGTCATCTGTCACAACTAAGGAAAAAAAAATTAGAATCAGGATCTTGAAGAGGTATCCACATTCTCATGCTCACTGCAGCATTGCTTACAATAAGCAAGATATGGAATCAACCCTAAGTGTCCATCGATGGATGAATGAATAACGAAAATGTGGTATACTAGAAATAAACCCAAACTTAAATGCTCAATTAATCTACAACAAAGGAGGCAAGCATATACAATGGGGAAAAGATAGTATCTTCAATAAATGGCGCTGGGAAAATTGGACAGCTACATGAGAAAGAATGAAACTGGACCACTTTTTACACCATACACAAAAATAAACTCAAAATGGACTAAAGATCTAAATGTGAGACCTGAAACCATAAAACTCCTAGAAGAGAACACAAGCAGAACTTCTTTCACATCAGCCTTAGCAACAACATTTTTTCAGATGTCTCAACAGGCAAGGGAAACAAAAGGAAAAAAATAAATTATTGGGATCACACCAAAATAAAAACCTTTTGCACAGCACAGGAAACCATCAACAAAATGAAAAGGCAACCTGCTGAATGAGAGAAGATATATGCAAATGATACATTCAATAAGGAATATCCAAAACATATAAAGAACTTATACAATTCACCACCAAAAAAACCAAAAACAAAAATAATCTGATTCAAAAATGGGCAGAAGACCTGAATAGACATTTTCCCAAAGGCATAGAGATAGCCAACAGACACAAGAAAAGATGTTCAACATCACTAATCATCAGAGAAATGCAAATCAAAATCACAATGAGGTATCACCTGACACCTGTTAAAATGGCTAGAATCAAAAAGACAAGGGGTGCCTGGTTGGCTCAGCCAGTGGAGCATGTGACTCCTGATCTCAGGTTGTGAATTCAAGCCCCATGTTGGGTGCAGAGATTACTTAAAAATAAAAACCTTAAAAAAAAAAAAAAAAAAAGACAAGAAATAACAAGTGTTGGCGAGAAAGTAGAGAAAAAGGAACCCTGCTGCGCTGTTTGTGGGAATGTAAACTGATGCAGCCACTCTTAGTGAGGAGGTTTCTCAAAAAATTAAAGATAGAAATGTGATACGAATCTGATAATTCTACTAGTGGGTATTTACTGAAAGAAAAACACCAATTCGAAAAGACATGTGCACTCCTATGTCTACCGCAGCATTATTTACAATAGCCAAGATACGGTGGCACCTGGCTGGCTCAGTTGGTTAAGGGCCCAACTCTTGACCTTGGCTCAGGTCATGATCTCACAGTTTGTGGGATCGAGCCCCGTGCCGCTCTCTGTGCTGGCAGCTGGAGCCTGCTTGGGATATTCTCTCCACCCCCCACCCCCACTTCATGCTCTCTTTCTTTCTCTCTCAAAATAAATAAATAAACTTAAAAAAAAATACAATAGACAAGATATGGAAGCAACCTAAGGGCCCACTGATAGATGAATGGATAAAGAAGATGTGGTATTCATATACGACGGACTATTATTCTGCCATAAAAAAGAATGAGATCTTGCCATTTGCAACAACATGGATGGACCTAGAGGGTATTATGCTAAGCAAAATAAGTTAGAGAAAGACAAAACCCATACGATTTCACTTATATGCAGAATCTAAAAAAACCAAATGAATACACACACAGAAAAAGCAGAAACAGACCCACGAATATAAAGAACAAACTGATGGTTGCCACAGGGGAGGGAGGCAGTAGGATGTGCACAATTGGTGAAGGGAAGTGGGAGATACAGGTTTCCAGTTATGGAATGAATAAGTCATGGGGATAAAAGGTGCAGTAGAGGGAACAGAGTCAATGATATTATAATATTGTTGCATGGTGACAGACGGCAGCTACACTTATAGTGAGCACAGCATGAAGTACAGACTCATTCAAGCACCATGTGGTACACCTGACACTAATGGAACTTTGTGGCTCAACTATACTCAATTGTGGAATATTATTCAGTCATTAAAAAGAAGAAAACTCTGTAATATGTGATAACGTAGATGAACCTGGTGAGCAAGATGTTAAATATTGATTGTATACATTTCAATAAAAAGTCAAATAAATGTAATTAAAGTGAAATAAACTAGTCACATAAGGACAAATGCTTCATGATTTCACTTCTATAAGGTATCTAGAGTAGTCAAACTCATCAAAGCAGAACAGAATGATGGTTACCGGGAGCCTCAGGGGATGGTAAGGAAATGGAATGGCTGCTCCATGGGTTTAAGTTTCAGTCATGCAAGATGAAAAAGTTCTAGAGATCTTCTGTACAATAATTGTGTTTGTAGTTATAACAATATGCATTATACACTTACAATTTTCTTAGGAGGGAATCTCATATGTTTTTCACAATTAAAAAAAAAAAAAGAAAAATGGACAAAGGCTACAAGCAGGATAAGAACAAATACAAAAGGCAAACATATGAAAAGATAATAATAGACATATACCCTCTGATACAAGAAATTCAAACTCTCGGATACTGTAACCTGCCATAGAAATACAGACACAAGGACAAGGGGTTATAGAGCATCTACAAAGATAGTTTACATTTATACTAAACACACACACATACATACACTCTCTAATACATTCTGTAACTACACAGTTAAGTAGGTAAATATACAGAAACAGCCCTACAAGCTGATTCATGCCAAATGTGGCCTCCTGCGAGATGGGATGGGTGGGTGGGTGCAGCATAGGCAACACAACACTGTATTTTTTTAAACTATAAAATTTTTATTCTGTATTTTCCTAGGTGGTTTTATTTTCCTGAGCATCTCTTCATACTGCTGGTGTAATTCTGAGATAAATGATTATAAAATAGATCATTATGAACACACATGGAAAGAAAGCCACAACACTGAGTAAAAAAATATGTTGCAGGGGTGCCTGGGTGGCTCAGTTGGTTAAACATCTGACTCTTGATTTCCACCCAAATCTTGATTTGCGGTTCATGGGATTGAGCCCCTAGCCAGGCTCTGCGCTGACAGAGCCTGCTTGGGATTCTCTCAACCTCTCTCTCTCTCTGCCCCTTCCCTGCTCACGTGCGTGTGCTCTCTCACTCTCTCTCTCAAAATAAATAAATATTAAAAAAAATACATTGCAGAATAATGTGTAGAGTACCTATTTTTTGTTAAAAACAAGCAAAATGTTTCTGAAAAGAAAAAAAAGTTCTGAAAAAGTATAGAGCACCAAACTGTTAACAAAGACGAACTGAAAGTCAGGCTTTTATTTTATACATTTTTATATTTCTAAAATTATTTTAGCCAATAGCACTTCTGTAATACGTTTTTAAAATTTTAGGCCACTTTAAAATTATCCTTTAAAATAAATTTTAATGATACAAATTGCTCATAGTCTACTAGGTGACAAAAGGTGGGCACAAAATTACATGTAAGATACCTATCGCAGGCATTATTTTTAAAACACAGAGGAAATAGTGCGCCTGGGTGGCTCAGGCAGTTAAGCCTCTGACTTTGGCTTGGGTCACGATCTCGCAGTTTGTGAGTATGAGCCCCTCATCAGGCACTGTGCTGCAGCTCAGAGCCTGGAGCCTGCTTCGTGTTCTGTGTCTCCCTCTCTCTTTGCCCCTCCCTTGCTTGCACTCTGTCTTGCACTCTCTCAAAAATAAACAAACATTAAAAAAATTATTAAAAAAACCCACAAAGGAAATACAGTTGAACCTTGAACAACACAGGGGTCAGGGATGCCAACTCCGCATGCAAATCTGAGTTTAATTTTTGATTCTCAAAAGAAGCCTTACTGATAACATGCAGTTGATTAACACATATTATGCATGTTATATGTATTATATACTGTATTCTTACACAAAGTGAGCTAGAGAATAGAAACTGTTCGTCCGTCTTCAGCTCAGGTCATGATTTTGAGCCCCGCATTGGACTCTGTGCTGACATATCAGAGCCTGGAGCCTGCTTTCAGATTCTGTGTCTCCCTCTCTCTCTGCCCCTCCCCCACTCACACTTGGTCTCTCTCTCTCTCTCTCTCTCTCTCTCTCTTTCTCAAATAAATAAAAATAAACTGTTAAGAAAATCACAAGGAAGAAAAAATAACACTTGTAGTACTGTACTGTTTTTATGGGGGAGAAGTCCACATATAAGTGGACTCATCCAGTTCAAAGCTGTGTTGTTCAAGGGTCAACTACACAGGAAAATGTTTACAGTTACACCTATGTTATGTGGTTATGGTGACTTTATTTTCTCCTTTACAAATGTTTATATTTTCGATGTTTTCTAAAATGAGTGCGAATCCCTGTGACAATCAGAAGAAATAAATCAAAGTTACTTTCAAAGTAATGGAGCACTGAAGGAAGATTATCCTTGCCCTGCTCCATCTGGAAAGGAGTGAGAGGGAGCATGGGAAGAGGTAAAGCATGGAGGCTGAAGTCAGAACCCCCAGCCCAGCTTCCCAACTGTGAGACTACAAGGCGCCCACTCCACAATTCTTTCTTCATCTATAAAACAAACACATAAAGGGTGATGATATCAGGGCCTGCCTCACACAACTCAGTGAAATAAGGCAAGTACCTGGCATACAAGAAGTCAAAAAGTCTGAGCTATTAAAAATCAAAAACCTAAAAAAAAAAAACAAAAGCAGCAAACAAACCATGATTGAGGACAGTCTGATATGAACTCTACTACCTCCCTCCTTTGCCAAGAAAACCTCACCTAGAAATGCTAGATAAAAGTCAGCACCCTCCACTCCTTACACATATAGCTAAGCTGAAACCAAGAGAGAAAGCCAAGCCTGCAGTGTAAGGAACAAAAAGGAATCAACCAACAGTGAGCAGGTGCCAAAGCTGTAGGACTCAAGGGAAAAGGAACCTGGATATAGTTCTTAACATCTAAGGGCTGAGGACTGGGGATTTAATCCCAAGGGAGAGGAGTCCAGGGCTGAAGGTCCCTTGCATGACAGGAACCAGAACTGAGATACATGCATAAAGCCAGAGGCCATGAAGGAATACATTTCCACCCCTCATTAGATGGGGCTTAAAAAACTGCACACCAGCCTGGAGAAGTAAGGGAACTAGCCTTTTGTCAGGGCCCTCATGGAAAAATAGAGTCCATAAGGAACAGAAGCCCAGACTCTCACCAGGCACAGATGGAGACTCCAAATACACATTACTCCAAAGTAATGACAACTAGCTAAACTCGCAGGGCCCCAGCAGAGGAGAAAACAAAACTCCTCTTAGGAATGCCCCCATAATCCAGAGCACATGGGACTCCCATGGAAACAAATCCCAACTCAAAATGAGCTTCCACTGGGAAAACAAAAACACCATAAGAGGAAATAAACCATCATATGGGAGAGTAACAAAAGAACTTGTACTCCAACGATGAGATAATAACAGAATAATCTAAAAGCATCTTTAAAATAAGCATGTTTAAAGAATGGCGGAATGTTAGTAATTGGTGAAAGCTGGGTAAAGGACACAGGCAGTTCATTACCATTCTCTTTTCTTTTGCATGTTGGAAATTTCCATAATAAAAAGGCTTAAAAATTCCATAATGTAAAGTTTTTTAAAAAGTTAATGATGTGTGGGGCACCTGGGTGACTTAGTCGGTTAAGAGTCCCACTCTTGATTTTCACTCAGGTCATGATCTCACAGTTTGTGGGTTCAAGCCCCGCATTGAACTCTGCGCAGACAAGGTGGAGCCTGCTTGGGTTTCTATCTTCCTCTCTCTCTGCCCCTTCCCCACTTGGGCATGCGTTCTCTCTCTCAAAAATAAACAAATATTAAAAAAAGAAACATTAATAAAAAAAGTTCAAGATGTTCAAAGAGCTCAAAGGAAGGAATAGAAGCCAATTGGTAAAAACAGGCAGATTTTTAAAAGCCAAAAAAAATACAGAAATTAAACAACATTAAGATAAACACACAAAAAATATTTTTAAATTGGTTCCATGCCCTTTGTGGGGCTTGAACTCACGACCCTGAGATCAAGAGTTGAATGCTTTACCGACTGAGCCAGCCAGGTGCCCTGTAAGATAAACAATTTTTTAAGTTATTAAGTAGAATAGACAGAGCTGAAGACAGAATTTAAAATTGGAAAATAGAATGTGAAAATGTTCCAGAATGCAGGAGAATGACATACAGAGATAAGGCTATATACAAGAAAAGATACAGAGAATACTGATTGAGAAGGTCCAAATACTTCTGTTAGAACAGTAGTGAAGAAAAAAAAGAGCAGCCAGAGGAAAAAAGGAGACAGATCAGGTTGAAGGAACAGAAAAAGGCCCAAGTGGAAAAAAAAAAAATTAAGTCCAAACCTAGAATACTGAAGTACAAGTGAAAAATAGCAGAGCCAAAAAAAAAAAAAAAAAAAAAAATCTTAAAAGCCACAAAAGAGAAAAAGGAATCACAAAAGTGACAATTAGATCGACAATAGACTACTCAACGGAAAAATAGCTGCTAGGAGACAATGGAATCATGTCATCAAAGTGTTAAGAAAAATCAAGGTCTGGGACACCTGGATGGCTCAGTTGGTTAAGTGACTGACTCCTGATCTCAGCTCAGGTCTTAATGTTTTGAGTTTGACCTCTGCGTTGAGCTCCACGCTGGGTGTGGAGCCTAAAGAAAAGAAAATCAAGGTCAATCTAGAATTTAAAACTATGAACAATCATACAAGAGTAAGGGAAAAATGAAGATATAAATTAAAAACTTTTTATCAGAAATACCAAGGCTGATTTTACTACATACAAATCTCTGCTAAAAGAATTAGTGAAAAAAGGAAAAAGAAGACCAAGCCCAAAGGGAAAGAGTGGGCTGTAAGAAGTCATGGAGAGGAAAGAAAAGGATAGGCTTGTTGGGAAGTCTAAATAAATACTTATCATTAAGGGAAAAAATTAATTTAGGGGAGGGGTTAGAACAAACTGCAACTAAAATACTAGCCACAATAAACTGGAAGATGGGAGCAGAATAAATGTTAAAACTAGAATCCTGAAGTTGCTAATTTTTTTTGATAGTAGTGTAAAAAGTCAAGAATGCAAGTTAAAAGCTAAACATAACGAAAAAAAGAACAGAAACAGAAATTAATTTCTAAACCAGCAGATGAGACAAAGACTGGGGCACCTGGGTGGCTAAGTTGATTAAACGTCTGACTCTTGATTTTGGCTCAGGTCGTGATCTCACATTTCATGAGATCGAGCCCCACGTAGGGCTCTGACAGCATCTTCTTTGGATTCTCTCCATCCCTCTCTGCCCCCCCCGACTCATTTTTTTTTTTTCTCTCTCTCTCAGAAAATACATAAATTAAAAAAAAAAAAAAAAAAAAAAAACCTCGGGGCACCTGGGTGGCTCAGTCAGCTAAGCATCTGACTTTGGATCAGGTCATGATCTGAGTTCCAGCCCCACGTCAGGCTCTGTGCTGACAGCTTGGAGCCTGGAGTCTGCTTCAGATTCTGTGTCTGTCTGTCTGTCTGTCTCTCTGCCCTTCCCCTGCTCATGCTCTGTCTCTCTCTCAAGAATAAATAAACATTAAAAAAAATATTAAAAGAAAAACAACCCCAATCAAATAACAAAAGACAGGAGAGAAAAAAATAACAAGCAAAGAAAAACTATGGTCGAACTGAAGACCCAAGGATAGAGGGTAGAAATAGATCCAAGTGTATCACCGATCCTAATAACTACATGGATCAAATAAAGCTAATAAAAAGGCAGAGATTATAGGTCTTTTCAAAAGAATTTATTTTATTTGTGAGAGAGAAAACAAGCATGCACAAGGGAGGAGCAGACAGAGAGGGAGGGAGAGTTGGAGAGGGGGAGAGAGAGAGAGAGAGAGGGAGGGAAGGAGGGAGGGAAGCGGGGCTTGAACTCACACACAAACTGTGAGATCATGATCCCAGCCAAAGTAGGATGCTTAACCGACTGAGCCATCCAGGCACATGAGACAAAGAAAATCTTAAGCAGGCTCCATGCCAAGCTCAGAGTGAAGTTCAACTTGGGGCTTGATCTCATGACTGTGAGATCATGACCTGAGCCAAAATAGAAAATCAGATGTTTAACCAACTGAGGCACTTAAGACGCCCTGTTTATATGTGGTCTTAAGATGTAAAGATTGGAATGTGTCAAGGGCACCTGGTGGTTCAGTTGGTTAAGCGTCCAGCTCTTGATTTCAGCTCAGGGAGCGCCTGGGTGGCTCAGTTGGTTAAGCATCTGACTTCAGCTCAGGTCATGATCTCACAGTTCATGAGTTCAAGCCCCACATCAGGCTCTGTGCTGATAGCACAAAGCCTGCTTGGGATCCTCTCCTCCCTCTCTCTCTGCCCCTTCCCCAGCTCTCTTTCAAAAATAAATAATAAAACATTTACAAAATAAATAAATAAAATTAAGATTGTGGACTGTGTGAGGAAAAAACATACTAACACTAGTCCAAAGGAAGCCAGTCCTATCCTGGAATACTTTAATTTACCTCTCTGAAACTGATTACACACACAAAACTTAGTAAGGATAAGGAAGATCTGAATAACACAATTAATAAGCTTGATCCACTAGATACACAACCCCACATCTATCAAAAACAAAACTGGCATTCCTTCCAAGCACATGGAGAATATACAGAAACTGATCATACATAAGGCCAACCCAAAGGACATCATAAAAAATTCCAGAAAATGAGTATCATGCCAGTTCTCTAACCACAATGGCTAGAACTTAATTATGAGCTAAATGAGAGGGTGGCTGGCTGGCTCAGTCAGTAGAGCATGCAACTCTTGATCTCAGGGTTGTGAGTTTAAGCCCCACACTGGATGTGTGGCATACGTAAGCTATAATTAGTATTTCTTAAAAACCTACACATTTTTTAAAAACCCACATACTTGGAAACTAAAAAATACTTCTGAACAACCCATGGGTTAAAGAAGCAATTACAACTGAAATAATGAAGTGTTTAGTACTAACCAATGAGAACATTACATATCAACATTTGTGGAATCCAGCAAAAGTGCAGCCCTGGGAGAAATCTACAGCTTCAAATGCATTTATTAACAAGAATTTCAGAAGCTATATTAAACATAAAATCAATTAGCCTTAAAAACAAAATAGACACAGGGGCACCTGGGAGGCTCCGTCGGGTAAGTGTCCTGACTCTTGATTTCGGCTCAGGTCATGATCTCACAGTTTGTGAGATCAAGCCCCACATGGAACTCTGCACTGACAGCATGGAGCCTGCTTGGGATTCTCTGTCTCCCTCTCTCTCTGCCCCTCCCTTACTTGCTCTCTGTCTCTCAAAAATAGATAAACTTATTAAAAAAAATGAAATAGACACATACAGTGTACAAGTAAAATTTAGAAAATCTAAGATCAGTGGATAAAGTCTTTGTCAATACTTAGGTTGTGAGAGTATACTACAGTTTTATAAAATATTACCACTGAAGGAAATTGGGCAAAGTGTACAGAGATCTCTCTAAATTATTAAAAAGAAAATTTTTTAAAACATTTATTCATTTTTCAGAGACAGAGAGAGACAGAGCATGAGCAGGGAAGGGGCAGAGAGAGGGAGACACAGAATCCGAAGCAGGCTCCAGACTCTGAGCTGTCAGCACAGAGCCCGACACGGAGCTTGAACTCAGAACTGCGAGATCGTGACCTGAGCCGAAGTCGGACGTTCAACCGACTGAGCCACCCAGGCGGCCCTCTCTAAATTATTTTTTATATTGGCCTGTGAATCTGCAATTATCTCAATGAAAATTTCAATTAAAAAAAAAAAAAGGCCAAAATATCAAACACTACCACCACAAAACACTGGCAAGGATGTGGAGTAACAGGAACTTTCATTCGTTGTTGGTGGGAATGCAAAATGATCCAGACACTTTGGAAGACAGTTTGGCAGTTTCCTACAAAACCAATCATATTCTTAACCTACAATCCAGCAGTTGCACTCTTTGGTATTTACCCAAATGAGTTGAAAACTTACGTTTATACAAAAACCTGTACACAGATGTTTACAGCAGCTTTATTCATACTTGCCAAAGCAACCAAGATATCCTTCAATAGGTGAATGGATAAACTGTGGTACATCCAGACAATGGAATATTACTCAGTGCTAAAAAGAAATGAGCTATCAAGCCATGTAAAGACATGGAGGAAAATTAAATGCATATTATTAAGTGAAAGAAGCCAATCTGAAAAGGCTATATACTGTATGATTCCAACTATATGATATTCTGAACTTTTTAAAGTGTTCATTTATTTTTCAGAGAGAGACAGAGTGTGAGCAGGGGAGGGGCAGAGACAGAGGGAGACACAGAATCCGAAGCAGGCTCCAGGCTCCAAACTGTCAGCACAGGGCCTGACTCGGGCTCAAACTCAATGAACCGTGAGATCATGACCTAGGCCCAAGTCAGACCTTAACTTACTGAGCCACCCAGGCTCTCCCAACTATATGATATTCTAAAGAAGGTAAAACTATGGAGACAATTAAAAAAAAAAAAAAAAAAAATCAGTGGTTGCCAGGGAAGGAGGGATGAACAGGTGGAATACAGAGGATTTTTAGGGCAGTGAAACTACTCTGTATGATACCACAGTGGAAGATATATGTCATTATACATTTGTCAAAACCCACAGAATGTACAGCACTAAGAGTGGACCCTATGTAACCACAGGCTTTGGGTGATAATGATGTGTCAATATAGGTATGATTGCAGGAGATGTACCCTCTAGTGGGGGATTTTGACAGTGGGAGAGGCTGTGTGTAGGTTGGGGCAGGGACTATACGAGAAATCACTGTACCTTCTACTCAGCTTTGCTGCGAACCTAAGACTGCTCTAAAAAAAAAGAAATAACGCCATTGACGTTAAAAAAAAGAAAAACAAAAACAGGGCAAACTAAAAGACAGTGGAAGACACAAATATTTATTCAGCACCTATTATCTGCTATCACTCTGCTAGGTACAGAGATACAATGATAAGCAAAACAGATATGGTCCCTGTCCTCTTATAGCTTACACCTAGTATAGGAATCAGATAGCAAACAAAGCAACCACACAAATATAAAAATATAATGTTCAATGACAGCATATAACCCGATTTACAGGAAAGGTGAAGACAGTGCCTCTGAGAAAGAGATGTTTAAGGTGAGAACTGAAGGCGGGATAAGAGTTAGCCTAGAGGAATGTTCTAGGCAGAAAGACTAGCATACGAAAAGGCCAGCGTGGTTGGAGTAGAATGACAGATCAGGAGATTCACAAAAATAAGGCCAGACAAACAGGCAGGGATCAGATTATAAAGATTTTGGCTTTTGCAACTGGACCAACTGACACCACACTTGGATGGCATTAACGGAGTGACATAATCGGATTTATTTTTTAGAAGATCATTCTAGTTGCTGTGTAGAGAATGGATTAGAATGGGGGAGGGAAGACAGAAACTTGTGGATAGCTCCAGCAGTAGGTAGGCTACCGGATTAGGTAGGTGATAGTGGAGAAGGAGAAAAGTGGCACAATTCTAGACATTTCAATGGGAGAATTGGTAAGACTTGGTGCTGGACTGGATGGATATCAAATGGAGTGACAGAGTAGGAGGTATGAGAGATGGTCAACTCTGAGGTTTCTGACATGAAGACCAAGTGGAGAGAAATGTCACTTCAGAGAAAGAAAAATAAAGGAGGAAGTAATTACAGGGGCGTAGGTTGGAAAGCAAGAGATGCCAGTAAAATACCTAGGTGGACATTTCAGGAATGTAGTTGGGGATACAGCAATTGAGCTCAGAATGGAAAAATGGGCTCAAACAATGCATACTGGAGTCCATGGCTTGTGGGCAGTATTTAAAACCATGAGAGTGAAAGAAAATTGCTCAGGGGAGCCTACATAGAGAAGGTTTAAGCCCAAGCCCTGGGTAACTTGGGGTTCTAGCAGTCGCACAGAAGAGAAAGGAAAATAAGCCAATGGAGGGGTTATGGAAAGCAAAGGAAGAGAATGCTTCAAGGAGAGGGGTCCACTGTATTTGGAACCACTGAGAAATCAAGTGAGGTGAGGGTAGGTTGGGCTTAGCAACATGGCGGTCACTGGGAGGCCTCACCAAGAGGAACTTCAGGGACACGGAAGAGACAGAGCCCAGACTGAAGTGTGCTGAGGAGTAAGCAGGAGATGACAAAGTGGAGGTGGGGAGTGCAAACAATTCCTCTGAGCAGCTCTGTTGTGGGGAGGGGAGACAATGAGGACCAAGCAGGAAGGAGAGATGGCCAGTCAAGGGAAGGTTTTTAAAAAGTGACTTATTCCCTTGTAACAAATGAATCAGACAGACTTACTGATTAAAGGAGCTTTTTGCTGTTGTTGTTTTTAAATTTGGGAGATAGCAGAACGCGCGTGAATGTGGAAAAAAGCTTCAGAAGCCAGTGGGTCCCAAGAAATAGTCCTTTCTCTGATGGAGCAAGTCCCTGAGAATTAGGAGGGGATGGGATCTCAGACACATGTAGAGGGATCAATGTTTGGTAAGAACTGTAAGGAGCTAACTTAAGTCGCGACCATGCCTTTATAAGAATTCAATGTAAATAAGGCTTAGTTCCACCTAAAGAAATATGCACATATCCCTATTTTTTTTTTTTAAGTAAGGTCCCTGCCCAATGTGGAGCCCAACGCAGGGCCCAAACTCATGATCCTGAGATCAAGACCTGATGTTTAACCAGCTCTGAGCTACCTAGGCGCCCCCCCCCCCCCGACATATCCCTATTTTAATGTGGAAAGAAGCAGCTTCAAAAGCGCAATCGTTTCTCAACAAGGAGAAAATAAAATTTTTTTTAAAGGTGCGGACTAAAAAAAAAGTGCAATGGTTTCAGCTGACATAAACCTGAAATGTTTCAGAGAACTCCAGAATACTAGAGTTTGGTTACAGCTCTAGGAAACTTGAAAAGAAATTGTTTTAGAGCAGTATCTAAGATTTATGGAGCATCTTACTTATACGGGTAGTAAAGACTAAAGGATTACAGCTTCAAAAAGTATCTCAGTGCAGGGGCACCTGGGTGGCTCAGTCGGTTGAGCGTCCGACTTTGGCTCAGGTCATGATCTGGCGGTCTGTGAGTTCGAGCCCCGCGTCGGGCTCTGTGCTGACAGCTCAGAGCCTGGAGCCTGCTTCGGATTCTGTGTCTCCCTCTTTCTCTGCCCCTCCCCCGCTCAATGCTCTGTCTCTCTCTCTGTCAAAAATAAACATACATTAAAAAAAAAACATTAAAAAAAAAGTATCTCAGTGCTAATGACAATCTGACCCAACCCTTGCATGACGGTATAAATTGTACAAAGGTCTCTCACTTCTATTCTTTGCCCACCTTGGTAATATCTTTACAATTGCTCACTGAACACAGTTGGAGAGGATTACCATCCTGTGGGATAGATGGATGCATGGGTTCAGAATGGCAGGCTAGGACACCTGTCCCAAGCAAGCAGTGAAGCTAGGATCTAAAGCCACATTTTTGGCTCCAAAACCAATGCCGATTTACTAATTAAATCTGTTACCAATTAACAAGTTTGCTAAATATTTATGCCTTAACCTTTCAGGGTTAATGTATAAAAGGGCAACCAAGTCTAAAAATCACCACAGACATTTTTAGACATCACGGAATGCCAGGCTAGAAGCACCACTGGTAGAAATAAATGAGACAGTACAAGTTCTAGGTCTCAATCCTCTCCTCAGTGACAGTTTGGTCTCCCAGGTGACCGTGGGGAAAGACATGAACTCAACACAGACATTGAAAGTAGAAGTGACAAAAACTTTAAGTTTGACAAATTCTTCAGAGACCAAGACCAAAACGCAAAGAAACAGAGTCTAGGGCGGCGTCGAGGAAGGCACGGCATACGTTCTGTTTCCAATTACACAACGTAGAGCAGGGTTTCTCAACACGGTAGTAGTGACATTTTGCACCAGGAAATTCTTTGTCGTGGGGGACTGTCCTGTGCAGTACAGGATGTTTAGCAGTAGGGCCTCTACTCACTATATGCCAGTAGCACATCTCCCACACCCCAGTCACAACAACCAAACATGTCTCCTGACGTTGTCAAACAACCTCTGGGAGCAGGGTGGAGGGAGACTGACCTCAATTCAGAACCAACCACTGGCTGGTTCCACTGTGATGGCAGAAGCTAAGGGCACGCAAGACAGACCTACAAAGAAAGCGAGGAAAGCTTATTACCTTATTTTTTTCAGGCACCAGTGTGCACAGTCTTTACAAAAAGCATCAAATGTTCCAAGGACAGGTAGCATGTACCGAGAAAAGTAGGCCTAGTCCAAGAAACAGCACCTTACTACTTAGAGGAACTCTTAGTAATAGGTTTTACAGACCAAGCAGTCAGCCATGCTTCCTCCTTCCCACACTTGGTGACCGAGGTGACCAGCAAAGCAGGCCGAAAATCAGACACATACACTCGGCTCCCCCATGCCTACCAAGGTGTTCCTCATCTTTCTATTCTCTGGCAGGGAGTCTACACCCTTCTGGAAACCTTCTGGCTCCACTAACAGGCTCAAGACAGACAAAGCCTGTATTGCCTGAACTACCCTCTTCCCAGGAGGGCAGAAGACCACCTCTAATAGGCCAGTAACACCCCCCATTTGGTTGTATGCTGACAGGGCTCTACTGATCTCCCTTGAGAGAAGGGACACTCAGCTCTTTGTCTGTTGCCTTGTTTTACAATTATTTACTCTGCCTATCGAAATCTGATGGGCTTTAGAATGCTTGGTTCAATGGCATTATCTATTTTCCCATCACTCTGGTGTCAGAGAATACTACATTCTGTCTAACGATCCAGGCCTTAAGAAGCAATTCTTTTCTAAGAGTTTCTTTAAAGAGAATCCATAAAATTATCTTGACTTCCCATGTTCTAAGAAAAGGGCTATAGAACAAAAGATAATCTGTGGAATCCTTACGCTTTTTAAATTTTGCTTTTTGCTTGGCAGATGCTTGCTGACCCAAGTCCCCAAAGTCTTGTAAAATAACTTGAGTATTCCTGCTGGTTTCCCAAGCTGTGCTAGCCATGCTGTTGTCAAAATTAACTTTTTTACCTTGGTGTGTGAATGTCCGAAACAAAACCTCGTTTTAAAATATCTGCAGCATTGCTATGACTGGGCAGCTGGGCTTCGGCTGACTTAGGACAGAGTGAAATTACTGCCACCCAAGCCCCAGTCCTCCTGGAGGTTTCCACACAGCCTCTGCTTAGACTGTGAGCATCTGGAGAGGGAAGCCCACAGTTAGTCCATGGAGCTCAGTCTCTCCCTGCAAAGAAGCTTTTTACAAAGAAGACTTTTACAAAGTCTGTTGTGTAAAAGACCAAAATGGATACTGCAACACATTAACAATGAGATCATTTTGTGTTACCTGTAGAAGATCTCTGTAACTATTGCTGGAGCAAAGGATACCCCGTTCCTGCTCTCTACAAGTCAACTGCATCAGAAACAGAAGACTGTGAACAATAAAAAAGCTAATTTCATCCTCTGTGATGGTTCCTATAGGCTCTCCCCAAGTATAGTTTTTCAGCACCCCCTTCCTAAGCACAGCTTTTTAAAAGTTGTGTTTTTTTTTGTTTTTTTTTATCCCAAGCACATTATTTACTTCTTTAAAAGATTAAGGGTACCTGGGTGACTTGGTCGGTTAAACATCCAACTTCAGCTCAGGTCATGTTCTCATAGTTTGAGTTCAAGGCCCGCATCCACCTCTGTGCTGACAGCTCAGAGCCTGGAGCCTGCTTCAGATTCTCTCTCTCCCTCTCTCTCTCTTTCTCCCCCACTCACACTCTTGTTTCTGTCTCTCTCAAAACTAAACATTAAGAAAAAAAAATTTTAAGGCAGGATTAGACAAAGGAGGAGGGCACAGACCAAAGCAATTTTCTAAAATTAAACTCAAAAGGAAAAGGTGTGCATCTGAGGTTTTCCCCAACCCAGTTCTTGGTCTCTGAATCCAAGGGGAAGGGAAATTTGGGACGTGAGATTAGGCCTCAGCTACGCAGGCATTTATAAAACATCCTGGCAGGTGCTCTGCCAGGCAGTCTATAATTAGTGAGTGTGCCTCAGAAACTTAAAACGAACTCAAAGGGTTTCAGAAACCATCAGCCAGCCCCTGAGCACTGAGCTGTGTAGTCCTGGGGCCACTCCACCCAGAACACGGCGCTGGGTGCCCGCTACCATGCATCCGTGTGTGCATGCACACGCCGGCTGGGGAGAGTCTCTTTTTTCAAAGCTCTCATGGCTTGACCTCAACACCTGCTACACTTCCTGAAGACAGACAGGCTCTGGAGCTCCACTTGTTCCTCGCACGCGGCTGCACTTTCTAGGAACGACCGCACACACGCAGAGGCTGGCCAGCTGCCAAGGCGGGGGCAGCCCAGCCGCCTCGGGCCTGAACTTTCCCAGTGCTGTCAGGGCGGGATCCCGCTATGAGCTGACTCAGCGGCCGGCATGGAACTCTGCCAGCCACAAGGCAGCGCGGGGGCTGCAGGCAACTCACAGATGTTTTGCTAAACCAAAGCAATCAGCCAGGAGGCGGGTCTGGGCTGGCGGCCAGGCTGCCGCTGTCGTGGAAGCGGGGACTCTCTGATCCAAGTCCCAGCTCTGCCACTACCTCCTGGTGATCTGAGGGAAAACCTCGGTGCACCTCGGCATCTTGCCTGCTCCGGGGCCTGTGTGGCTGCGGTGGAGGAGGTGGAGGACGGTGCATAAAAGAGAGCCTGGAGCACTCCTACCTACCGTGCTAGCTCAGTCAATCCTCACAACACCCTCGGGAGGTACGCCTGTTTTCACTCCACAGACGAAAGGATGCAGGCTCACAGACTGAGAGCCCTACTAAAGGATCACAAGGGTAATAAATGGAAGAAATGGGAACTGAACCCCCCACTTTGCTAGCTCTGGAATCTACTGCAAACACTGCTGTGGTCAAACGCAGATCAATTACACAGAGCTCCTGTATTCAAAGCCGCTGATTTTTCAGGTTCCAAAGGACCTTTCTTACAGGACTTCTCAGTTGCCCTGTGAACACCCACAGCTCTTTACAACTTATTTCCAAAGAGCAAAGCACCACTGGGCCGCATGAAGAGCATGTACTTGTAGGGAGTGCCCAGATACTACCAGCTTTACACGAACTCCCTAAGCACCAGCAAGTCACTTAACCTGGAACAATCCACCAACACTCCCATTCTGTTGGTGAGGAAAAACTGCATGGCAGGTCAGAAAGGGAAGAGGAATCAGAAGCCAAAGGCTTGGCTGACAACACAGATTCCTTGGGCTCCACCCAAATAGAATTCATTTTTATTTATTTATTTTTTTATTATTTTTTTTTCAACGTTTATTTATTTTTGGGACAGAGAGAGACAGAGCATGAACGGGGGAGGGGCAGAGAGAGAGGGAGACACAGAATCGGAAACAGGCTCCAGGCTCTGAGCCATCAGCCCAGAGCCTGACGCGGGGCTCAAACTCACGGACCGCGAGATCGTGACCTGGCTGAAGTCGCACGCTTAACTGACTGCGCCACCCAGGTGCCCCTGATGTTTATTTATTTTGAAAGAAAGAGGGAGTGCATGCAAGCAGGGACAGGGGCAGAGAAAGAGGAGAGAAAGGGAGACAGAGAATCCCAAGCAGGCTCTGCACTGTCAGCACAGAGCCCAATGCCAGGCTGGCATTCACAAACCATGACCTGAGCCAAAAGCAAGAGTCAGACACTTAATTGACTGAGCCACCCAGGCGCCCCCCAAAATATAATTCTTTAAGACCCTGGGATCTGTATTTTTTAAAGCTTACAGGATAACTGTGATGCTCAGCCACGTTTGAAAAATCACCTGCGCATGAGGCACCTGGGTGGTTCAGACATTTAAGTGTCCAGCTCTCGAGTTTGGCTCAGGTCACAATCTCACGTTTGTGAGATCAAGTCCCATGTGGGGCTCTGTGCTGAGTGTGGAGCCTACTTGGGATTCTCTCTCTCCCTCTCTGCCCCTACCCCTGTCACAGATAGACAAACAAACAAACGCCACTTGAAAATCACTTCAGCTTACCTTGGCTAAAATTGGAATTTTGAGGTCTACCTTTTCCTGTTTCAAAGGGGGTGGTATAAGCGTGAAATGAAATCATGTCTACAACGCTCTTCGTTGGAAAACATACACAACACAGGTGCTTCTTGTCAGCTACACTTAACTGCAAAACAACAAAACTGTCCTTAAAGAGTACGATCCTGGGCGCCTGGGTGGCGCAGTCGGTTGGGCGTCCGACTTCAGCCAGGTCACAATCTCGCGGTCCGGGAGTTTGAGCCCCGCGTCGGGCTCTGGGCTGATGGCTCGGAGCCTGGAGCCTGTTTCCGATTCTGTGTCTCCCTCTCTCTCTGCCCCTCCCCCGTTCATGCTCTGTCTCTCTCTGTCCCAAAAATAAATTAAAAAACATTGAAAAAAATATTAAAAAAAAAAAAGTACGATCCTGGGTTAGCCTGGGGCTATGAAATGGTCTTAGGCAAGACTGTTCTCTTACTAATGTACAAAAACTGTAATTAGAGTCGCGTGTCGCATATATTTAGATATCCTTCATAACACTGTTGCAACCTCATCCTTCCTTTTTAAAAAAAGAGATTGTACTGACATTCTTTCACATCCAATTTGAAACTATATTAGGAGGACACACTTCATTGCTGTAATCAAGAAACGAGTATGGGGAAAAAAAACTCAAAGTCTATTTACGGTGAGACCGTTGGGTCACTGAAGCGGGGTGAGAAGGCACACACTGGGGGAGACCCCGGCCCTGGCAGTACCTCTCGCAGCCAGCCTTTAGGAAGGACAAATGACCCCCTGCACCACAAAGACTGACCTGCTTGAGCTGCTCATCCAGATTCCAGCTCGGCTGCCCAGCTGTGGAGACGGAAGGTGGGGCCTTGGAAGCATCTTTGGTATGGTCTTCTTTAGCTTGCTGTCCCCGCGGTGGGAGCCCCGGCGCTGGAAGCAGACCGGACACGGGTGCTGCTCTGGGGTCCTGGCGAACCACTTTCTGCACATGAAAATACTTTGAAGGAGCCTGGGCCTCTTTCTCAGCCACCTCTGCAACTTCATCATCCCCATCCTCATCTTCCAGACCTCCTTCCTCTTCCTCAGGCTCTGAGTTCACGTTGCTCCGTTCAAACACTCGGGCCACTGCTGTGGCTGGTGGAACTCTGGCTAAGGGTCCCAGGGCAGGGCTGCCAGAAGACCTCCCAGGGGTGGCGGAAAGGAGAGTCTGCTGCGTGACCAACTTCTGGGCATATAAGAATGGGGCTTCCCTCATCTGTTGTCCCTGCTTCTCCCTGGTATCCATCTGCAGAGGAGCCAGGTGTGGTGGCGGTGGCGGTGGCGGTGGCGGCGGCGGCGGCGGCGGCTGCTTCTGTTGCTGCAGTGGCTCCATCACTGCCTCGAGTTTCACCCACCGATTGGCATGGCTCTGAACCTGGGCACAGCCCAGTGGGCACACTGGGTCTGAACCTTAAGTGATCAACAGAAACCACAAAGGAGGAGAAACAAGGGGGGGAAATGTAAAACAGGTATTAAAAGACTTTCTTTTTTCCACTAAAGGGTGTGAGTTCTGAACACTAAACATACACTCCTAAGCCTGGGTTTTAAGAGGAATGAGCGGACTTGGGGGGAGGGAGGTTGGAGGGGACGTAGTGAACGGTGTGAAGACAGGATGAGTCTCAGCAGAGGTGGACTACCGTGGGTTTAAAAAGAAGTAAATCCAGACAATACCTAGCCTGTGAACTTCTGTGTTCTGACCTTTCTCTCTCAACATTATCAAACATTAGCCAGTTTATTACTGTGAACTTCTGTGTTCTGATCTCTCTCTCTCAACATTATCGAACATCAGCCAGTTTATTACTGAAAAGGCAACTGGGTTTGCACTGTACAAAGGTGGTGAGTATGAAAACCTCAAGAATAAAGGAAAGAAGGTCCTGCCTACAAAAGAGGGAACACTGTTTACGTTCCCAGGCCCATCAGAGAAAGAAGTACCATCCAAGCCAGACGCAGAGCAATCAGGAAGACAGAATGATTTCTCTCATACCAAAACAGAACCTAGCAAACGGCTTTTAGGTTTAAACTTTTCAAATTTCCCAGATCAAATTGCCAGCCTGCTCTTCAAGTGGGCTGAGCCATGTTAACTGTACATTATGGCCTCAAAAAGAATCCAATTTCAACAACATGAAAGAAATACACAAGGAGGCAAGAGTTTCAAATTGCAATCGTCACTCAAAAAACAAACAGTGGGGGAATTCCTCTGGAGATTTTAAAGTTAATTAAATTGAAACAGATATTAATATTGTCTCAACAACAAGGTAATGCTTCTTTTTTATAAACCACCAAGTAAATCTCTTCACATCTCTTTTCTTTCTGACTCACTTCTACTATGATATTCTAAGACAAATACCAAAAAGAAAAGGCTTTCAGGCCAAAAGTACTCTAGGGACAGGTTTATCAGCATTCTTACCAATCAGTCTCCAAACACATCCCCCTTTCACACCCTCTTCTCCGCTAGCTCCCTCTTTCCTGTCCTCCTCTCCAGATCTCCACCCCCAACAAACCTCACTTGAGTTATGTTTCCCCATAACTGATTGGATTACTACGCACGGGCAAATTTTAGGTAACAGGACTCGCAACATGGCGTACAATGTTGTCATCACATGAAAGAAGAAGCTGCTTCGCACAGGTTGGGACTTGATATTTGCATTGTTTCACTGTTTTAGAACGGAGTATAAAGATTAAAAAAAAAAAACTAAATGCCTTCAGTGTTTTCAAAAATTTACGGGGAAGTAATCACATCCCTAGCAATAAAAACTGTGTGGTTTTATTAATTTTTTAATGGGTTAGAGGAAAAAGGTACAATTTTTAAAGCAAGGCAAAAAAGCAGAGATAAGAATTCTCATTTTCGGTGTATCTGAGAAGCACTGCTTTTGCCTTTTGAATTTGGTGGAAGATTCAAATTCCAATTTGCCTCTTACTGCCTTTACTTCCTCTCTTGGCACTTGAGAAAGTGTGAGTTACGCCTGCAGCTTTAGCCCTTTTTATAGTGTAACAGAACATGAAAAGACTTACACCCACATTAAATCCAGTTGGCAAAAGTATGCATTTAGGATAAAAACTGGCGTAAAAAAAAATTAAACAAAAGAATAAAGCAAATAATTCGGTGGTCATTTTAATTTTCCTTACAATCATTGCAGTCAATCAGTTACAAGAGGAATAATTTTTCGACTGAGTCCTGCCAGCCATTGAACAACTGCTTCTTGTCCTGTGGCACCATCTTCTTAGTATGCTGTCCCCAGCAGAGGGGGAGGTGTCTCACAGCCTCTTTAGTAAGATTGAAATGACTCAGTTCCACAACTCAATACACACACCCTCCCCCAAGAGCCCATCAACCAACTGTCCCTAAGCAGAAAGATCCAAACAATAATGCCACCTGCCTGTATTTAGAAAACTTGTGTCTCAGAAATCTAAGCCAGTTCATCCCTTCACACGGCCCCCTCCCCCATTTCCACTAAAGTTCCCGGACCACCATGCCCGGCGCAACGGACCGCTTGTAGCTTTGAACCCGGCCTCCCCTACCATTCCCGCTACCTTCGCTGCCGGATCCCTCTGGCCCCGGTTCCCTTCAAGCCCCACACCTCCTTCCCTGGTTACGCCAGCACCCCCCCCCCCTTCATTATACCCCCAATCGCAGCCCTATCACTTTTACCTCCACCAAGCCCTCTCAGCCAATCCGCTGGCTCTTCTTCGATCGCCCCAACCCCACCTATCCTCGCCCTCAGTTCCCGGGGGCCCCTTTTACTCTTCCCATCTCTTTATCTCAAATCACCCTACCGGTTGCAGGGCGCCTCGGGTCTCCTCCCGGCGCTCTCACTTTTCCTCCGCGGCCCCGCGCTCAGCCGGCCCGCGCCTTCGCGTCTCCCCCCCACACACCTGCCTCCCCTCGCGTACCTCCACCTGCCACAGCCCCCTCTCCCGCGCGACTGAGGGAGCCGGGCCCCACGCGGCTTACCTGTGCGCAGCTCTCCGGGTCCGGCCAGGGGGGGTGAAAGCAGCCACTCAGGCCCCGCCGCAGCAGCTGCGTCTCGGACTCCTCCGCAGCCGGGGGCCACAGCCGGGGCGGGGCCCGCACCGGAAGCGGCGCCGCGGGGCCGGGACCGCGAGCCCGGGGCGGGGCCGGGGCGGGGCCACACTGGGTGGGGCGGGGCCTGAGGCCGGAAGCAGCCAAAATGGGAACGAGGGGGCGGGGTCAAGCGGAAGTGACTTCTAGGGACGGCTCCGCCCGACTGAGTCGTTGGCGGAAGCGGATGGAAGCTGGCGGAAGCTTCCGCCAATGGGGAGCGTGGACTCCGCGGCGTTCCGGTGTGAGGGCTTCCGCGCGGAGTTGAAAAGAGATGGGCTGCGTTCAGTCTTCTCTGTGTTTTCTGTTTGTGCAGGTGTGGCGCGGCCTCAGGTTGGTAGGAAGGTAAATAAAGGACGAGAGGTGTCCGTGTTTTTTTCTGCTTCCGTCCCCTTCCCAACCACCTGCTTTCAAACCGATTTTCCTCTGAGATGCCCTCTTCCAGACCAGTTTTCTCTGAAGCTCTTGAACTGGGACCTGGTTGTGTTCCGAGGATGCTGCATCCTCTGGAACCCCCTCCCGTGAATTAGTATTCTCACTTCCGAAGTTCAGAAGGTGGGGGGCTATGTGCCGAATCCGGTCACCTCTTGTAAAAACCCTTGCTTCTCAGACACTTCTTAAGACTTTGCCACCTATGTAACCGCCTCTTAGAAACCATCTGTTTATTTGTGCATCCAGCTCCGTGTTTTAATTTTCTCTCCTCTATCTTCCATCTTGATAATTAAAGTGAAACTGCCCCTGAACCATCTTGGGCCTCATCTTTAGCGACCCTGACATCAGCCTCCCAATCTTAGGCAAAAGCCTGGACGTTGTCACCAGAAACATTGTTGTGTCACAAATTAGTAATTGGAACATCCTTCTGTCCAATTGCAACCTGATGTCCTTTCAGTTTGACTGCTGAAGAACTTGTTCCGAACTTTTTTTTCACCTTATCAGTACCTCTAATCCGTTGAAAGCCTCCACTTAGTCTGCATTCTTCACTTCCCTTCTTTTTTTTTTTTTTCAACGTTTATTTATTTTTGAGACAGTGAGAGACAGAGCATGAACAGGGGAGGGGCAGAGAGGGAGGGAGACAGAATCGGAAACAGGCTCCAGGCTCTGAGCCATCAGCCCAGAGCCTGACGCGGGGCTCGAACTCACGGACCGCGAGATCGTGACCTGGCTGAAGTCGGACGCTTAACCGACTGCGCCACCCAGGCGCCCCTCTTCACTTCCCTTCTTATGCGTCTTAGATACAAGGGTGTACCATTACAATCTGGCTCTTACTACTAAACCTGCCTGCCATGCCCTTTTTCTCCAACTAAGTCCTCCACCCTAGGTGGACCAACATGCCTCCCTATTCCTGTAGCTGGTCATAGAAAATTGTCCTGCTGAACAGACTGCCATCACTAGCTTATTAATTTCAAACATAAATTGGCTCTGAAATTTTTGGTGCCTGGAAATTTCATTATAATATTTTTCTAGTTAATTTGCTGTCCACTAGCTCTGCAAATCTGTAACCCTACACTTCCATACACCTTCCCCTGATTATCTTACTGTATAAGTCACAAAGTGTAGAATGCCCTATACCCCCAAAATACAGAAACATTAAAAGGGATACATACACCTCTATGTTTATTGCAGCATTATTTATAATAGCCAAATTATGAAAACAGCCAAGTGTCCACTGATAGATGAATGGCTAAAGAAGATATGGTATGGTATGTGTACACACACACACACACACACACACACACACACACACACACACGATGGAATATTATTCAACCACGAAAAAGAAAAAACCTTTGCAACAATGCAGATGAAACTAGAGAGTATAAAGCTAAATGAAATAAGTCAAGCAAAGAAAAACATACAACATGATTTCACTCATATGTGGAATTTAAGAAACAAAACAAAGGAGTAAAGGGGAAAAAAAGAGACAAACCAAGAAACAAACTTTTAACTATGGAGAACAAACTGATGCCTACCAGAGGAGAGGTGGGTGGGGGAGTGGATGATATAGATGATGAGGATTAAGGAGTGCATGTGTCATGATGTGCACTGGGTGATGTATGGAATTGTTCAATCACTGTACTGTACACCTGAAACGAACCTAATACTGTATTTTAATTATATTGGAATTAAAATGAAATAAATGTAGAATGTCCTAAAATCTAGAAATCTACAGGTGTTTCCATTCTGTCTTTTCCGCCTATGACTTATTAAATAAAAAATACTCGTTGAGGGGGCACCTGAGTGGCTCCGTTGGTTAAGTGTCCTGCTTCGGCTCAGATCATGATCTCCAGTTTGTGAGTTCGAGCCCTGCCTCGGGCTCTGGGCTGACAGCTCAGAGCCTGGAGCCTGGTTCAGATTCTGTGTCTCCCTCTGTCTGCCCCTCCGCTGCTTGCACTCTGTCTCTCGCATTGTCTCAAAAATAAATAAACATTTAAAAATACGTATTCATTGAACTTCCACTCTCTGCCAGGCAAGGCACCCCTCTAGGTGCTTGTTAAGTGGCGAACAAAAAAATTCCTTGTCCTAAAAGATTTTTCTAGTGTTGAAAGACAGAAAAACAAATATATATGTGCTATATGAAGAACAAAGCAGAGTTAAGGGTTAGACAGTGGTGCCATGTAGCTGCTATTTTTTTTTTATTTATTATTTATTTTTTTATTAAAAAAAATTTTTTTAACGTTTATTTTTGGGACAGAGAGAGACAGAGCATGAACAGGGGAGGGGCAGAGAGAGAGGGAGACACAGAATCGGAAGTAGGCTCCAGGCTCTGAGCCATCAGCCCAGAGCCCGACGCGGGGCTCGAACTCACGAACCGCGAGATCATTGTTTTCTGAGCTGAAGTCGGACGCTTAACCGACTGAGCCACCAAGGTGCCCCTGTAGCTGCTATTTTACATGTCAGTCAGAGAAGGACTGATCAGCAGAAACTGGAATTGACTTGTGGATATCTAGGGAAGGAGTGTTCCAGAGGAGACAGAAAATTCAAATGCTCTGAGGCAGGAGCATGCCTGACTTGCTAACAGAATGGCAAAGAGACTCCTATAACTGACACAATTAATGAGGGGGAAAGCAGCAGGAAAAGAGATCTGAGAGACAGCCAGGGGCCCAATCATGCAGGGCCTTAGGCCATGGTGACAAATTTGGATTGTTAACATTGAAACCACTGGCGAGTTGAGCAGAAGAGTGGCTTGATCAGATTTAAGCCTCTAAAAGTCTCATTCTAGCTGTTGTATGGAGAGTAGACTGAGGGTGGAGGGGTAAGAGTGGAAGCACTTGTCCTCCAGAGCATGATGGTGGCCTGAACTAGATGACAGCAAAGAAGCTGGTAAGTAGTCAGATTCCAGGTCTATTCTGAAAGTAAAGCCACCAGGATTTACTGATGGATTGGACGTGTAGGTTGGAGAAGAGAATCAAGGATGAAGCCAAGGTTTTTGGCCCAAATAACTGGTAGAATGGTGAAACCATTTACTGACCCGGGGAATGCTATCAGAAGCTGACCCCAATGGGATATTATATTACTCAGCAACAAAAAAGGGTGAAGTGTTGATCTACTCAACAACTTGGCATTATAACATAATGATAAAGGCATTACGTTGAATGAAAGAAGCTAGTCTCAAAATGACACTCTTGAAAGATAAACACGTAGTGGTGGAGAATAAGTCAGTGGTTGCCAGGAATTTGAGGTGGAGGAGTAATTATAAAGGGACAACAAAGGGTGCCTGGGTGTCTTAGTTGGTTGAGCATCCAATTATTGGTTTCGGCTCAGGTTATGATCCCAGGGACGTGGGGTCAAGCCCCAAGTTGGGCTCCACACTCAGCATGGGGCCTGCTTAAGATTCTCTCCCTCTCTCTCCCCTCTTTCCAGCTCTCTTTGTCTCTCTTTCTCTTTCTCTCAAATAAAATAATACAGGGACAGCAAAAAGGAGGGTTTGGGTTTGGGGAGATGAAACTCCTCTATCCTGATTGTGGTGGCAGTTATGTGAAGGTGTTAACGTCCACAGAACTATACAATAGAAGATAGAAACTGTATATAGAAAAATACAGTCAATTTTATTATATGATTTTTTAAAAGCCAAACATTGCATGTGCGCTCGAGTTTCCTTTCTCAATTCTCAGGGCTCTCCCTCTAACCTCTTGAATACTGGATCCTTCTAACAGTATTCAAGCAAGCTCTAGTTTCAAACATCTTTTGCTTAAAACAAAACAAAACAAAACAAAACAAAAAACAAAACACAAAAAAATCTTTCTCTTGACCCCATATTCTATGACTAATGGCTTATCTCACTATTCCCCTTCCTGGAAAAGCTTCTAGAATTACTGTCCTCACCGCAGCCCAAGTGATCTTATTTCTCCTTAAAGTGCTCTATGGTCCCATTGCTCTTGGGATCAAGACCGAAATTCCTTCATGTGGCCTACAGAGCCCTAGCCTCTGCCTACCTCTTTGGTTTCATCTCTTCGCCTCAGGTGTAGTAGTAGACCCAAGAGGGCAGGCTTCCTTGATGACCTCAGTAGTTAAAACAGAAAAGTCCTCCTCCCCATAGACATACGTTTCAACCCTGAGATAACCATCCATTCTGGTCATAAAGAATATCATTCAATCTCTCTATTTTGGCTTCCAAGGTATAGTAGATTGAAGAGAATAGCCTTGGTATTTTTTAGCTTCTCCCATCAACAGGTATAGTCTCTCCCTAGTCTCTCATTCAAGGCTTGCTTTGTTCTATGGGACATTAGCAAATCTGATACAAGGAGATTCTTCTTTTTTTTTTTTTTTTTTGATACAAGGAGATTCTTAAAAAGTGCTTCCGATTGTGGGTTGCTCTCTCAGTGCTGGGAACTCCACCACCTTGTGAAAAACTCTTGGCTAACCTGATGGGTGGGTGATGAGAAACACGAGATCAACACCTTGTCTGACGTCTAACCAATTGCCAAACATACGAGTGTGGCTCACTGGATCGATTAACCTGCCAACCACCAGACATGTGAGCTGGGCCATTGTAGACTATCTAAGTCCAGCTGTGCTGGCCTAGACCAGGAGAAACTTCCAGTGAACCCAGAGACCAGTGAAAAATAATGTTTATTGTTTTAGAGTTAAAAACAATCAGTTGTGAAGTGGTTTGTTTTGCAATAAAAGATAACAGATACCCAGGGCATTTCTTTGTATCTGTTGGGCTGGATTTGTTTGGGTGTACTTCTTGGAGCTGCTTAGCACCTGCAGAAGGTAGCCATCATGCATCATCATCACCTAGTTAGTCTATGTTACCTTATGTTCTCCCATCTAATTTCTCATTGTTTTGCTTATTTACAGCAGGGGTGATCTTACGCATCCTGTCTGTTGTATTTCAACTCATTCGGTAAAACTAATAACATTTGCTTGGTTTCCATTGATTTTATTACTCTTTTTTTTTTAAATAAAGGTTGAATTGTATAAATATTGGGTATCATTTGTATGTATATGTTGTTAGGAATTTAATCTTAAATGTACAGGGCATAAAAACTAAGAAACAACAGAGAAATGGTCATATTATAGAATAATAATGTAATTAGTCATGACTGGTAAAGGGAAGAATGGTTTCAGTTTGTGTTTCTGATAACCAATATTAATGACTGACGTAATTGTGTCTCTCTTAATGAGATTTGGTATTTTAGCATGAGTGGGTGTCAGTCTGGGGACTCAAGAAACATAAAATGCTTTCCCATTGAAATTACCAGTGATTACATTTCCAATTTGCATTGGCCCCACAAGAGGGGGGAACACAATGATACTAGTAAGGCAGGAGTGGACTGTTCTGCAGTGACTGTACCTTTAATGCCATGGACAACTAAAATGTAACCAGATGATTAAGGCTTCCTCTTGTCCTGAGATCAAGGTATAGCCTCAGGAGCTATATATGAGCACGTGTACAGCCTCTGCTGAGTAAATGTTATTAACGTGTGTAAAGAAAGAGTATGACTGGCCAAGAGGGTGTGAAAGGAGGTGGATCAAGTCCACACATTCCTGAGGGGACCTCATCACGGAGGTGGAGGCACCAGTGATGTTGTCTGCAGCCTGATGGGGCTTTCATTGTCCACTGGGTTTTCCTATGGGAGGTGGGGGGATGCCCATCAGGCCGACTCTTCAGGCTTTTCTTTTACAGAACTGTTTCTATAGTTCTATAGTTTGAAACAGAAAATGGTTATTTGGTGTCTGATGACTTGGGTTACATGATGTGTCAGCTTCCATAAGCCAGTCAAGCCTGGGGGACTGGCCGCACCTAATTACTGAGGCCCAAAGCTGAACTTTGAGAACATTCTTCAAAGTAATAAGGGCTCCTGCTGGTAGCTGCTGTCTTGCCACATTCCCTTTCGACCTGCTTCCACTGCAAAAGTCCTTTCCAATCTGGTGGCTCTGGGTTTTGCCAACATTCTGATAAACTGCCTTGACTATCTTGTTCTTTCCCTCACTTGGGAATGGAACAAGTCAGACCTCTAAAGCAAATAAAAAGGCCAATCCCTAAGTGACTCACTCACCTTTGAAAACATTAGATCATCTCACTCTCCTTGATACTTAATTGAAAGCTGTCTTTGCAAACTCCATCCAGATTTCTTTGGTGGCTCTAGCCCTTGGCAGTCCCACAGACTGGTAGAGCAAAAGGCTGCAAGAGGCAGTTCAAGCCATCCGTCCCAGAATGAGATATCTGGTCACAGGTCTGTGCCTCTGGTCGGGGCTTTGTGGGAGCCATCTGGCCCTCCACCCGACAGAGCTGTGATAAGCCAGACACTGTCAAGTGCTGGCGAGTCTAAGAGGAGAGGGCGCCTGAACTGAAGTTGGTCGGCTGGGAGAATCATGGAGCCAACCGGTTGCTGTAAATGTGTCCACAGACACCTACACATGCCCAGGGGCTTTCCATCCATCAAAATAATCTTTATTTCCAAGCACCAACACTGAATGTTGAATTATCAAGAACAGTAATGTGCATTTTCCTATTGTTAAGGTCGACCAGGACTCTTGTCCTCTCTGAATTGAAAAAAAAAAAAGTCAATCTCAGGACGTAAGTATAGAGAATTTACGGAGTTAGTATTTTGGAAACACGGGCTCAGAGGATGCGAGGTATCCTAGAGAAACTTCAGTGGAAAAGAAGTTTCCTAAATATAGGGTGGAGAAAAGGAGTTTCTCAAGCAGACCGTGGAGAGCACTCGTTTTATTAGGTTTGAGGTGTTTGGGTCTCATCATGTCTTTATTGCCCCCACAAAGCACATGACACAGCCATGTTCCCATTGCCAGTTTACAGCCCTTTTATCCCTGACTCTTAGCTAAAGAAAACTGAGTATAATATAATGGGGATTCCTGATATTTTATCAGGGTGAAATACATTCAATGCCAGAGAGGTTGAAAGGATTGTCTGTGTCCCAGGCCTTCATTTACGACTTCATAGCAAAAGCGCGTGTTGAATGCTTTGATTCAAACCTGTCCTTTTTTTTTTTTTTTGAAAGAGAGAGAGAGAGAGAAAGAGCAAGTGGGGGAGAGGGAAGAGGGGCAGAGGGAGAGAGAATCCCAAGCAGGCTCCACACTCAGCTCAGAGCCCAACACAGGGCTCAATTCCATGACCCTGGAACCATGACCCAAGCCAAAATCAAGGGTAGGACGCTCAACTGACTGAGCCACCCAGGTGCCCCGATTCAAACCCGGGCTTTTAACCTGCTGCAATTTCAGCCAATAACCCATCACCTCATTTGGGAAACTGATGCAGAAACGTCATCTTTAAAAAATGAGCTGGGTTTTCAAGTCTCTCCAATTAAAGCGAAAGCTTGATTTTATAATGCTTCTAACCACTGAGATTATGCTGAAAGAGAATAGGGCGGTTATGAAGCTAACTGATCTGATATCCTCCCGACCAATTCTCTTCCATATCACCCACCCCCCAAAAGCAAAATACTTAGCTTAACTGTTTGGCCATCAAGCAACCAGTCATTTCCTAATATGGACAGTTCAGCCCTCCAGTTTCACTTCTGGAATTCAAGTGCTATGAGAATGGCATTTACACTTGCATGCACTTTCTACCATTCTCTTTCTCACTCCCCAAAGCAATGAGGCCTCTGCGTTGTTGGTTTTAACGTTAATTATGACATGG
Organism: Acinonyx jubatus; assembly: GCF_027475565.1. Lineage (NCBI taxonomy): Eukaryota > Metazoa > Chordata > Mammalia > Carnivora > Felidae > Acinonyx > Acinonyx jubatus. The sequence goes on from NC_069386.1 coordinate 31,009,339, forward strand.
TAACAAGTGAATTTCCTGAACCGGCAGTATAAGCCTTGACCCAATGTAATTGAACTCTAATAGTTACATAGAAAACTCAAATAAGTGGTCACAAGCTTTGAGGGCTTTCTCCTTATGAAAAAATGAATAGCTATCAAAAAAATGGTTATGGCCACTGAAAACAATGAAGTCAATACTTTCTACTGACATGGGAAGATGTCAGGGTAGAATGTAAAAAGAAACTACCAAGTTGCAGGAAAGTACGTAAAAGAAAATCAGTTTGAAAAAAAAATCGAATGATGATTTAATCTTTTGAAAACCAATTCCCACCTTAAGACTAAAGATACTCATGGGGTGCCAGGATGGCTCAGTCAGTTAAGTGTCTGACTTCAGCCCAGGTCATGATCTCGCAGTTTGTGGGTTCGAGCCCTGCGTCGGGCTCCGTGCTGACAGCTCAGAGCCTGGAGCCTGCTTTAGATCTGTGTCTCCTTCTCTCTATGCCCCCACTCTCTCTCTTTCTCAAAAATAAACATTCAAAAAAAAGAAGAATAAAGATACTTAATGGGGTGCCTGGGTGACTCAGTCAGTTAAGCATCCAACTCAAGTTAGGCTCAGGTCATGATCTCACGGTCTTGAGATCAAGCCCTGCGTTGGGCTCGGTGCTGAACGTGGAACCTGCTTGAGATTCTCTCTCTCTCTCTCTCTCTCTCTCTCTCTCTCTCTCTCTCTCTCTGCCCTTCTCCTGGTGCTCGCATGCTCTCTATCCCTCTCTCTCTGAATAAATAAATAAATAAATAAATAAATAAATAAATATTTAAAAAAAAAAAAAAGAAGAAGAAAGACACTTAGGGTGCATGTCCTAACCTTAGATTCAAGTTTAATTTTTGCTTTCCTTGGGAATTAGAAAAATGCTGTATTAAGAAAAAATCAACAGTATTTATTTACCACTAGTTATTGTATACTAAGCACTTCACTTACCTTCTCACTTAATCCTCATAATAAGCCCCATTTTACAAGTGAGGTAACATGCTCACAGGAGTTAAGTAACTTGCCCGAAGTTAAGTTACATGTTATAGAGAGCAGAGCTGGGATTTAAAACCCAGGGCTGTCTGACTATAACTCACGCTGGTAACCACCATGCCATATTCCTCCCAGCGGTGTCAGTATTTGACTTGTAACCATTTAAGCTTCTTTTTCTTTCTTTCTTTTAAGTTGGCTTCATGCCAGTGTGGAGTCCAACAGGAGGCTTGAACTCATAAGCCGGAGATCAAGACCTGAGCCGAGATCCAGAGTTGGACGCTTAAACGACTGAGCCACCCAGGTGCCCAGAGTGTATTTTTCAATGTACAGTTTATAAGTGTACCACAGACAATCAACATTGTCACATAATTAGCTCTGCAATTTGGAGAAAAGAAACTAAGGAACGTCATGATCAGAGCATGATCAGAAACTAGATCATGCTGGACACGAGGCTGATCTGTATCTTGTGTTTGCAGAGTACCAATGGAAAGAACTTGAGCATGTGACACTAGCAAAAGATCAGAAACAGCCCAAATGTCTACCAGCAGGGAACTGGTTAAATAGTGTTGTACCTGAGCTATCAAAAAGCAAAAAAGAAGAAAGAGAAAAATGAGGAAGTCTTTGATGTACTGATATGGAACGCTTTCCAGGACACTAAATGAAAAAAGCAAGGTTCGTTACAGGGTGTTTAGTATGTTACCATTAATAATTGTGTTTACAAACGGTGTCCGTGTGTGGTCATTATGTTGAACAAGCATGACTCATGGGGTAGGTCTCTAAACTCCTGCAACAACTACATCCCAAACATGACTCAGCAAAACAGCTTATTTCTTGCTCACCCTAACAGTCCTGGGCAGATACTCAGGTCAGGGAGGTGGCTCCTTCATTGCTATCATTCTGGACCCTAGGCCCCTTCCATCTTGTGCTCTACCGTCCCCTAGGTCACAGAGTGGTGCTCGTTGCTTCCGCTCGTGTTACACTGGAGAACACTTTGTCATATGGCCACTCCCATATTGGAAGGGGATGTGAGAAAGAGTCTAGCCGTATGCCTGCAGAATAATGGCTTTTGTTAGGCAGCAAGAGGTCTCTGTTATAGTCAGTCTTTCTGATCACCAAATAGACTCACCCTTCCCCTAAGGGCGATGACAGAAAGTCCCATCCCATTATGGCATTCATGTCAAAATCTGGATTGCAGTCTTCTCTAGTTGACCTGGATTAATTTCCTCAAGGTCTAACAACGTATGAACTAAAAACCAAGTTGTTGGGGGTGCCTGGGTGACTCGGTTGGTTAGGCATCCAACTCTTGATCTCGGCTCAGGTCTTGATCTCAAGGTCATGAGTTCAAGCCCTGCGCTGGGTCCGCATTGGGTGTGAAGCCTACTTAAAAAAAAAAAAAAGCAAAATAAAACCCAAGTTATTGCCACTTCATCACTACCCCACTGCACAGTGACGGAGGGGACAGGAAAACTGCAATAAGAACTATTTGGAAAAGGGAGAATGGGAAACACGAAGTCACATGCAGAGCAATCGTGGAATCCTGCTGGATGTACACAGTGAAGACTCTCTTTCCTGGCAGTGAAAGAGGTTCCTAGATTAGACCCAATTTTTCTCTTTAGGGAAAATTCTCTTGTCCTTGTTTTCTTTGTACCCTGGTTCTGCCCTCAGCCATCACTCTCCCTGGCTACATAGGAAGCAGGGAGCATGCCCTCCTTGGGGACATTACAGCCTTAACAGTCCGCTTCCTGCTGGTGCGAGTCTGGAGATCCAAGGGTTGTTTTCTGGCTTTGCTTATTCAGGCCAGGCTTGTGGGTTTTTGGCAATACAGCTCCTTCAGAAAATTCAGATCTATTTGCTTCTAAGCAGCTTCTTGTGCCAGAAATCATGGCCAAGAGATTTTTTTTTCAAGATATAAGTATCAACTTTCATTTATTTCTTTACTCCGTGCCTCTTTCCCAACTTAATGGCAGTTACAGTGAAGCCATATGAAATGAGAGGCTTAGGTGGGAGGAAAGCCTTGAAGCTGTTCTTCGCACTAGTGCTGGAAAATTCCTCTGTTTAACTGAAATATCTTCGTGGACCTTTGTTTCTCAAAACCTTTTCCGTCTTTTTTCCTGCTGGTCGGACGTAAGGCCCTACTTCTGGGCTCTGTCGGTTCCTTTTCATTTCTGCTTGCAAATCAGGACCTTCTAGCCTGAGCTTACCTCTTACAATATCTTGTTAAACACAGCAAGGAACAAGCAGTACATTCTGACATTCTGACTCACGGCCCATAATTTCAGAACACCATGGAAAGAAAGAGAGTATTTTTTCTTTTTACCTCCTCAGGTGTGCCTGTTAAAAATGGACACCAAATAAGCGAGTTTCTTGACGTCTTGGAAATTACTTCCATTAAGTAGAGGCTCACACATACACAAATTAGAGGAAATGCTTTATAAATCATTATGCTCACAAGCTGCTCTAACTGAAGTCTTTACACGGTGATTTCTTTTAAAAACAGGATGAGGAGCCTACGGAGAGGTTCAAGAATGCCATCATACATGAAAAAGGTTGGTTGCAGGATCCAGGGATCCAGCCTCCAATAACACCAGAACACCTCAGATGGACACTGGACACCACAGAGAGGACAGAGTGGCCGTGATATTAAACATGGATGGGGAAACTTACCTGAGACAGGAGACATGGTCAATGCACGCCTCACCTGTGAACAAGGTAACCCAGGAAACCTTATAAAAGTGAGGCATATATTGGAATCCTGCCCTGAGAGATCCTTGGAATATTTCCAAAGAGACTCCACCCAATTACCTCCCTGTATGAGTTATGGATACTTATGGTAATCATGTGTTTCTTTTCTGGGTGAGTTGAAGCCTGCCCCTGTCAAAAAGCCACAGCGCTCACAGTTCTGTGCTTTGACTGCACTTTGCAGTCACTCCTTAAGATATTCCAGCTTGGTGTTTAATGACACAGGAACATATTTCACTGGGGCAATTATTCTTGAGTTTTGTCAGGTATCACCTCTCATGTAGAAGTCTCACTGCCCTTATCACTCTTAATCACCTAGACAAGAAGAGAGAACAAAAGGAATATTGATACTTCAATGAGTTGAATTAGTGGACACGCTTGACTTCCCATGGCCTTAAGTACTGTCCTTGGTTCTTAAGACTCCATGTCCTTCCCATTCAGGAACTCACAGATTGCCTTCCTATGAAGTGGTACCTGGTAGGCAGGCCCATGTGACTAGGAATCTGTCTACCTATAGTGGATTCTAACCTCTGACAGGCAGAGCTGCTGCATGTTGTAAAGGATTAACCGAATCAACTTAGTCTGATCAGTAAACAGGCACATGCCACACGCCCTTGCCAGCCACTGACCCTCTTCTAAATGCCCTTACTAGACCAGGTGATTGGGCGTTTTGGAAAAATCCGAGAAACTTAAACCTTGCTTGAAAAGAGGGCCTTATCACAGTAGTCAAACTCCAAAGGATTGATCTTTGGATTCATGTTACTCAGCTAAGATGACATTATCTGTTATACAGCAGTAAAAATCAGAAAATTGCACTTACTGGAAATTTTAAACTCAAGTTCCTAGAGAGCTGCCAGAAAGCAGATGACCCTTAGAAGTTGCTACTGAACACAAGAACCCTGCAGCAAGCTGATGACTGTATGAAGTGCTAAGCCTCTACCCGAGAACCGCTCACTGACATGCCCCGCTTTCCATGCTTTTGTTCTCTATCCTAGAGGCCATAATTTTCCATTCTAGGTGTTCAGGTTTATATAATTTAAAGTTATTTGGTGTCTGGGTGGCCCAGTCAGTTATGCGTCCAACTTTTGATTGATTCTGACTCAGGTCATGGTCTCATGGTTTGCGAGTTCAAGCCCCAAGTAGGGCTCTGCACCGACAGAGCCCTTTCTTTCTGCCCTTCCCACCCCCCCTCCCCCAACCTCTCTCTTTCAAAATAAATAAATAAACTTAAAACAATTTAAAAAGCTATTTGGTGATAATTTCAGACTTATAAAAAAGCTGCAAAATTAGTACAAAGAGTTTCCATATACTCTGCCCCAGGCTCTGCAAAGGTTAACATTTTCCCACATTTGCCTTACCATTCTTTCCCTCTCTGTATACGTATTATTACTATATTCTATGAGCCATTTGAGAGTAATTTGCAGACACAACATCCCTTTATGCCTAAATATTTTGGTGTGTGTTTCATAAATACAAGTACATTCTCCTACATAACCATTGTATGATTCCCAAAATCTGGAAATTAACTTTGACGCCATACTGTTATCTAACTTACAGATCATAGTTCTAGTTTTCTAAATATCCCCCAAATAGGCTTTATAACCAAATAAAACAAAAAACTTGTTTTTCTGGTTCAGGGTCAAACATTGCATTTAAAATCGTCAAGTCTCTTTATTTCCCTTTAAATAATTAATCTACAGTCTTTGTCTTTGATGACTTCGACATTTTTGAAGAGTACAGGCCCATTGATTTGTTCATTGTCCTCAGTTTGGGTTTGCCTGATCGGATGTGAGGATATGCATTTCTGGAAGGAACACCGCAGAGGTGGTGTTGTTGGTTTTCAGTGCATTATATCAGCAGACACAGAGTATGGTGATGTTAACTTTGACCACTTGGCTAAGGTGGTTGTCTGCCAGTTCTCTCCACTGTGAAGTCATTCTTTGTCCCTTTGTAATTAGTAAGTATTTTATACAGACCCAAGGTCCTTCTGTCCATCACCCTTGGTGTCCTTGTCACCATCTGTATCCAGTTAGCAGAAGAGGAAAGAAAAGAGTTTCATGGCAGGGAGTGGGAAGGGGTTGTTGCTAAGCCAGTCCTGGAGGTGGTGCCCATCAGATTAACCCTCACCTGTCCACATTCCATTGGAGAGAATTTAGTCTAAAGAGTCTACCTGATTGCAAGGGACACTGGGAGGTATCGCCTCGCTTTGTGCCTGAAGGAGATAATGTGTACTGGTAAGGAGCTAGAGGTCTCCACTACAGGGTGCAACTTTCCCACCGGCCCTTTAATCTATTCCCTGGGGTTCTAGTTTTCTACTGTCCCTTTCGATAAACTCTTGGTCAGGTCCCTCAACTTTGCTGGTCACTTTTACGTGTCACAAGTCCTCCCAAACAGCATCAGTTAAGCAAGAAAAATGCCCAGCTCCCTGTGATAGCTGTCAGTCAAAAACTGATTTGGGGGCACCTGGGTGGCTCACTCAGTTGAGCATCTGACTCTTGGGTTCAGCTCAGGTCATGATCTCACAGTTTGTGGGATCCAGCCCTGCATCGGGCTCCATGTGTTGACAGTGCAGAGCCTGCTTGGGATTCTCTCTCTCCTCTCTCTCTGTCCCTCCCCACATCATGTGCATGCTCTCTCTCTCTCAAAATAAATAAATACATTTTTCTAAAAGACGATTCAAAACTGAGGCCTCTCCCCCCCTTCCAGCTTGGGGCTCTGTGAGGTGGGTCGCCTCCCGTGGAAAAGGACTGTGTGACCAGTCCTTCCTCAGTCAATGCTTCCACTCCCTTCTTCATCTCCCTAGCAATTGCCTCTGAGCCCTCCAAGCTGGGTGGCTGCCGGTTCAAGTGTGGTCTCGGTGCAGATCAGAAAGTGGTTCCCCTTGTGGACGGGTGCAACCCTGTGGGGAGAGTACCGTGCCTCTGCGTAAAGAAGAAAAAGGCAATTCTTCCTCCCAGAAGACACGCCCCCTGCCAGGGCATATGGTTTGGAGCACGGAAAGCAGCCTGGATTGCGGCCCCCCGGTTCGTACCGCTTTCAACTTGCACAACCATAAGGTCTATTGAAGTTGGAGCATGTGGAGGAAGTAATAGGCCAGACAGTCAAGTTTGTCTTTGACTAGCGCTGTCACGAGTGGCATCGGCATTCTCTGGAGTTCGCAGACACTTAAGGTTGCTCTCTCTGGGGAAGGGACTGTATTCCTTAGTTCTTGAGAGCTCCCTCATTCCATCAGTGGGGATCTCACCTCTGCGGTTTCTCTCATGGAGATGAGTGTATTGCTTTTGCAGGTGTTTGTTTAATTATTTCTCAAGGCTCTGGGCCTCCGGTGATGTGTCTCCACCTTCCTCCCGCTGAAATCCAGTCACTTCTCTGGGCAGCGTTGTTTTTTGTTCTGAATGTTTATTTATTTCTGAGACAGAGAGAGACAGAGAGACATGAGTGGGGGAGGAGCAGAGAGGGAGACACAGAAGCCGAAGCAGGCTCCAGGCTCCGAGCTGTCAGCACAGAACCCAACGCGGGGCTCGAACTCACGAACCGCGAGATCATGACCTGAGCTGAAGTCGGACGCTCAACCGACTGAGCCACCCAGGCGCCCCTCTGGGCAGCGTTTTTTGAACAGGATCCAAGACAGTGCATCTCTGGACCCCTTGCATGTAGGCACCATATCTACACTAGACAAAACACGTTCATTTGACCCATTGTTGGGTCACCCCCAACCATAGTCTCATCTCTACCTCACAGGATGCCTGAGTCAGCCCTTCACCTTTCACATACTCCAGGCATAACTCAGACACTGGCCACTGTGTCTCTCAGATTGGAAGGAACACACATATGATATATTGCCGGGTGCTTCCAGCAAAACTCCTTCCATTAGTGTGAGGTGATGGGCACGTGTTCCTTATGATGAGGTTAGGGGTGTGGCAGTGAGTCAAGACCCCAACAGCTTTCTCTAAAGACCTTGAATCTCCTATTTGATTCACCCTCTCCAACGTCTTTTATAGGGTGGAGGTGGGGGTTTGGGGGGGGAACCGAGAGTGAAAAACTGGTTTTCTACAATCTTCCGCCGTAAATCCTGTGGTGGTGGATTTGCAGGTTAACTTTGAATGTGACCTTATTGTTTTGGGATCTGAGACAAACCGGAGACTTACGTGAGCTTCATTTACACAACCTATGTGTGACGTATCTTTGGAAGCATACATGTGGAACAGGAAATACTGGTTACCTCTTGTGGGAAATGTGTTGGCTCAGGGAAGCCGTGGGAGGGAGAATTTTTCACGTATACTCTTTGAACTGCTTTCAAATGATATGTATGCAGTAACTATTTCAGAAATTTAAATTGAAGAAAGGGACCTTGCAAATATATTTAAGTACATTCACAGAAAAGAGCACTCCCTAACTCTTCAAAAGAGTGAGCTATACATTCTGATGTAGAAAAATCTCAAAGATGTTGTTAGGTAAGAAAAGGAAGATATAGAATATTTCATAATATACCGACTTACAGGCAATAAAATGATGCATAAATATGTATTTTTAATCCACGAGGAACATTTTAAGAAAATTTTTACCAGGATAAACTAAATCGTGTTGTCGCCACATATTAAACTTGAAATCTGATCTCAGAAGCCTTACTTTTCACTGTACTGTTCACGATGTTCATATGCTATTTGGAGCTTTTGAACCATTGGGTCATGGATACTTTTCCAGTTAAAAGAATTAGGAACTCGGGGCGCCTGGTTGGTGACTGGGACTTAGCTGGTGCAGCATGATCTCCTGATCTCAGGGTTGTGGGTTTGAGCCCTGTGTGGGGTGTGACCATTTAAAAATAAAATCCTACAAAAATAGAATTAGAAACTTTAGCATCAATTGATACTAAAATTAATGGGTGAACGCTTTATGAGGGATAGGATAAAGGATAAAAATACCTCCTCACATGATACTTATTAATTAATTACAAATGGAATGATAATAACTTTACGGTGGGAAACCTGACTGTCTTAACCAAGGGATCAGAGGTAATTAACACCACCAGTAATAGGACAAATAGACATCATATGCCTCCTGATTAACTGAGAAGAACACAGCATCATTTTTTTGTGTGTGGTATTCCTGCCAAAAATGAATAGTCTGAACTTAATCACGAGGAAAAAAACCTATTGGAATGATTTTTGTCCAAAACATCTGGCCTGTATTCTGCAAGTGACAAGCTAACGGCAGGCAAAGAGAGACTGAGGAGTTATTCTAGATTGAGGGAAACTGAAGAGATTTGTCGATTAAACACAACATGTAATCCTGGATCGCGTCCTGAACCAGAAAAATCCTTTGTTCCCTCTTTGCTCTAAAGGACATCATTGAGACAACTGATAATATCTGAATAAGATCTGTAGGTTAGATAATATTATTGTATCAATGTTAGGTTTTGAATTTTATGATTGCTCTATTGTTATGTCAAGAATGACCTTGTTTCAGGAAATATTCAAGTATTTAGGGGTAAAAAGGCATCATGCCTGCGATTTACTCTCAGATGGTTCAGGAAACATATAGATAATGAAACGAATACATTTTTATATATTAACATACTAATGTATAATATATATATAGCTTTAAACATACAAAAATATAACTAATAATATATGTAATTATATAATTATTTCCTGAACCATTTGACCATTTGAGAGTAAACTGCAGATAGCCTTTTTACCCCTAAATGAATGTATATGAGTATATATATATATATATATATATATATATATATATATATGAAGAATGATAAAGCAAATGTGATAAAATGTTGATATTTTGGGAATCTGAATAAAAGGTATATGGTAAGTCTTTGTAGTCTTCATGAAACCATTCTATAAGTCTGAAATTCTCTCAAAATAAAAAGTCATCAAAAGTGACGAGTAACTGGGGCGTCTAGGTGGCTCAGTGAACATCTGACTCTATATTTCAGCTCAGGTCATGATCCTAGAGTCGTGGGATTGAGCCCTGTGGTGGGCTCAGTGCTGGGATGGAGCCTGCTTGGGATTCTCTCTTTCTTTCTCTCTTTCTGTCTCTCTCTCCCTCTTTCCCTCTCTCCCACTCGAGTGTGTGCTCTCTCTCTCTCTCAAAAATAAAATTTTAAAATGTTTTTTATTTATTTTCGAGAGAAAGAGAGACAGACAGACAGAGCATGAGCAGAGGAAGGGGCAGAGAGAGAGGGAGACACAGAATCTGAAGCTCTAGGTTCTGAGCTGTCAGCGCAGAGCCCGACACGGGGCTCGAACTGGTGAATCGTGAGATCATGATCTGAGCTGAAGACGGTTGCTTAACTGACTGAGCCACCCAGACATGCCCAAAATTTTTTTTAAAGTTAAAAAAAGTGACTAGTAACTAACTATACTAATTAAATTTGAGGACTTTTGCACTACACATAAGCTGATCAGCAGATTCTAGTTGTAATAGAATGAAGGTACAGGGTAATTTTAAAATTATGTTTCACAGAATTATTGCAAGGACCAAATGTTACAATATGTGTTAATGTAGTCTGTAAACCACTATCACATGCCTTGTTTTCATTATTGTTGTTGTTTTCCTTTTTTTAAAAGTTTTATTTATTTATTTATTTATTAGTAATCTCTACACCCAACATGGGGCTCAAACTCATGACCTGAGATCAAGAGTCACACGTTCCTCTGGCTGAGCCAGCCAGGCACCCCCTGTTGTTTTCATTTTGACTGAAGTAGATGATTCCCATTGGAGAGTAATGGAAGTCGAGGATGAACTAGTGACACGTGGGGCACCTGGGTGGCTCAGTCGGTTAAGCATCTGACTTTGGCTCAGGTCATGATCTTATGGCTCCTGAGTTTGAGCCCTGTGTCAGGTTCTATGCTGACAGCTCAGAGCCTGAAGCCTGCTTCGGATTCTCTGTCTCCCTCTCTCTCTGCTCCTCCCCCGCTCGTGCTCTGTCTCTCTCACTCTCAAAAAGTAAATAAACATTAAAAAAAAATTTTTTTAAAAGAAACAGAGACATGAACAACTTACCAAATCAGGTGGTGAGTGCCAGGCCAGGGGGCTTGGATTTTGCCTGTACAGGACACTTTGGGGGTGCTGAAAAGTCATTACTCACCAAAATGGGTTGGGGGAAAGCTGAATTCTTAACAGTGCTGGAGAGTGTCCAGAAGGATGAGCTGATGAGTGGTTCAACCTGTTCATTTTACAGTGAAGCTGGTGGGTTTTACAGGCAAGGCATCGCTAGGACCAGCTACACGATTTGGGGGAGCCTAGCACAAAATGAAAATGCAGGACCCCTTGATCATAAGTTATTAAGAATTTCAGAACAGTAACAACAGAACAGTAAACCAAGCGGGGTTGGGGAGGGAGGGGACTACGAAGCATGAGGCCTCGTGTGACAGCTAGTCACACACCAGTGAAGCTGGACCTGCACATCACAATCCACCAAGGATGTCCACATTCACTCAATGTTGCAGGGTGCTTTCTTTTGAAAGGACTGAAACCCTGATGCAAACTGGCTTAAATCAGAAGGAAATGCAGACTGGCAAAAGCTTGTTCTTCAGGCACATGCTGGTCACAGGTGCCCAATATCACCAAAGGCCTGTGGAACTTGCTCTGAGTCCCCATAACTTCCAAAGTAAGAAATAAGGCACCTCTTCCTGTTCTCTTTGACAGGAGCAAAGATGACTTTCCCAGGAGCTGTGCACATTTCCTTAACCAGAATCAGGTCCCGTTGTCCATAGCAGCGGGAATGTAGAGCCATGATTGGATTATGCAATCGGGATGCCCCCTCCTGTAGCTCAGGGCCCCCGATGCACAGGGCCACCTGGAGGAGGGTGGATGCCTGAACAAAATCAGGATATTGGGGGGGGGTTGCTGGCTGGCTCAGGCAGTGGAGCATGTGACTCTTGGTCTCGGGGTTGTGAGTTTGAGCCCCACATTGGGTGTAGAGATTACTTTAAAAATATGATAAATAAATAAAAAGTCAGTGTCCTGTTGGGAAAGAGAAAGAGCGTTTGCTACAGTTCCTGACACATTGTTTCCAGAATTGCTGATACAAGTGCAGGGTGGTTGGTTAGCAAATAGCTGAAGGGGGAAGTGCAGAGAAAGGAGCACTGAGAGGAGCCTGGGAAGCCTGGCCAGGGCTGGGATAATGTGATTCATGCTAGCCAATCTGGGTTTCATCCAGTGGGCCGCTGAGGACCACTGGTGTCACACAACATAACCTTAGGCGGGCCACAAAAGGAGTTAGGCGGGCCACAAAAGGAGATTCTTATTTCAATAGATACATATTTCTTCTTACGCATAGTTTAAAATAATTAGGGGTGCCTGGGTGGTTCAGTTGGCTAAGCGGCTGACTTTTTTTTTTTTAATGTTTATTTATTTGTTTTGAGAGAGAGAGAGAGAGAGAGAGAGAGTGAGCGAGCGAGGGAGGGGCAGAGAGAGAGGGAGACAGAGAATCCCAAGCAGGCTCCATACTGTCAGCAGGGCTCAATGCGGGGCTCAAACTCATGAACCATGAGATTACGACCTGAGCTGATGCTTAACCGACTGAGCCACCCAGGTGCCCCAAACATCCGACTCTTGATTTTGGCTCAGGTCGTGATCTCACGGTTGGTGGGATGGAGCCCCACATCGGGCTGTGCACTGACATGGCTGACCCTGCTTGGGATTCTCTCTCTTCCTCTCTCTTTGCCCCTCCAATATGCAATTGACTGATAAACGTGAAAAGTGTTTCAACCTCATTAGTCATCAGGAAAGACAAATTAAAACCACAATGAGCTATACTTTATACTAATGAGAATGGCTAAAATTACAATGAGAGCAAGTGCTGCTAAGGATGTGAAATAACTGGAATTCTCATTCAGTGCTCCTCAGAGGGGAGATTAGTCCAGCCCACTGGACAACTATGAGGCAGAATGTAGTTAACACTGAACATATATAACCTATGACTCAGCAGTTTAACTCCTAGGTATATACCCTCAGAAATGCATACATGTGTATTACTAGAAGACACGAGCAAGAATATGCATAGTGGTACTATTCACAAATAAATCCTAAAGCCTGGGAACCATCTCAATATCCATCAATGGGTGAATGGATGAGCGAATTAGGGTGTGATCATATAACAGAATAATATACATCAATGAGAAAGAATATTGTTATATGCAATAAGATGGATGAATTTCACAAACATTAATATTGAAGGAAAGAAACTTACCACAAAAGAATACCCATGATCTTGTATAAAGTTCAAAAGCAGGTAAAGGAGTACACTCATTCATAGCAGTATTATTCACAGTAGCCAAAAAGTGAAAGTAACCTAAGTGTCTGTTGATGGATGAATGGATACCCATACAACCGAATATCATTCAGCCTTTAAAAGGATGGAGATTTGACATATGCTAAAACATCGAAACTTGAGGACATTATGCTGAGTAAAACGAGCCAGGCACAAATAGACAAATACTGTATGATCCTATTTATAAGAGGTATCTAGAGCGGTCAAAATTATAGAAACAGAAAGTAGAATGGTGGCTGCCAGGGGGTGAGAAAAGGAAAGAACAGGAAGTTGTTTAATGGGTACGTACACATATAGATAGACAGGGTCAGTTTTGCAAGAAGAAAAGAGTTCTGGAGATTGGTTGCACAGCAATGTGAATATATTTAACACTACTGAATTGTGCCCTTAAAAATATTTAAGGGACGCCTGGGTGGCTCGGTTGGCTAAGTGACCAACTCTTGATTTTGGCTCAGGTCATGGTCTCGCAGCTTGTGAGATTGAACCCCCAGTCGGGCTCTGGGCTGACAGTGCAAAAGCTGCTTGGGATTCTCTCTCTCCCCCTCCCCTGCTTGCGTTCTCTCGCTCTCTCTCTCTCTCTCTCTCAAATAAAGAAATAAACATTAAAAAGTAGTTGAGATGGTAAACTTTATGTGATGTGTATTTGACCACAGTTAAAAAAAAAAAAACTCACGGGTAAATGAGTCTATGGTGATGGAAGAAAGATAGTTACCTTGAGGGAGAAACACTAAGAGGGATAAATGTTTTTTTTGTGGTTCGGGCAAATTCTGTTTCTTGAGCTGGCTGATTGTACCTGGGTGAGTTCACCAAGCTGTACACGCAGGACCTATATACTTTCATGTTACTGCGGGACACACGGCGATGTATTGCCCAGATCCCGTTTCAAGGAAGGGCCAGCTGCCCAGCTGCAGGGATAGTGGTTAGCGGACACTTTCCAGTGTCCGTTCCTTCAGAGCCTGCAGGGGGCTGTCTCGTCTAAGGTCATGCCCTTCCTGGTGCAGGCTGCATCTGGTGACTGAACACAGCAGGGGTATAAAGGTCTAGCCATTTAGACTTGACGCTGATGGGACTTCTCACTCCAGGGTTAACTGCTATTTGGCTGAGACTTTGGTGACTCCACAGCACAGACTTCCTTCAGCCCAATCCTGCTTTCGTTCCCCTCCTTTCATAGCTGTGGATCTCTAACAAGCATTTTACATCCCAAACTCCAACTCAGCCTCAACTCTTGAGAACCTGACCTTCCGACAGTTGGTATCAGAAGCGGACGAGAAAGTGGGTTTAGAGAAGATGGGGTTTTGGAACTGGGTCACCACCCATCTTACAAAGAGGACCCCATTACTAGAAGTAGGTGGAGCACACCCAGTGGTGAATTGGGAGAGTGAACGAATAGAATGGAATGCTCTAGAGGGCACAAGGTAGCAGATGCTTGAGATGTACGGAGGAAATAGTAGCCGTAAGGATGATGGAATTGGATGGCTATTGCTAAGTGCCATGGATGTGCCGCAGGATAGTGAACAGTTAGCCAGGAAAAGTCGGGTATGAAACCCAGAGGGCCCTTTTGGCCCATACAACAAAGCCCACATCTCCTGCAGCGGAAGAGCAGGGAAGTTGAGGACTAAGCCCAGGACTCAATAGTTTGAGTGACTGATTTCAAAGACAGTTAAATCGCCAAATAAGGCAGATCTCTTAGGCTAAAGTCAGGGTCCTAGTTGGAAAAACCTGAGATTCTGACACATGGAATGGAGATATCTGGGTGGATGCTTCTGAAGATTTTAACTCCACAAATTCCTCTGAATCTTCTGGGCCTGCAGAAGTAGCCCACCCTTCCCTAGTGAGAGCCAGCACTCCCTCTCTGCTGGGAGGCAGTGCAGGCAGCTCTCCCTCATAAAGCAACAGGTACCCCTTCAGGATCTACACCCACTTCTCCTCCTAGTCACTAGGCCTATACCAGGTTAGCTGCAGCATAACCCAGCATTCGAGTGTTGGGCCTGATAAGAGAGGAAAGGGACTCTGCCCATAGGAGCGGCAAGGCCTAGCCAGTATGAACTGGAGGAGCCAGAGGGGGTGTATGTGGAACGGGATTCCGAGGGTGCTTGTTGGAGGGGGAGGGAACATAAAATCAGGAAAGGAAGGGTTTATTGACTTGGGATTTCTCTCTCTCTTTTTCTCCCCCCACCCCCGCTTTGTTTTCACATGTACCCAATTTTGGATCAACTACTTAATTTTGGGGGGAAATTTTTTATTTAAATTCCAGTTAGGTAACATACAGTGTACTATTAGTTTCAGGTGTACGATATAGTGATTCAACACTTCCATACATCACCTGGTGCTCATCACAAGTGCACTCTTTAATCCCCGTCACCCATTTAAACTATCTCTCCACCCACCTCCCTTCCAGTAACCCTCAGTTCTCTATAGTTTCTCTATAGTCTCTATAGAGTCTGTTTCTTGGTTTCTCTCTCTCTTTTTCCCTTTGCTCATTTCTTTCTTAAATTCCACATACGAGTGAAATCATATGGTATCTGTCTTTCTCTGACTGGCTTACTTCGCTTAGCATTATACTCTCTGGCTCCATCCAGGTCATTGCAAATGGCAAGATTTCCTTCTTTTTTGTGGCTGAGTAATGTTCCATTGTGTATGTATGTGTGTGTGTGTATATATATATATTACATATATATATATACTATATATATACTACATATATATATACACTATAAATATATACTACTATATATATATACTATATATACTATAGTATATATATAGTATATATATATACTATATATACTATAGTATATATATATATGTATATATATATATATATATACTATAGTATATATATAGTATATATATATATATACACTACATCTTTTTTATCCCCTTCATCAATTGAGGGATACTTGGACTGTCTTCATAATTTGGCTATTGTAGATAATGCTGCTATAAACATCGGGATGCATGTATTCCTTTGAATTAGTATTTTTATATTCTTTGGGTAAATACCTAGTAGTGCAATTGCTGGATAATAGGGTAGTTCTATTTTTAACTTTCTTTCTTTCTTTTTTTTTTTTTTTTAAGTAGGCTCCACACTCAGCATGGAGGCCAACACAGGGCTTGCACAACCTTGAAATCAAGACCTGAGCTGAGATCCAGAGTCAGATGCTTAACCAACTGAGCCACCCAGGTGCCCCTGTTTTTAACTTTCTTAAAAAAAAATTGTTTTTAATGTTTATTTATTTTTGAGACAGACAGAGACAGAGCATGAATAGGCGAAGGTCAGAGAGAGGGAAACAGAATCTGAAGCAGGCTCCAGGTTCCGAGCTATCGGCACAGAGCCTGATGTGGGGCTCAAACTCACAGACTATGAGATCATGACCTGAGACGAAGTTGGATGCTTAACCAACTGAGCCACCCAGGTGCCCCTGTTTTTAACTTTCTGAGGAACTCCATACTGTCTCCTACAGCGGCTGCACCAGTTTGCATTCCTGCCAACAGTGCAAAAGTGTTCTTTTTTCTCCACATTCTTGCCAACACCTGTTGTTTCTTTATTGATTCTAGCCATTCTGACAGGTGTGAGGTGATAACTCTTAGTTTTGATGTGCCTTTCTCCGATGATGAGTGATATTGAGCATCTTTTCATGTATCTGTTGGTCATCTGGATGTCTTCTTTGGAAAAATGTCTATTCATGTTTTCTGACTATTTTTAAATTAGATTATTCATTTTTTGGGTGTTGAGTTTTATGAGTTCTTTATATATTTCAGATGCGAACCATTTATCAGATATATCATTTGCAAATATCTTCTCTCATTCCATAGGTTGCCTTTTAGTTTTGTTGATTGTTTTCCTCACTGTGCAGGAAGTTTTTGTTTTGATGTAGTCCCAATAGTTTATTTTTGCTTTTGTTTCCCTTGCTTCAGGAAACATTTCTAGAAAGAAGTTGCTATGGCCAATATCAAAGAAGTTACTGCCTGTGTTCTCTTCTAGGATTTTTATGGTTTCAGGTCTCCCATTTAGGTCTTTAATCCATTTGGAGTTTATGTTTGTGAATGGTGTAAGAAAGTGGTCCAGGTTCATTCTTTTGCATGTTGCTGTCCAGTTCTCCCAACACTATTTGTTGAAGAGACTGTCTCTTTCCCATTCGATATTCTTGCCTCCTTTACTGAAGATTAATTGACCATATAGTTGTGGGTTCATTTCTGGGTTTTCTATCTGTTCCATTGATCTTTATGTCTATTTTGTGCCAGAGCCATACTGTTTTGAATTCTACAGCTTTGCAATATAACCTGAAGTCTGGAATTGTGATGCCTCCAGTTTTGCTCCTCTTTTTCAAGATTGCTTTGGCTATTTGGGGTCTTTTGTGATTCCATACAAATTTTAGGATTGTTTGTTCTAGCTCTGTGGAAAAGGCTGTTGGTATTTTGATAGAGATTGCATTAAATGTGTAGATTGCTCTGGGTAGTATAGACATTTTAACAATATTTGCTCTTCCAATCAATGAGCATGGAATCTCTTTCCTTTATTTGTGTCATCTTCAATTTCTTTCATCAGTGTTTTATAGTTTTCAAAGTACAGGTCTTTCTTAGGTTTATTAATACCTCTTGGGTTTATTCCTAGGTATCTTATTACTTTTGGTGTAATTGTAAAAGGGATTGATTCCTTAATTTCTCTTTTTACTGCTTCATTATTGGTGTATAAGATGGAACAGATTTCTGTATGTTGATTTTGTCTCCTGCAACTTTACTGAATTCGTTTATCAGTTCCAGCAGTTTTTCGGTGGAGTCTTTCGGGTTTTCTATACATAGTATCATGTCATCTGCAAATAGTAAAAGTTTTACTTCTTCCTTGTCAGTTTGGATGCCTTTTTTTTTGTCATTGTCTGATTGCTGTGGCTAGGACTATGTTGAATAAAATTGGTGACAGTGGACATCTCTGCCTTGTTCCTAACCGTAGAGGAAAAGCTGTCAGTTTTTTTCCTCATTTAGGATGATATTAGCTGTGGGCTTTTCACGTATGGCCTTTATCATGTTGAGATATGTTCCTTTTAAACCTACGTTGTTGAGAGTTTTTACCATGAATGGATGTTGTACTTTGTCAAATTCTTTTTGTGCATCTATTGAAATGATCATATGGTTGTTATCATTTTTTATTAATGCGATGTAACACATTGATTGATTTGCAAATATCACAACCCAGGAATAAATTTGAGATCCCTCTCTTGAGTTACACAATTCAATATCCTGGCAAGAACCAGAAGATGGTGCAAACTCACCACCAGGGTGGAAAAAGCCTGGAAAAAGTGATGATCCATGCTAAAGAGCTTAAGTATCAGAATTGCTGTGGAAGATGATGCAGTGTGATTACAACACTCAGGGAAGTGGTATGCCAGAATGGACTAAGGATAACCAGAAGGCCCACCAGAAAATTATGTTCCATAGAAAGAACCAAAAGACACACTTTTTCAAGACCATAAAAATCTACTGGTGAGAGACCACCAGAATCTCTAAAAAGGTTAAATCATGGCTCTCCTCCAAAGACCAGGGCTGACGATGGAAGAGACTGTTACAGAATTTGACTCACTGACAGCAATGGGGACAACTGGACCCTGAAACAACAAAGGCCAAGTGGCAGTGCTTAACTTCCAGAAGCGAGGGAATGACAATTATCATAACGGCTGGTAAACCTGGAGTGGCAGCGAGGGGGACTTGGCCCGCAGGGAGTTATGGAGATGGTTAATAGAGCAAAGCATCCCTAGAGGCAAAATAGATGGGTAACTGTCATGGGTACTACTTAGCTTGACCAGCAGAAAAAATTGTGTAGGTGACTGGAAGACAGAAGGCACTAGCTCCCCTCAAAAGTCACAATCCCTTGCCAGAGTCCAGACTTGAGGCAGTTTTCAAACCATGACTGAAGAAGTGGCTGGGTCCGTAGGAGGAAGGACCCTCAACACTATAGCAAGAATATATGCTAATGATTCCCCCAGCCCTCTCCCAAAGAGATCTATGGCCATTTACCTGGGCAACTGCACTGTGAAAGGAAGAATACCCTGACATATCAAGGTCTGTTTAAGACAGGGTGTGTGTTGACATTGATACTGAATACCTGAAGTAGCAGCTGCCTGCTCCCAGTTACAGCTGGGGAGGCACATGGAGCCAGGTAATAAGCAGAATCCTGTCTTAGGTTTGGCTTACAGTGGGTCCACTGGGTTCTTGGACCCACTCAGTGGTCATTCCCAGTGCCTGAGTATATAATAGGGGTTGGTTTGTTCCTGGGGGTCAACAAAGAAGAGTGCTGGGCATAAGGATAACAGAGATTAGTTCCATCCTTAAGGACAGAAAGGATGCAGGGATGCTGGTTTCCATCACGTCTCTGTTTAATTCATGATTCTCACCCCTGCAGAACCCAGAACCCTGGAGGGTGACTGTAGACTCCGATGAGTTCAACCAGGTACCGTAGCCCTGACTGCAGCTGCTGTGCCTGATGTGGCATATTAGCTAGAGCAATTGCTCTGGCCTCAGGTGCGTGCTATGCAACCATTGATTTGGCAAATCCCAATCAGATAAAAAGGGGCAGACAAAACTTGCATTTACATTGAATGGACGACAATATACACTTAAAGCTCCCCCCCCCCGCCCCAGGTTATGTCTCCTATGCTATGTCATAATATAATCTGAAGAGGTTCAGATATCTGGACATACTGCAGAGTACCACACTGATACACCACATCGATGGCATCACATTCATGGGCCAGATGAACAAGAGTGGACAATACACTGGAGGCCTTAGTAAGATACATACTCTCCGGAGGGAGCTCTGTGAAATTCAGGGCCTTCTACATGCATAAAATTTTGATGAGTCCAGTCATCAGGGCATGATGACTCCCTTCCAATGTAAAAGACAAATTATTGCCATCTTACATCTACCACAAAGAAAGAAGCACTCCACCTGGTGGGTTCCAGAGTGAACATATTGTACACCTAGGGATACTGCTCCAGTCTACAGTGGGAGAAGCTGACAGCTTTGAGTGCTGCCTGAAGCAGGCCCAGAGCACAGTGGATCCCTCCCATCCCAGAAGTGTCAACAGTTCATTGTCACAGGAACAGACATATTCCAGGTATGGGTTTGCCTGTCCTCCCCACAAGGTCTTGGCCAGCACCACTCACTGAGGGCTTATGAAATATTTGATCCACTATCATAGAATCCCACAGAACTGTATCAGGTCGGGGGCCCACTTTGCAGCAAAAGTGTTGTGGAATAGGCCCATGGCCATGGTATTTATGCTCATGTCCTGTGCTGTACTTGATGCGAGGAGACGCTTGTCCAATAGAGTGTTGGGGCAGTCTGCTGAAGGCAGAGGCAATACTCTGCAAAGATTAAGGTGCCATTCTCCAGGACATAGAGAATTCATTGAATCCGTGTAGCAGCAGTGGTATGCCACAGGTATTTGGAATCATGCTAGAATGGATAATAAGGACTACTACTATGGGTAACCATAGATTGGCTTTCCATGCCAATTACTCCTTTCTTTCTAGAAATACATCAAATCGTTATTTCTAGAAGTTGCCAATTATTTTGTAGCGAAGTATGCACACAGGCACCTAAAATTGTAAACTTGAGTTGTACCTGTGCAGCTTTATGTTGCCTTTTCCCCCTCTATTGGATCAGTGGTTAAAGTAAGATTTTCCCTTTCTTTTTATCTTGAAATAACTTCAAACTTGAAGAATTGCAAGACTAGTGCAAAGAACATTTCTTGCCCTGAGCTATTTAAGAGCATGTTGCCAGCAACATGCCCTTTTACCCACACAAGGACCTTACTGTGCGTATTTGCTACAAACAACAACATTCTCTTAAATAAGCACAACACAACCATCACAGCCAGGATGCTGATGACGATATGTTACTACAATCTAACCCCAGAGCACATTCACATTTCACCAATGGCCCCCAAAATGTCCTTGCAAAGTAATCCAACTCAGGATCACACCCTGCTTTTGGTTTTCACTTCTCTTTCGTTTCCTTTAGTCTGGAACATTTCCTCAGTCTTTCCTCGACATGTATGACCATTGTTGATGGTAACAGGCCAGGTATGTTGTAGACTGTCCCTTGATCTGAGTTTGTTTGATGTTTTGTCATGTCTAGATTCAAGTTGTGCACTTTGGCAGGAATATACTCCCATTGCATTTTATCAGGGGTATGCAATTTCAATTTGGTGCATTAATTGTGATGTTAGTTTTGATTCCTTGATTTACTTGGTTAAGATGGTCTCTTCCAGGCTTCTCAGCACTCAGAATCAAAGATCTCAGTGCTAAGAAGACTCCTTGATTCAGGATGTTGTTGTTCCCAGTGTTTCTCAGTAGACAGATCAAGAGAATTTATGTTTTAGATATACATCCATACAAGGGGCGCCTGGGTGGCGCAGTCGGTTAAGCGTCCGACTTCAGTCAGGTCACGATCTCGCGGTCCGTGAGTTCGAGCCCCGCGTTGGCTCTGGGCTGATGGCTCAGAGTCTGGAGCCTGTTTCCGATTCTGTGTCTCCCTCTCTCTCTGCCCCTCCCCCGTTCATGCTCTGTCTCTCTCTGTCCCAAATAAATAAATAAACGTTGAAAAAAAAATTAGATATACATCCATACAAGATACATACATTGTTATAACCTATCTATATGAAATGGAAACCATTCCAATTCCCATCCAGCACCACAGGCTTTTTCTAGTTTCTCCATTATTATGTTTGTCCTTTTTTTTTTTAAGTTTTATTTATTATTTTGAGAGAGACAGAGACCAGATGAGTTGGGAAGGTACAGAGAGAGAGGAAGAGAGAGAGAATCCCAAGCAGGCTCTGCACTGTCAGCATAGAGCCCAATGTGGGGCTCGAACTCACAAAACCGTGAGACCATGGCCTGAGCCGAAACTGAGAGTCGGACACTTAACTGACTGAGCCACACAGACATCCCTGACCTTTTGTTTTTGATAGTGAGAAATGTGGTTCCCATTACCCAATTATCCTTGAAATATTTACTTGTTTGATAAATCCCTTTGTATCTTCCATGTCACCACGGTCCTGCCCCTCCATGAGCCCTCTCCTTACCTGGCTTAGACTCTGACATGTCCAACTGGATGGCTACTGCCATGTCCCCATCTTTGTCCTTGGCCATCACCAACCCACCTCTCCCCACCACAGACTCCCTCCTCACTCTGCTTGGGCTTTGATACCCTGAGCCCAGTCATGAAACAGGATTTTTTTTTTTATTAAAGCAAAGGGATTAAGAATATGCACTATAAATTCTGACTGTGATGAAATCGGCCATATGTCTTCGTTTGGCATGAGGACAAAATTAACACAATTCTGTATTTATGTTAGAGTTCCTTAAGTACCAACTACATTTCAGCATTTAATCTACTGGGCACTTGTTTTTGTAAATGTATAAAATGGGGGTCTAGTTTTTTCCCTGGTAGATAACATCAACACCATTTATTAGATAGTCATCCTTTTATCACTGAATTTCGCCTTTAATCTGTTCTTATAAACAGATTATCTGTTCCTGGATTTTCTAGTCAGTTACACTGGCTCATTTGTCTATTCTTATGCCAATATAATATGGGTTTTCTTATGGTAGCTTTACAGGGTCTTCCAATATCTGGTAAGCCAAGTTACCCTTAGTGTACTTCTTGCTACATTTATTGGCTATCATAGGTCATTTATTCTTTCCAAATGAATTTTAAGATAATTTAATCCAATAAAAAATAACTCTGTGGAGATTCTAACTGGAATTTTATTAATTTATTTTTATTAAAATTTTTTTTACGTTTTTTATTTAAGTAATTTCTACACCCAATATGGGGTTCGAACTCATGACCCCAAGATCAAGACTCACATACTCTTCTAACTGAGCCAGTGAGGTGCCCCTGGAATTTTATTAATGTTATATAAATATATGGAATTGACTTTTTTGTGACATTAAGTCACATTAAGTCATATATAAATATAGCCATTTATAATTAAGTCATATATAAATATATGGAATTGACTTTTTTGTGACATTAAGTGACATTAAGTCACATATCCTAGGATAAAACAATGAAGGCCATACAATGCTTATTCGTTGTTCAGATCTTGTTTCATTGATTTATCTAACAAATATTTTTGAGCACCTACTACATGCTAAGCCCTATTCTAAATGCTGGGGAGGGATACAACCGTGAACAAAACAGACAAATTTCCTGCCTTTTTGAAGGGTACATTCCAGTGGGGGAGACAGGTAATAAACAAATGCATAATAAATATAACAACTAAATACGTCACTTGTTGTTACACGCTACGGCCAAAAAAAAAAAAAAAAAAAAAGAATCCAGCTAAGGGGGGTATATAGAATGGTATAGAATGGTGGACTAATGTTTTGTTTTTTTCAATTTATTTATTTAGGGTGATAAGGTGATATGGTGATGTTGATAGCAACTGCCAGGACAGGTGCACGCGCGATGTGTTACACTGACAGAGGAAGTACAGGCAGCCTGCACAGCTAGCATGGAGTGAGGGGTGGATGGGTGAGAGGGGAAGTGAAGACATTAGCTTTAACTCTGACTAGAAGGAAAGTTGCTCCTGAGTTCTGAGCAGAAGAGTAACATGACCTGATGAGGTTTTTAAAGCTCATTCTGGTGGACAGGAGGGGAAGGAGGGAGACCCATTAGGAATCTCTTAGGATAATGCTTGCCTGAGGTGATGGTTTGGACAAGGGTGGAGGCGGTTAAGAAGTAGGGGAATCTGATTGGCCTGACTGAAGTGCCGCCATAGTCCACCAGGGGGCTGTAAACATGTGTCTTGAAGAGACAAAGCCGTGACAGACAGTCCTTTCCTTTCCCTCCCATTATGGTAGGTTGTGATTACCTACCTACGTAACAACCACCCCTCCGCTTTTGCTGCTAGAACTTACATTTTATTTGGGGGCTGTGTGTGCCCAGCCTTAAGGGATGAATAATGATGGTATAAGCAATATTTCCATCTCCATGATGGCAGCCACTGAACATCGTGACCTTCATCAATCCCACCTCCTACATATATGTACAAGCATCAACTAGTGTATTTGTGTAGTCTGGGAAAACAGGTTTGCTGAATGTGACTAGGAACTCCTCTCTTTGCCATTATTTCTTATGGGAACATTGCCTTTTTAAATCTGTAATGTTGAAAAAACCCAATGTTTAAAAAATTAAATTCACGGGCATGTGATGAAAATGAAGGAGATGTTTACTGCCCAATAAAACTACAATGGGAGCCACAGATATAATTTAAAATTTTCAGCTACACATGTGACCAAATTTTAAAAAAATTTTTTTTAGAGAGACACAGACAGCATGAGTAGGGGAGGGGCAGAGAGAGAGAGAGAGAGAGAGAGAGAGAGGGAATCCCAAGCAGGCTCCACACTATCAGCGCAGAGCCTGATGTGGGGCTCGAACTCATGAAACTATGAGATCATGACCTGAGCAGAAACCAAGAGTCCAATGCTTAACTGACTGAGCCACTCAGGTGCCTGTCCCCCCAATTTTCTTAAAGTAAACAGAAACAGGTTGAAATTAAGTTTAATAATGTATTTTATTTAATCAAATATATGAAAAATATTATCATTTCAAAATATAATTGATATAAAATATACTTAATGAGATATTTTACATTCCCTTTTTTTTTTTTTTCAAAATCTAGTGGATATTTTACACTTATGGCCCGTCTCAGTTTGGACCGGCCACATTTCAGGTGCTCAATGTCCACCGTGGTCAGTGTCTGCTGTACTGGGCCCTGCAGGTTTACAGTCCCTGCAAGAACATCGTATCATCCCCCTAGTGCTCATTCTTCTCTTTCTTTTATTATAGACACACACCCCCACCCTCAAGTTTAACAACGCACGTGACTGCCCAGCTGGGGACACCATCTCCCAGCCCCCCTAAGAGTTGTGTGTGGCCATGAGGATTCATTTTCTCTTGCAGTGTAAAAAGCTACCACAAACTTAGCAGCTTATACCAGACTTACTGTCTCAGAGTTCTGTAGGTCAGAAGTCTGGGCTTGGCTGTTTTCTGCTCAGGGTTCCACAAGGCCAAAATCAAGGTGTCAGTTGGGCGGGGCTCTTGTCCAGAGGCTCTGGGGAAGAACCTTCTTCCGAACTCACTCAGGCTGTTGGCAGAAGCCAGATCCTTGTGGCCGTGGATCTGAGGTCCCATTTCCTGCTGTCTGTTTCTCCAGGGTGCCTGGACCCCTCCTCGTGTGCCCCTCTCCATTTCTAAAACGGCATCAGTACAGCAAGTCCTTCTCAGGCTTTGAATCTCTGACTTCCTCTTCTGCCCACCAGCAGGAGGAAGCTGGGCTTTTAAAGGGCCTGGGATTAGAGTAGGCCCACCTGGAGAGCCTTCCTTTTGCCATGTAACAAAATATGATCACAGGATGAGATCACACCCGCACTCAAAGGGTAGGGACTTCACGGGGCATTGAGGGCATTCTTAGAACTCAGCTTCCTACAGCATGTGACTAAATGCCAGGCAATAGGAAGCTAATGACAACTCTATCCTTCAGTTGCTCAGGGCAACGTTTCGGGTGTCATCCTTGTCCTCTTGCTTTCCCTCACACCTCACTGCCATTAAAAAAATTCAAGGGGCACCTGGGTGGCTCAGTCAGTTAAGCATCTGACTTCGGCTCAGGTCACGGTCTTCCGGTTTGTGAGTTCGAGCCCCGTGTTGGGCTCTGTGCTGACAGCTCAGAGCCTGGAGCCTGCTTCTGGTTCTGTGTCTCCCCCTTTCTCTACCCCTCCCGCACTCATGCTCTGTGTCTCTCTCTCTCAATAATATAATAAACGTTAAAAAAATAAAAAAAATTCAACTGAGTAAATCTTATGGATCTTATTGGCTTTATTCAATGACTCATAAATCAGGCAGCATCCCATCTAGCAGGGAGAAAGGAGCTCTAAGTTGCTGCACAAAATGAAAAACTGTTACAGGCAGAAGGGAACAAGGAACCAACAAAAAGTGGAGTGCTGTGACAAGGTCACTTTCCTTTAGGGGATGACAGGGGTCTAGCAGGCAGATTACCTTGCTAGTGCCGACCAGGTGATTCCTGATCAATTGACTTAAGATTCTACTTCTGGGAGGGGCCAAACCCACAATTAAGTCTCAGTTTGGTGACTTGGGGCTTAGCATAAGCGACTCCATTTTGGGCCTGTTGCCTTTCTTTTAACACTGGTCAGTTATCAAATTCTGTCAGCTCACCTTTCAAAATACACAGAGTACAACCACTTCTCCTCACCTCCCAGTGTCCTATCTTGGGCCAGCCATCATCTTCTCTCACGTGGAGCAGTAACCTCCTTATTTATTTTGGAATAAAAGCCAAAATCCCTAATGTGGACTGTCGTCCAGAGTGTAGTCCTTGTGAGGTCCTACTCTGGTCTCCTTGTTCGCTCTGTGACCTCAAACCCTACCATTCTTCCCCCTTTCACTTCACTCAGCTTCACAGACCTCCTTGTCAAGAAGTCCTTTGAGGCTTTTGCACCTGATATTCTCTTTGGCTAGAATGTTCTTCCCCAAGATACCTGCATAGCTAGCTAGACACACAACACACACACATACAATCACACACACAGGGGAGATTTCACATTCCCTACCTTGCTTAATTTTTTTCTTGCTCCTTAGTACTTATTATTATGTAACATGTTACATATTTTAAATTTGTATCTCGTTTCTCTCCCCCACTAAGGTGTAAATCTTTTAAAACAGGGATTCTACCCTCTCCCCCCTCCAAACTTTTGTTCATTATTCTATCAACCTGGCACATGGTAACTCAAAATTGTTTGGTGAATGAACAGCAACATGAGAGGGAGACGACAGGAGTCAACACGTCCTAAGGCCCTTACCTTGTTGGGAAGGAAGGCAGTGATGTTAACATTAGACTTTGCTATGTGCATGCTACCGTTTTCACAGTTACCATTAAGAGAATGGAAGTAGAACTGTGACTTCAAGGGGAACTTGGATGGCTCAACTGGTTGAGCGTCCGACTTCAGCTCAGGTCATGATCTCATGGCTTGTGGGTTCGAGCCCCTCATCGGCCGGTTGCTGTCAGTGTGGAGCCTGCTTCAGATCTTCTGTCCCCTTCTCTCTCTGTCCCTCCCCCACTCACGCTCTCTCTCTCAAAAACAAATAAATCTTAAAAAAAAAAAGAAAAAGAAACGTGACTTCAATGTTGAGGGAAGAAGGATGGGCAAAAGAGAATATTTAAGCCAATGGAAGGCAGGATTGAAGAAAAAACAGCAGAGTAAATATGATAAAAGGAAAGCACAGAGCTCCCTGACTCCTGTACAATAATGGCAGATTCCTAAACCCTTTCACAGTCCTCCGGAAACCACACAAATCCACAATGAAAGCAAATTAAATCACCCCAGCTCTCACCTACAGCATTCTAGGAGACAGAATACCTCAAATTCCAATTTACATGTAAATGGGCAGATAACCATCTGGAACTCAACAAGCCAGCTCCAGAGCTCACATCAGCAATGAGGTATGTGGAAGAGAGGAGTCCAGCTGGTCCTAGAGGAGGCCAATGCCAACAACATCAGCTAGGAGAGGGTTCCATCCTGTGAGGGGAGATACTGAGGACAGGTCTGACACCCGGTGGATCAGAACATGGGCTATTGGGCAATTGAAAGGAAAAGTCATTAAATGGATGAGTCATTGGGTCACACAAAAAAATTTCAGTAACTTTAAAAATAGCAATAGCATGAGCAACATTCTTTGATCACAAATCAATAAAATTATAAATTAATAACAAATTAAAAGCGGGCTCCTGGGTGGCTCAGTCAGTTAAGCATCCAACTGTTTTTTTTTTAATGTTTATTTAGTTTTGAGAGAGAGACAGAGAGACAGAGAGACAGAGAGGGCTTAAGCGGAGGAGGGGGAGGAAGAGGAGACACAGAATCCAAAGCAGGCTCCAGGCTCCTCCCTGTCAGCACAGAGCCCAACGTGGGGCTCGAACTCATGAGCCGTGATTAGGGGCTTGAACTCGTGAACCATGAGATCATGACCTGAGCTGAAGTCAGATGCTTAACTTGACTGAGCCACCCAGGTGCCCTGCCAAGCAGCTGACTCTCGATCTCAGCTCAGGTCTTGGTCTCAGGGCCATGAGTTCAAGCCCTGAGTTGGACTCTGCACCAGGTGTGAAGCCTACTTATAATTATTTTTAAAGAATGTTTTAATTTTTTGATTTTATTTATTTTTGAGAGAGAGAGAGAGAGAGAGAGAGAGCTGGCATGCAAATGGGGAAAGGGCAGAGAGAGGGAGACACAGAATCCAAAGCAGGCTCCAGGCTCTGAGCTGTTAGCACAGAGCCCGATGTGGGGATCAAACTCACAAACTGCAAGGTCATGACCTGAGCCGAAGTCAGACACTTAACAGACTGAGCCACCCAGGTGCGCCTAAAAACAATTATTTTTAAAAGGCAAAAAGACCCGCCAATTTAAAGCACTGTGTATTAAGCCACTCATGGGCCAATGAGGCAATACAAGCCAAAATTGCAGAATTTTATGAAATAGTAATAATGAAAACATAGCTTATCTGAAGCTATAAGATACTGCAAAAATAGTTGTTAGAAGGAAATATATTACATAAAATACCTGTATCAGCAAAATTGAACATCAGTTAAAGGGGCTCCTGGGTGGCTCAGTCAGTTTAGCATCTGACTTAGGCTCAGGTCACAATCTCATGACTGGTGAGTTCAAGACCCACATGGAGCCTTATATCAAGCCCTACATGGAGCCCCACATCGGGCTCTGCCCTAAGCACAGAGCGTGCTTTGATTCCTCTGTCTCCCTCTCTCTCTCCTCCTCCCTCCCTCCCCACCTCTCAAAAATAAATAAACGTTTAAAAAAGGCTAAAAATGAAAAAGTAAACTGAAATAAAGCAGGATGAAGGGATTATTAAGGATATAAGCAGAGATTAATGAGTTAGAAAACAGAAAAATATGTAAAAAGAATAAATCCAACCTCCGGTTCTTAAAAAAACCTAATCAATCCAATCAATCAAATAGACAAAGCATTAGCTAACCTAATCAGGAAAAAAAAAAAAGAAAAGGCATAAATATAGAAGATAAGAAATGACAGGGAGGAAATAACCATTGAAACAGAAGAAAAATTAAAAATCTTAAGATACTACTTTTCCCAAGTCTAGACCAACACACTTGAAAACCAATGATGATTTCCTAGGAGAATATCATTCACCCAAATTGACCCTAGTAAACATAAAGAATTTAAATAAATGAAAGGATTACTCTTCAAAAGACACAAGACCCAAATCAGTTCATAGGAGAATTTCCTAAACCTTCCAAGCTACTTAGAATGTTCCAGAATGTGGAAAAGGGAAACTCCCACATTATATTTAAGTAGTCACATGCATGTAAAGAAACCAAGAGGAATAAATAGACTTTGACATTTATTGACGTATTTACCATTTCCGATGCTCTGAAGATTCAAGTTTCTATCTGGTTCCAGGCAAGAAAAGGGGAAAAGAAAAGGAGAAAAAGAGTGATACCTGCAGCCAGAAAGCAAAGCTTTTCCAGATATCCTTGGCAGAATTTTCCTTATGTCTCAGTGGCCAGAAAACTTTGGTGTTGTTTTTAGTGGGGCATGTTGCTTTCCCGAACAAATTCAAGGTTCTGCTAATAAAGAAGAAAAGGAGAAGAGTCATTGGATAGGAAAAAGCAGTCAATACTACAGTCCACCCTGTTGGCTATCCATCCTCCCATAGGTAGAATATACACCCTCCCTAATGGGGACAGTGTCAAGGTCTCATCCAGACATTGCATACATCTCACAAGCCCAGATCTCTAGTCAATCAATAGTTTTCTCCATGTAACCCTGATGTGAATCCTCAGAGTCCAATAAACTAAAAGGCAAGTTTTCTTTACCCAACATATTCCATATATAATAGTGGAGAAGGAATGAAATACAACTCCCACACAGGAAAGGGAAGAATGGGAAGTACATCTACAGCAAATACCAGATGCTACTAGAGAGGAGTCGCCAGGACTCCCTCCCTGACAGTAATTTCCTTACTCAGCCAACCAACTCCTGAGAAGATATCCCTCGTTGATTGTGCTCCATGGTCCAAGTTCCATCTTCTTTGCAGAGGACTTCTCGTTCAGTATCCTCTCTCAGTCATATCTGAAGTGAACTTTGGGGAGGAGGCCTGTTCTATTATGTGTGTTCAGGGGCCTGGGCTGAAAAATGATAAGGTGTTGCTGGCCAGATTCTTAGAGTCTCATTTTTGGTGATATGATCCCCTCAAAAATGTTGTAAGGTTCCAGTCTATTTATCTCTTATTCAGTCCTATGTGTGAGATTAGCCACAGCCAAAACACCTATATAGCCATGGCATCTATCTATCTATCTATCTATCTATCTATCTATCTAGTTACATCCAAGTTAGTTAGCATATAGTGCAATAATGTTTTCAGGAGTAGATTCCAGTGATTCATCCCCTACATATAACACCCAGTGCTCATCTCAACAAGTGTCCTCCTTAATGCCCCTTGCCCATTTATCCCATCCCCCCTCACCCCAAACTCCTCCAGCAGCCCTCAGTTTGTTCTTTGTATTTAAGAGTCTCTTATGTTTTGTCCCCCTCCCTGTTTTTGTATTATTTTTGCTTCCCTTCCCTTATGTTCATCTGTTTTGTATCTTAAATTCCACATATGAGTGAAATCATATTTGTCTTTCTCTGACTGACAAATTTTGCTTAGCATAATACCCTCTAGTTCCATCCATGTTGTTGCAAATGGCAAGATTTCATTCTTTTTGATAGCTGAGTAATATTCCACTGTATATACATACCATATCTTCTTTATCCATCTTCTTTATCTTCATTATAGCCACAGTTTTTAAATATGAAACTCCTCCTCTATAACCATCTGGCCTCTGTGTTCTACCCTATCCCTCTAGCCTTCAACTTGATGTTTACTGATTTGAGACAACTGAACACAAAGCAAAACAAAACAACTGTTTTGAAAACAAACAAAACAAAGTGTCAGCCCTCATTTCCTCTGTTGAATGGTTTTTCTTAAAGGAAGGTACTTAGGAAAGATCCAGGACGCCAGTCTCATCTTCTAGACGATTGCTTGGCAGCCTACCTATTTAGAGAACAGAAATAACAATCTTGTTCAGCCCTGAAAATCTCCAAATTCCGAGAGGCTCCTTCAAAGATTTGCAGGCCTTAGGCAGAGTGTTTTTCCTTAGTGAAGGAGCTCTGTAAACAAGAATTTCCTTCCCTTTTTCCTTCAGCCTGGAAAACTCTAGTACACTGGTCTCTTTCAGGACTTTGTTGAAAGTGGAATGAAGTCACCTGCAAGTGCCAACATTCTATTTTTCCCTAACACAACACACTTGGTTGGCATGTGGGGTATCTTCCATAGAAAAGCAATGTTTCACCACTGCATAATGAGGTCATGGGCATTCCAGTCTGCAATATCTGTACCCTCACAGCCCAAGGCCCCATCTCTACCACTCTATTGAGCCCATGTTTCATGGACTGAATTCTCTAAGTGATTGCATTTGACTGCATTTCACAGAAAACTAACATAGTGACTAACCCAATAAGGGGTTTAGTTTTTTCATGTTACGAGGAGTCTGGGATATGTAGTCCAGGGCTGGTGCAACTGTTTAAGGAATCAGGATCCTTCTATCTTCTTTTTTTTATTTTATCATTATTTTTTTGAAAATTTCAGAGATTGAGAGAGAGAGAGAGAGATTGGGGAGAGAGGTAGGGGGACAGAGAGAGAGAGACAGAGAGGGAGAGGGAATCCCAAGCAGGCTCCATACTTAGCACAGAGCTCAATGTGGGGCTCAATCTCATGACCCTGGGATCATGACCTGAGCTGAAATCAAGAGTCAGACCGACTGAGCCACCCAGGCATCTTCTATCTTCTTTTGCTATCCTTAGTATCTTTTGGCTTTGTAATCACAAGTTGGCTGTCATTGTTCTGGATATTTTATCTGCTCTGCAGGCAAGAAGAGAAGGGTAGAGGAAGGCAGAATGTATGTGCCAGTTGAGTCTGCCCTCTTTTTTTTTTAATCAGAAAATCAATCACTTTTCCAGAATCAATATTCTTAGTGAGTTTCACTCGCATCTTATTGGCCACATTGCCACCCTTAGCTCCAGGGGAATATGGGGAGATGGATATTTTTAAACTATGAATAAACTGGAGGTTCTGTAAGTAAGGAAGAAGAGAAGAATAGATATTGGATAGTCAACTGAGTCTGCCAGCCCAATGCAAACTGTTTGTACAAGAAAAGGAATACCTTGGTTCAAGTAACTAAAAGTCCAGAGGCTGTGTTTGCTCGATCTCCAGTCTGTCTTCTTCCATCTCAGAATAATCTGAGGTTGACTCCCCTTGTGGTCCTCAGATGGCTCCCAGGGCTACAGGCTTTCTCATTCATGCCCACTAGGAAATGGAGAGTATCAGGATCTCGGCATTTGCAACTAACATGCTAAACCCATCCCTGGGCTCAGAGGATGGAATGTGCTGATTGCTCCGCCTAGGTGGCAAGCTCCAAATCTAGATTTGGGGTGGAATCATCCCAGGAGCTGCATGGGACAAAAAAATTTAGCAAGTCTCTGAAGGAACAATGACAGCATTCATTTATCCAAGTACTGGTGGCGAAGAGGGAGGCCTGGCCCAAGGTCATATCTTGTCCAGTTCCAATGGCAGATCCATTTTTTACTGTGAAAGTCTTGGAAGCACATTCTTGTCATTACCAGCCCCCATCTCTCATCCTGGTGTTCTAATTCCAGCTCGCCATGCAGGCTTCTGATTGTATTTGACTTCCCAAATTATTTTCTTATAGGGAGAGAGTACCGTAATCAGAGACTGGAATGCATGGCAATTCTGGTTCACAGTGTGAACTAACACATCAGCATTCTGAGTTTTATATTAATTTTTCACTCACTGTGTCTGCAAAAGCTTCTTTCTGAGCCTGTGTGGCTGAGAATCAGACCCTGAAGTCCTGGTGTTTCCAAGATATCTGAAAATGTGTGAGTCTATCAGCAACCAGCCATTGTCATGTGTCATGTGTCCAACCCTTCACCTGCTCAGGGTATTTATTTGAAGTTTCATTGCATTCAGTGTCTTATGCTGGAATCCTACCATATTATTCCTGATGTTGATAAGGCTGGGTTTGAGCTGATGCAAAATTCTTTTTTATCTTCAGGATCTCTTGCTGGGAGCTTCATGACCTGCCTAGCTGCCCTATAGCAGAAGCCTATGAGGCACAAACTTAAATCTTACATGAACAGACACTTCAGAAAAGAGGATATTCAAGCATTCATAGGAAAATGTATTCATGTTCATGAGTTGTGAGGGATATGTAAATTAAAGCCAAAATGTGGGGCGCCTGGGTGGCTCAGTCAGTTAAGCATCTGACTTCAGCTCAAGTCATGATTTCGCAGTTCGTGAGTTTGAGCCCGTGTTGGACTCTGTGCTGACAGCTCAGAGCCTGAAGCCTGCTTCTGATTCTGTGTCTCCCTCTCTCTCTGCCCTTACCCCGCTCACACTCTGTCTCCCTCTCTCTCTCTCAAAAATAAACAAACATTAAAATTTTTTTTACAAGGCCAAAATGAGCTACTACTACATACCCACTGAAATGACTAAAATGAAAAAGACTGACAATACCAAGTGTTTGCAAGAAAGTAGAGAAAGTGGGACTCATACATTTCTCCTGGGAATGTAAACTGGTACATCTACTTGGGAAGTCTGTTTGGCAACATGTATGAAGCTGAACATACACTTATCCTATATCCTATATCCACTTATCCTATATATCCTATATATACTTATCGTAACTATGTGTACAAGAGAAATGCATACATATGCTCATCCAAAGACATGCATAAGAACATTCACTGCAGTACCATTCTTAATAGTTCTAAGAAATACCCCAAATAGTAGAATTAATAAATACATTGTGTTACATTCATACCATCTATACGATTGAGCACTGCAAATGAAGAAACTACTTCTATTCACAGCAAGAGGAGAAAATCTTGTTAACATGTGGTTGAATGAAAGAAGCCAGACACAAAAGACCATATATGGTATGATTCCATTTAGAAGAAGTTCAAGAGCAGGCGAAAACTAATCTATGGTGTTAGAAGTCAAGCTAATGGTTATCTTTGGGGGAAGAGGTGAGTAATGACTAGAAAGGGGCAGGCAAGGTGCTTCCAAGGGGTTGTTTTGATCTGGGTGGTGATTATACGGATGTGTTCACTTAGTGAAAATTCATCAAGTTGTACAACTATAATTTGTACACTTTTCTTGGCTGGGATCACTCACATATCTGGAGGTTCATCTAACAGCCACCTAGGCTGTCTGTTAGGTCTCTGCTAGGGCAGTTCAGGAGATTCAGCTCTGCAACATGTGCTTATCATCCTCCTTAGGCCAGCCCAGGCATGTTCTCATGGTGATGGCAGAGGTGTAAAAAGGGTAGCTCCCAATGTTCAAGTCCACATAAAGCCTTTGCTTCCATCAGAGCTGCTAGCATGCCACGGGCCAAAGCAAGTCAAATGGTGGAAACTAGAATCAAAGGGCAGGCAGGTCACTTTACTGATGGTAGGCAGGAATTGCACGGTTGCATGGTAAAGAGCATGGATACAGGGGTGGAGAATTGGGCCATGAACACGATCTCCCACAGTGCAAGAAAAAAAAGCTTGAAGTTAATGACAATACCGGGAAACACAAACAATAATTGAGAGAAGTACAGGGTGCTTTAAGGGCACAGAAAGGGGAATGCGTCATGTTTTATCTCATATTTGAATTACTCATGAAAAAATTTATACATGGATATATCCTTTCCAGACTATGAATTTCTTGAATATGCTTCATTTGCACATTCACCACAGCTCCTGGCATAATGCCTTGCATAAAACAGGCCCTTGAACATTTGTGAAATTAACGTTCAGCCATAAATGTTAAGACTAAGCCATAGTCTTATTTATTTCAGGGTCCACAGGAAGAAAGAGCCCCACATATCCGGTAATACTTGTTTTTATATTTTATAGTCATTTCAGTGAGCTCATAGTCTCAATTCATAGACTAGTCTCCTGTCAAGTGCAGGGGTGGAGGAGTTCCAACCCAATGATTGATGGGTGGGATCGTTCAAATTTTGATGCGTTCCTGTTTTGGGTGGGTTGGTGGTGATGGGGGTCTTCTTTGCTTTTTAAAATTGTGGTAAAATATATATAACATGAAATTTACCATTTTAACTTTTTTTAAGGGTGCAGTCAGTGACATCAAGTACATTCATATTATTGTGCAACTACCACCACCCTCCATGTCTAGAATGTAACCTTCCCAAACTGAAACTGTACACATTAAACAATAACTTGCGGCGCCTGGGTGGCTCAGTCGGTTAAGCGTCCGACTTCAGCTCAGGTCATGATCTCACACTCTGTGAGTTCAAGCCCTGCGTCGGGCTCTGTGCTGACATTCAGAGCCTGGAGCCCACCTTGGATTCTGTGTCTCTCACTCTCTTTGCCCCTCCCCCACTCATGCTCTGTCTCTCCATCTCAAAAAGAAATACAAACATTAAAAAATAATAAAAATTTAAAAAAACAATAACTCTCCATTCTCCCTGCCCTCCCCAGGCCCTGGCAGCCACCATTTTACTTTCTGTCTTTTATTTATTTATTTTTATTTATTTATGTATTTATTTTTTAATGAATATAATTTATTGTCAAATTGCCTTACATATCGTACCCAGTGCTCATCCCAACAAGTGCCCTCCTCAATGCCCATCAC
The DNA here is from genome assembly GCF_027475565.1 of Acinonyx jubatus. Taxonomy (NCBI): domain Eukaryota; kingdom Metazoa; phylum Chordata; class Mammalia; order Carnivora; family Felidae; genus Acinonyx; species Acinonyx jubatus. Next base: position 31,045,173 of record NC_069386.1, read on the forward strand.
CCATTTTCCCCTCACCCCCTCACCTATCCTTAGTTTGTTTTCTGTATTTAATAGTCTCTTGTGGTTTGCCGCCCTCCCTCTCTGTTTGTAACTATTTTTTCCCCTTCCTTTTCCCCATGGTCTTCTGTTCAGTTTCTCAAGATCCACATATGAGTGAAAACATATGATATCTGTCCTTCTCTGACTGACTTATTTCACTCAGCATAATACCTTCCAGTTCTATCCATATTGCTGCAAATGGCATGATTTCATTCTTTCTCACTGCCAAGTAGTATTCCACTGAATATATAAACCACATATTCTTTATCCATCCATCAGTTGATAGACATTTAGGCTCTTTGCATAATTTGGCTATTGTTGAAAGCACTGCTATGAACATTGGGGTACAAATGCCCCTATGCATCAACACTCTTGTATCCCTTGGGTAAATTCCTAGCAGTGCTATTGCTGGGTCATAGGGTAGCTCTATTTCTAATTTTTTGAGGAACCTCCACACTGTTTTCCAGAGTGTACTTTCTGTCTTCATGAATGTGGCTATTTTAGGTACCTCACGTAAGGGGAATGAGACAGTCTTTTTGTGACTGGATTATTTCAATAGCAAAGTGTCCTCAAGGTTCATCCATGTTGTAGTATATGTCAGAATTTCCTTCCTTGTTAAAGCTGAATAATATTCCATTATATGTACATACCACATTTTGTTTAGCCATTCACCTATTGATGGACACTTGGGTTGCTTTACCTTTTGACTATTATAAAGTGACTAGCTCCTTTTACATGCAAAATAAATTCTACCTAGGTATGGGAACCAGTACTTTGTAAATACTCTATAACTAGCTTGCACCCTTATACTCTCTGTCTCTATGATTTTAACTACTCTAGGCACTTCATATAAGTGAAATCATATATTTGTCTTGTTGTGACTGGCTTATTTCACTTAGCATAATGGGTGACAGGCTTTTTAATCTCTCTAGATCCCCAATTAAAAACAGAACAACTGGGTTGCCTGGGTGGCTCAGACAGTTGAGCATCTGACTCTTGATTTCTGCTCAGGTCATGATCCCAGGGTCATGAGATTGAGCCCTGCATTGGGCTCTTAGCTGGGTATGGAACCTGCTTAAGATTCTCTCTCTCCCTCTCCTTCTATCCGTCCCTCCTTGCATGTGCATGCATGTTCTCTCTCAAAAAATAAATGAAATGAAATGGAATGGAATGGAATGGAATAGAATAGAATAGAATAGAATAGAATAGAATAGAATAAATACCAGAGTAACTAGGGTCAAACCCCAAAACCCAAAGACAATATTTATAAGTTTTTTTTTATTACGTTTATTTTTGAGAGGCAGAGAGAGACAGAGCATGAATGGGGGGGGGCAGAGAGAGAGGGAGACACAGAATATGAAGCAGACTCCAGGCTCTGAGCTGTCAGCCCAAAGCCCAACGCGGGGCTCGAACCCATGAACCATGAGATCGTGACCTGAGCTGAAGTTGGACACTCAACCGACTGAGCCACCCAGGTGCCCCCTCCCCCCAACTTTTAAAAAATTTTTCCAAAGACAATATTTATAACAATACTAAATGCTATGAACTGTTTGCCCCCTAAATTTATACATCAAATCCTAAACTCCAATATGACATTATCTGGAGATAGAGCTTTTAGGAGGTAATTAACTTTAAATGAAGTCTGGAGTCCCTAATACAATATGATGGGTGGCCTTATAAGAGGAAAAGAGAGAGAGATGAACACACACCAATGAAAGGCCAGGTGAGGACACAGAAGCCATCTATAAACCAGAAAGTGAGTACTCACTAGAAACCAAACCCTGCTGGACCTTGATCTTGGACTTTCCAGGCTTGAGAACTGGGAGAAATAAATTTCTATTGTTTAAGCTACTCAATCTGTGGTATTTTTTCATGGCATCATTACAAGAATAATATACGAGATAACAGTATTCCCATCAACTCCAAAATACAAGTTGGTGACGACAAACTATTGGTAATCACAAGACTTGCATGATAATAACATCTAATAGATCTGAGAATAGGAATTTGTATAAATAGTCAACAGGTATTCACTGGAAAGCCCTGGCCATTTTCAGAACAGCAGCTGAAACTGGGAGACTCTCTCCCACCCATTCCAACAGTGGCTAAAGGCAAGGGGTCCACTTTAGGTCTGAAGGGACCTAACGCAGTCTAGTCAGTATGGACTCTAAAACTGACATTTCAAGGCTTCCTTCCAGAGTAAGGCCTCGCACATGGGAAGGAGAAGGCAGTGGGGATGAAACACAAATTCAGAGAGGCCCGCAGGCAAGGGTGAGGTGTGCAGGGTTTTTCAAAAACCGCCCAAACCCACGCGGACTCTTTACAGGCCAGCTGGAGCCATTGAAAGCTCTTGAACTGGAGAGCGGAGGGAAAGGCTTCTAGCTGGGGAAGATGGAACGGAAAAGACAAGCTGTCCACGGGTCCTGCTCCTGTTCTCCTCACTGTGCACCATGGCCACAAGGTTTATAGAGAACCACAGGAGCTTGAACCCTGTCCTTCCCACTTACTGGCTTTATGACAAGTTCCAGAAATGACACTCAGCCTCCAGGCTCACTGTGAGGAGCACAGGAAACAGTGAAGACAGCTCAAGCACCGAGACGGGCAATAAAACGTCTCGGTGGAGAGAGAGGCCCTCTCCCCTGCGCCCCGGCGACCCTGCGGTTCCCTGCTGGGGGCTGACTTGGAGCCATTTACAGCCGCTCCAGCGTGCCAGCGCGCACACTCACACACTCCGCTAGACCCACACGCTCCCCGCGGGGACAGCCCGGGACCCGCAGAGCCGCGCGCGCACTCCCTCCGCTGCCGCACTCTCCGCACCCGCCCCGCGCCGCGTCTGATCCGGAGCCCCACCAGCCGCGCGGGGCCACCTACCTTTCCAGAGAGCGGAGATGCGGGGGCCGCTCCTCGGGTGGCCTTGAGCGGCGTCGGCCGACCTGAACAGCAGCAGCCGCAGCAGAGGCCGGGACCTAGACCGCTGGCCGGGAGGCAAGGGAGCAGAGTCAGGGCGATGCGCATCTGAGCAGAGGTGGTGTTTCCCGGGTACTTGGAGCAACAGCAGCCAGGCACCCAGCAGCCAGGACAAACCGGTGTCCCACGCAGGCTGGTCATCGCGCGAGGAGGTAGAGTCAAACGCCTGACCCCACCACGCCCCTCGCAGCCTTTTTCACCCTAAACGAGCGAGCGGTGCCAGTCTCCGGGGAACCTTGAGCGCCCGCTCACCTGCAACTCCACGAAGAGAACCCCAGGTGGAGGGGTACAAGACAGACTGGACTTCTGTGAGTGGTGGCAGGCCCTGTCCCCTCTCTGGACTCAGATCCACTCCTCTCCACCCCGTGAAAGGTTTGGCCTAGAAGTAGAGGAGGACCTCTCCCAGGGCACAGACAAGTCTAGTACCAGGCAACTCACTAATGGCCAGCTAAGTGATTTGGACCCTGAAAGCTGTGGTTCTCAGAGGACAGGCTGGCTTGAGGGGACATGGCTTCTGGGCCTATAAGCAAGGGCAAGATGCTTTCGCTTGAGAGAGGGGCAGAGGGTCCATGATCCTCACTCAGCACTCAGCACCCTGTCATTGCTCTGCTGGGAGAACACAGAATTTTCATCTCCACCTCGTTTTGTCCCTCTCTGCTTCCCTTTCCAAACCAGCAGCTTTCTGGGCTGCTCTCCCCCCAGCCAGCTGATGTAGGCTCAGAAAATCCAAACTCATTTCAATGTGAGTGGAGGGGATATAATGAAAAGGCCTGGTATTCATTCATTCATTCATTCATTCATTCTTCTCCAGTTAGTTAACATACAGTGTAGTCTTGGCTTCAGGAGTAGAACCCAGTGATTCATGACTTACATATAACACCCAGTGCTCATTCCAACAAGTACCTTCCTTAATGCCTATCACCTCTACCCCCCCAAAAGGCCTCTTTTATTTTGTTGAGGTAGTTTCCTTCTATTGCTAGTTTGCTAAGTGTTTTTATCTTGAAAGAGTGTAAAATATTGTCAGTTGTCACTTCAACTTCTATACTGAAATGCTAATGTGTTTCTCCCCCTTCCTTTTGTTGATGTGGTGTAAATTACATTAATAATTTTTTTGTATGTTGAACTATCTTTGCGTTCCAGGAATAAATCGCACTTGGTCATGGTGTATAATCCTTTTAATATACTACTGAATTGTTTGCTAGTATTTTGTTGAGGATTTTCACATCAGAGCTCATAAGGCATATTGGTCTACAGTTTTCTTGTAGTGTCTTTGTCTGGTTTTGGTAACAGGATAAAGCTGCCCTTCTAAACTGAGTTAGGAAGTGTTCCCTCCTCTTCAGTTTTCTGGAAAAGTTTGAGGATTAGTATTAGTTCTTTAAATGTTTTGTGGAATTCACTACTGAAGCCATTAAGTTTAGGGCTTTTCTTTGTTGGTAGTTTTTGTTGTTGTTGTTGTTGTTTTTGTTTTTAAAGCAAAGTGTGCTATTCAAAACTTCACAGCACCAATAAGTTGTCAGATATTGGGAGATTTTTGATTATTGATTCAATCCCCTTACTAGTTATAAGTCTCTTTGGATATTCTATGTCTTCATGATTTAGTTTTGGTCGATTTTGTCCATTTCATCAATGTTATCCAATTTTTAGCATACATGGCTTACAGTACTCTCTTACAGTTTTTTATTTCTGTAGAATCAGTGATAATGTGCCCACTTTCATTTCTAAATGTTTTTAAATTTTTTTTAATGTTTATTTATTTTTGAGGAGAGAGAGACAGAATGTGAGCAGGGGAGGGGCAGAGAGAGAGAGAGACATACACAGAATCCAAAGCAGAATCTGAAGCAGGGCTTGAACCCATGAACCATGAAATCATGACCTGAGCTGAAGTCAGATGCTTCCTCTAAATGTTTTTTTTTTTAATGTTTATTTATTTTTGAGACAGAAAGTCAGAGAGCAAGTAGGGAAGGGCAGAGTGAGAGGGAAACAGAGGATTTAAAGCAGGTTCTGTGCTGACAGCAAAGAGCCCAATGCAGGGCTTGAACTCACAAATATGAGATAATGACCTGAGCCAAAATCCGATGCTTAACTGACTGAGCCACCAGGCACCCCTCCTCACTTTCATTTCTGATTTGAGTAATTTGTCTTCTCTTTTTTTCTTAGTCCATCTAGCTAAATGTTTGTCAATTTTGTTGATTTTTCAAAGAACCAACTTCTCGTTTCGTTGACTTTTCTCTTCTATATTTCATTTATCTCTGCTCTAATCTTTATTATTTCCTTCCTTCTGTTAGCTTTGGGTTTAGTTTGTTCTTTTTCGAGTCCCTTAATTTGCAAAGTAGATTGCTGATCTGAGATCTTTGTTTTTTAACATAAGCATTCATAGCTATAAATATCCCCCCTGGCACTACTTTTGCTGTGTCCCTTAAGTTTTGGTATGTTTTTTAATTTTCATTCATTCCTGAGTGTTTTCTAATTTCCTTTGTGATTTCTTCTTTGATCCATTGGTTGTTTAAAAATGTGTTTAGTTTCCATAATTTTGTATATCTTCTAGTTTTCTTTATGTTATTAATTTCTAACTTCATCCTGTTGTGATCAAGAAATGCTGCTTTGTATGGTATCTATCTTTGTAACTTTATTGAAACTTAATTTGTGGCCTAACATATGGTCTATCCTGAAAATGCCCCATGTGCACTTGAGAAAAATGTATGCTGCTGCTGTTGGGTGGAGCTTTCTGTGTATGTCTATTAGCTCTAGTTGGTTTACTGTGTTAAGTCCTCTATTTCTTTACTCATTTTCTGTCGGTTGTTCTATCCATTGTGGTGAGTCAGGTATTGAAATCTCCAATTACTAATATGGAGCTATTTCTCCCTTTGAATTTGTTGGGTTTTGCTTCATATATTTTGATGGACTGTCATTAGGTGCTAAGTGTTTGTAACTTTTGTATCTTCTTGCTGTATTGAATGTTTTATTACTATGTAATGTCCTTCTCTGTCTCTTATACCTATTTTTGATTTAAAGTCTATTTTGTCTGATGTTAGTTAGAGCCACCCCTGCTCTCTTTCACTTTCAACCAGTTTGTCTTTGGATCTCAAGTGAATCTCTTGTAGACAGAATATAGTTTGATCATGTATTTTTATCCATTCTGCCAGTCTCTGTCTTTTGATTGGCGAATTGAACCCATTTACATTTAAAGTAATTACTGATTAAGAGGGGCTTACTTCTGTCATTTTACTATTTGTTTTCTGTATGCTTTATTACTTTTTCCCCTTTACATAAAAAAATGTTTATTTATTTTTGAGAAGAGAGAGAGTGCAGACCGGGGAGGGGCAGAAAGAGGGGGGACAGAGGATCCAAAGTGGGCTCTGCACGGACAGCAGCAAGTCTGACATGGGGCTTAAACTCCCAAACTGCAAGATCATGACCTGAGCTGAAGTTAGATGCTCAACCATCTGAGCCACCCAGGTGCCCTGTTTTTCCCCTTTATCTATTGCTGTACTCCTTTGAGTGTAGTTGATTTTTTGCAATGGAATGTTTAAATTTCTTTCTCCTTTCTTTTTTAAATATTCTATAGCTTGTGTGTGTGTGTGTGTGTGTGTGTGTGAACCCCACAGGGATTACATTTAATATCCTAAAGTTATAAACTTCTAATTTGAATTTAACCCAGCTTAACTTCAACAACATAAAAAACATTACTCTTTTATAGCTCTATCCCTACTTCTTATTGGTGTTACATGTATCTTTATCTATTCTGTGCCCTAAACTAAATTAACAGTTCTTTTAAAGACTAGTGCATTTTAAATTATGTGGAAAACAAGTAGAGTTACAAACCAAAGTTATAATACATCTTTTAGTGTCATAGTTAAAAAAAATTACTTTTGGGGCGCCTGGGTGGCTCAGTCGGTTAAGCGGCCGACTTCGGCTCAGGTCATGATCTCACGTTCCGTGAGTTCGAGCCCCGCGTCGGGCTCTGTGCTGACAGCTCAGAGCCTGGAGCCTGTTTCAGATTCTGTGTCTCCCTCTCTCTGACCCTCCCCCGTTCATGCTCTGTCTCTCTCTGTCTCAAAAATAAATAAACGTTAAAAAAAATTAAAAAAAAAGATATAAAAAAAATTACTTTTGGGGCACCTGGGTGGCTCAATAGGTCTGACTCTGATTTCAGCTCAGGTCAAGATCCTGGGGTTGTGGGATCAAGCCCCAAGTTGGGCTCTAGGCTGAGTGTGGAGCCTGCTTGGGATTCTCTCTCTCGGCCCCTCTCCCTGCTTGCACTCCCTCTCTCTCTCTCTCAAATAGAATAGAATAAAATAAAATAAAATTTACTCTCTTAAATCATGTATAAAACAAAAAGTAGACTTACAAACCATTGTTACTACAGTATTGGCTTTTATATTTGCCTTCATATTAACCTTTATTGAGATCTTTATTTTTTCATATGGCTTCATATTACTGTCTAGTGTCCCTTCGTTCCACCATGCAGGACTCCCTTGAGCATTTCTTAAACAGCAGGTCTAGTGGTAATGAACTCCTTCAGCTTTTTTTTTAAATCTGGGAATGTTTTAAGTTTCCCCTCACCTTTGAAGGATAGTTTTTACTGGATGTAAGATTCTTCACTTGATCTTAGCCAAAAGGCTGAGAAGCAATTGTGGATATAAGATTCTTGACTGATGGTGTTTTTTTCTTTTAGCACTTTGGTTTATTTTTTATTTTTATTTTTGCACTTAAGCTCCCAGATTTCCTACTTTTTAAAAAATTTTTAACTTGTTTTATTTTTTATTTTTATTTTTTATTTACATCCAAATTAGTTAGCATATAGTGCAACAATGATTTCAGGAGTAGATTCCTTAATGCCCCTTACCCATTTAGCCCATACCCCCTCCCACAACCCCTCCAGTAACCCTCAGTTTGTTCTCCATATTTATGAGTCTCTTCTGTTTTGTCCCCCTCCCTGTTTTTACATTATTTTTGTTTCCCTTCCCTTATGTTCATCTGTTGTGTCCCTTAAAGTCCTCATATGAGTGAAGTCATATGATGTTTGTCTTTCTCTAATTTCACTTAGCGTAATACCCTCCAGTTCCATCCACATAGTTGCAAATGGCAAGATTTCATTCTTATTGATTGCCGAGTAATACTCCATTGTATATATGTACCACATCTTCTTTATCCACTCATCTGTGGATGGACATTTGGGCTCTTTCCATACTTTGGCTATTGATAGTGCTGCTATAAACATTGGGGTGCATGTGTCCCTTTGAAACAGCACACCTGTATCCCTTGGATAAATGCCTAGTAGTGTAATTGCTAAGTCATAGGGTAGTGCTATTTTTAGTTTTTTGAGGAACCTCCATACTGTTTTCCGGAGTGGCTGCACCAGCTTGCATTCCCATCTTTTAGCACTTTGAATATATCAGCCTTCTGCCCTCCAAAATTTCTGATGAGAAATCTGTTGATAATCTTTTTTTATTAAAACAAGTTTTAAAAAGTTTTTTAATGTTATTTATTTTGAGGGAGGGAGGGGGAGAGAGAGAGATAGAGGGAGAGAGAGAGAGGGAGAGAGAGAAAGAGGGAGGGAAGAAAGGGGAGGGGCAGAGAGGGAGACACAGAATCTGAAGCAGGCTCCAGGCTCTGAGCTGTCAGCACAGAGCCTGATGCAGGGCTTAAGCTCATGAACCTTGAGATCCTGACCTGACCCAAAGCTGGATGCTTAACCTACTGAGCCACCCAGGTGTTCCAGAAGTATTGGTGTTAAAACACATATAATTTAGACAGCTTTTACCTGAGCAACTTGGACCACTCCCTCTTAGAGCCCAGCCATTATACTAAGTTCAGGCCACATGGAAGGGGCACATGGAGTTGCTCCAGTTGACAGCCCCAACTAAATTCCTAGCCTACAGCTAGCATCAGCCACCAGTGATGTGAATGAGCCACTTTGAATATTCAGCCAATCAAGTTTTTTGATCAATCCAACCACAACTAAAATTGCCCAGCAGAGCCTAGTCAGCTCACAAGAGTGTGTGAGACAAAAAATAGTTTTAACTTTGGGGTGTGTTTGTTATACAATAAGTAATAATTTGAACACTTTTCTTGGGGAGGGGGCCAAGATGGCAAAACAGCATGGATTTTTTTTTGCATTTCTCATTCCTGAAACGAAGCCAGATCAACACCAAACCATCTTGCACACCTAGAAAACTGATTGGAGGATTAACACAACAATCTGCACAACTTGACCCACAGAACTTGGCAGGTATGTGGTGTGGAGAGGTGAACTGGGGGAGAGAGAAGCCACGGAGCACAGGGAGCTATTTTTGCTTGTGGAGGGAGGATGGAGACAAGGAGGGAGTACAGGAAAAGCACCGCCCCCAAAAGCAGCTGGAGAGAAAGAGGAAGAGTAGAAACAGCCACAAGGGACTGAACAAAAGAGGGAGAAAGGAAAAAGGAGAGGGTTTAAATTCCTTTAAGACTCTACAAACAGGGGGAGTGCAGAGTCTGAAACTCCACAGCTTGATACCCGGCAGTGCTCTTGTGGGAACGGTGAATCCCAGAGCAGAGAGTGAGGTCTGTGGGTCCTGGGGCCACACAGAAAGAGGCGGTTCCCCTGCTCAGAGGACATTTGGTAGAAGTTGTGTGGCCTCGCCATAGGCAAAGGTCCCAGTGGACCCCAGAGATCAACCACATTCGCTGGTGCTGGAACAAGGACGTTAAGGGTGAAGCCTGGTGCCAGATGTGTGTTGTGATTCACCATAATCCCTGAACTGCTGATGCTACATAATTGTGTGAACTTTTTCTGGGGCTGGCTGCACCTGGCCTTAGTCTCTGGACATTGGCAGCAGCATGATCAGGCAAATGTTCCTGGGGGCAGGCCAGCTCCTGGCCATTGTTCCATGAGACCCTTTCCCAGAGGGTCTGAGCGGGTCAAAGCTGCATTCCCTCAGAAGTGAGGGATTGGGAAACACAGACCCATCTGAGGTAAAATTTGGGAGGGAGGTGCTGCCTGGCAGCCTGACAGCTTGGTCATGGACAGTGTAAAAGTAGGGAGTGGACAGAAGATGGAGACAAAGGAAGAGTGCTTGATTGCTGGTTAGGGAGAAAACAGTTCTGAAACTAGAGACTGGGTAGCTGGGTGATGCCATTTTCACCCCCTCCCGTAAATGCACATACACACCTACACGTGCCACAACAATCCTCCCCAGTAAGCTAAGCAGCACCATCTAGTGGAGAACAGAGCTGTTACACTAAGCCCCGCTCAACTGGGTGAATGGCGCTCTTGAGGAATACCACAAATCTGTTTGCTTAGCTTATGGACTATAAAGTGCTTAATAGTTTGACTTCTAGGGGAAACTGGATGCAATTTCAATCGTATTTCATTCTGTTCACTGGTCCATCTATTCAATTTTTTTTCCCTTTTTCTTTCCTTATTCTTGAATACAGAAAGAGAAAAAAATTATTTTTATTTTCCGTTTTTATAAAAAAGATTTTTCCTTGCTGCGCCTGGGTGGCTCAGTCGGTTGAGCGTCCGACTTCAGCTCAGGTCACGATCTCGAGGTCCATGAGTTCGAGCCCCATGTCAGGCTCTGGGCTGATAGCTCAGAGCCTGGAGTCTGCTTCCGATTCTGTGTCTCCCTCTCTCTCTGCCCCTCCCCCGTCCATGCTCTGTCTCTGTCTCAAAAATAAATAAGAAAAAAAAAAAGTAAAAAAAATAAATAAAAAGATTTTTCCTTAATTTTTTCTACTATATTTTTCATTTTGTAAAAATTTTAAATTCTATTCTACTTTCATCATTTCATTTTATTCTATTGTATTCATTTTTTCAAATTTTTAAACATTTTTCTTTTTTTCTTTTCTTTCCCTTTTTTCTCTATTCTATCAAGTTTCTTTCAACAACCAGACCAAAATTCACCTAGGATTTAGCATCCTTTATTTGATTTTTCTGTGTTGTTCTTAATTTTTAATGTTTTTATACTTCATTAATTCCTTTTATTCCTTCAAAATGATGAAACGAAATTAATTCACCCCAAAAGAAAGAACAGGAAGAAATGACAGCCAGGGATTTAATGAACATAGATACAAGCAAGGTGTCTGAACCAGAATTTAGAATCACGATAATAATACTAGCTGGGGTTGAAAATAGATTAGAATTCCTTTCTGTGGAGATAAAAGAAGTAAAAACTGGTCAGGATGAAATAAAAAATGCTATAACTGCACTGCAATCTCAAATGGATGACATGGAGGCAAGGATAGATGAAGCAGAGCAGCGAATCAGCTCTATAGAGGACAAACATATGGAGAATAATAAAGCAGAAAAAAAAGAGAGAGACTAAGGCAAAAGAGCACGATATAAGAATTAGAAAACTTAGTGACTCATTAAAAGGGAATAAACATCAGAATCATAGGGTCCCAGAAGATGAAGAGAAGAAAAAGGGGTAGAAGGTTTATGTGAGTAAATCATAGTGGAAAACTTTCCTAACCTGGGGAAAGACACAGACATCAAAATTCAGGAAGCACAGAGAACTACCATTAGATTCAACAAAAACTGACCATCAACAAGGCCTATCACAGTCAAATTCGCAAAATACTCAGGTAAGGAAAGAATCACGAAAGCAACAAGGGAAAAAAGTCCTTAACCTACAAGGGAAGACAGATCAGGCTTGCAGCAGACCTATCTATCCACAGAAACTTGCAGGCCAGAAAGAAGTGACAGGATATATTCAATGTACTGAATGGGAAAAACATGCAGCCAAGAATTCTTTATCCAGCAAGACTGTCATTCAAGATAGGAGAGATAAAAAGTTTCCTAGACAATCAAAAACTAAAGGAGTTTGTGACCACTAAACCAGCCCTGCAAGAAATTTTAAGGGGGACTCTCTGAGGGGAGTAAAGACAAAACAAACAAACAACAACAACAACAACAACAACAACAAAACCCAAAACTGAAACCAAAAGACCAAAAGCAACAAAGACTAGAAAGGACCAGAGAACACCACCAGAAACTCCAACTCTACAGGCAACATAATGGCAATAAATTCGTATCTTTCAGTACTCACTCTAAACGTCAATGGACTAAATGCTCCAATCAAAAGACACAGGGTAACAGAATGGATAAGAAAACAAAATCCATCTATATGCTATTTACAAGAGACCCACTTTAGACCTAAGGGCACCTTCAGATTGAAAGTAAGGGGATGCAGAACCATCTATCATGCTAATGGTCACCAAAAGAAAGCTGGAGTAGCCATACTTATATCAGACAATCTAGATTTTCAAATAAAGACTTTAACAAGAGATGAAGAAGGGCATTATATCATAATTAAGGGGTCTATCCACCAAAAAGATCTAACAATTGTAAACATTTATGCTCCCAACCTGAAAGCACCCAAATACATAAGTCAATTAATCACAAACATATAGAAGCTCATTGATAATAATACCATAAAATAGCAGACTTCAACACCCCACTTGCAGCAATGGACAGATCTAAACAGAAAATCAACAAGGAAACAATGGCTTTGAATGACACACTGGACATGATGGACTTAACAGATATATACAGAACATTACATGCTAAAGCAGCAGAATACACATTCTTCTTGAGTGCACATGGAACATTCTCCAGAATAGAACACATACTGGGACATAAATCAGCCTACAGCAAGTACAAAAAGATCATATCATACCGTGCATACCCACAACACTATGAAACTCGAAATCAACCACAAGAAAAACATGTGGAAAGATAACAAATACTTGGAGACTAAAGAACATCCTACTAAAGAATGAATGGGCTAACCAAGAAGTTAAAGAGGAATTAAAAAGTACCTGGAAGCCAATGAAAATGATAACACCACAGCCCAAAACCTCAGGGACACAGCAAAAGCAGTCATAAGAGGGAAGTCTATAACAATCCAGGCCTTCCTAAAGAAGAAAGGTCTCAGATATACAACCTAACCTTACACCTTAAACTGGAAAAAGAACAGCAAATGAAACCCCAAACCAGCAGAAGACAGGAAATAATAAAGATTAGAGCAGAAATCAACGCTATCAAAACCAACCAAACAAAAAAACAACAAAAAATTCCAAAACAAACAAACAAACAAAAACTGTAGAACAGATCAATGAAACCAGGAGCTGGTTCATTGAAAGAATTAAAAAAACTGATAACCCCCTAGCCAGTTTGATCAAAAGGAAAAAGGAAAGGACCCAAATAAATAAAATCAAGAATGAAAGAGATCACAATCAACACAACAGAAATACAAACAATAATAAGAGAATATTGAGTAATTATATGCCAATAAAATGGGCAGTATGGAAGAAATGGACAAATTCCTAGAAACATAAACTACCACAACTGAAACAAGAAGAAATAGAAAATTTGAACAGACCCATAACTAGTAAAGAAATCGAATTAGTAATCAAAAATCTCCCAAAAAAACCAGAGTCCAGGGCTGGATGGCTTTCCAGGGGAATTTTACCAAACACTTAAAGAAGAGTTAACACCTATTCTTTTGAAGCTGTTCCAAAAAAAACAAAAAAACAAAAAAACAAAACAAAACAAAAAAAAACCCAACCAGAAATGGAAGGAAAACTTCCAAACTCATTCTATGAAGCCAGCATTACCTTGATTCTAAAACCAGACAAAGATCACTAAAAAGGAGAACTACAGACCAATTTCCCTGATGAACATAGATGTAAAAATCCTCAACAAGATACTAGCGAACTGGGTCCAACAATACATTAAAATAATTCTTCACCACAACCAAGTGGGATTTATACCTGGGATGCAGGGCTGGTTCACTATCTGCAAAACAATGTGCTACATCACATCAGTAAAAGAAAGAACAAGAACCACATGATCCTCTCAATAGATGCAGAGAAAGCATTTGACAAAATAAAGCATCCTTTCTTGATAAAAACCCTCAAGAAAGTAGGGATAGAAGGATCATACTTGAAGATCATAAAAGCCATGTATGAAAGACCCACCACTAATATCATCCTCAATGGGGAAAAACTGACAGCTTTCCCCCTAAAGTCAGAAACAGACAGGGATGTCCACTTTTGCCACTGTTATTCAACATAGTATTGGGAGTCCTAGCCTCAGCAGTCAGACAATACAAAGTAATAAAACACATCCAGATCAGCCAAGAAGAGGTCAAAGTTTCACTCTTTGCAGATGACATGATACTCTTTTGGGAAAACCCAAAAGATTCCACCAAAAAACTGCTAGAACTGATTCATGAATTCAGCAAAGTCACAGGATATAAAACCAATGCACAGAAATCAGTTGCATTCCTATACACCAATAATGAAACAACAGAAAGAGAAATCAAGGAATCTATCCCATTTACAATTGCACCAAAAACCATAAAATGCCTAAGAATAAACCTAACCAAAGAGGTGAAAAATCTATACATTGAAAACTATAGAAAGCTTATGAAATAAATTGAAGAAGACACACAAAAAAAGAAAATATTCCATGTTCCTGGAGTGGAAGAACAAATATTGTTAAAATGTCGATACTACCCAAAGCAATCTACATATTCAATGCAATCCCTATCAAAATAACACCAGCATTCTTCACAGAGCTAGAACAAACAATCCTAAAATTTGTATGGAATCAGTAAAGACCCCAAACAGCCAAGCAATCCTGAGAAAGAAAACCAAAGCTGGAGGCATCATAATCCAGGACTTCAAGCTGTATTACAAAGCTGTAATCATCAAGACAGCAAGGTACTGGCACAAAAACAGACACTCAGATCAATGGAACAGAATAGAGAACCCAGAAATGGACCCACAAACGTATGGCCAACTAATCTTCGACAAAGCAGGAAAGAATATCCAATGGAATAGACAGTCTCCTCAGCAAATGGTGCTGGGAAAACTGGACAGCAACATGCAGAAAATTGAACTTGGACCACTTTCTTACACCATACACACAAAAAATTCAAAATGGATGAAAGACCTAAATGTAAGACAGGAAGCCATCAAAATCCTCGAGGAGAAAGCAGGCAAAAACCTCTTTGACCTCGGCCACAGCAACTTCTTACTCAACACGTCTCTGGAGGCAAGGGAGACAAGCAAAAATGAACTACTGGGACCTCATCAAAATAAAAATCTTCTGCCTAGTGAAGGAAACAATCAGCAAAACTAAAAGGCACCCGATGGAATGGGAGAAGATATTTTCAAACAACATCAGATAAAGGGTTGGTATCCAAAATCTATAAAGAACTTATCAAACTCAACACCCAAAAAACAAATAATCCAGTGAAGAAATGGGCAAAAGACATGAATAGACACTTCTCCAAAGAAGACATCCAGATGGCTAATAGACACATGAAAAAATGCTCAGCATCACTCACCATCAGGGAAATACAAATGGAAACCACAATGAGATACCACCTCACACCAGTCAGAATGACTAAAATTAATAACTCAGGCAATAATAGATGTTGGCAAGGATGTGGAGAAAGACGGTATCTTTTGCACTGCTGGTGGGAATGCAACCTGGTACAGCCACTCTGGAAAACAGTATGGAAGTTCTTCAAAAAATTAAAAATAGAACTACCCTACGACCCAGCAATTGCACTACTAGGTATTTATCCAAGGGATACAGGTGTGCTGTTTCAAAGGGACACATGCACCCCAATGTTTATAGCAGCACTATCAACAATAGCCAAAGTATGGAAAGAGCCCAAATGTCCATCCACGGATGAATGGATAAAGAAGATGTGGTATATATATATATACAATGGAGTATTACTCAGCAATCAAAAAGAATGAAATCTTGCTATTTGCAACTATGTGGATGGAACTGGAGGGCATTACGCTAAGTGAAATTAGTCAGAGAAAGACAAACATCATATGACTTCACTCATGAGGACTTTAAGAGACACAACAGATGAACATAAGGGAAGGGAAACAAAAATAATACAAAAACAGGGAGGGGGACAAAACAGAAGAGACTCATAAATATGGAGAACAGAGGGTCACTGAAGGGGTTGTGGGAGGGGGGATGGGCTAAATGGGTAAGAGGGATGAGCACTGGTTATTATTCATAGGGGATGAATCACTGGAAACCACTCCTGAAATCATTATCGTACTATATGCTAACTAACTTGGATGTAAATTTAAAAAATAATTAATTTTAAAAAGTGACAAAAAAAAACCCATATAATTTTTATTTACATATCGTACACACACACATATACATATATGAAATAGAAATATAGACGAGTAGGTTTGCATGTGTAAACATTCATATATGTCCACTGAGAGGGACTAGAAATAATGACATCCCAGTGGCAATAAACACACCTAGCATCTAAACTTGGATTCTAAATACAATTCTCTACTAAAATAAACCAAGGCTGTTTGGATTAATGACTGACAGGACACACTGTCAACATTTCCCACGTAATTTATGAAAACAGTAATGAGGTGATCAGCCTTCATCTACCTGGAGCAGTTGAAATTTGAATTATATCTGTGGATTAATTGTAGATGGTAGTACTGTATTAATTTCTTGATTCTGATGGGTTGTATTGTGGCTATGTAGGAAAGCATGTCTTTGTTTTCTGGAAATACCCTCTGAAACATTTAAAAGTAATGGGGCATCATATCTGCAACTTGCCTTCAAATGGCTTGGGATGTAGGTGGGAGAATATAGATCTAGAGAGGATGAAAAAGAATGAAAAGGTAAATGTAAAATGTTAACAATTAGGGCTTTAGGTGAAGGTTGAAAGCAAGTTATTTTGTATTATTTTTGCAACTTTATTGTAAACTTCAAATTGTTTTAAAATAAAAATGAGCATCTGGATGGCTCAGTCAGTTAGGCATCCAACTCCTGATCTCAGCTCAGGTCCTGATCTCACTCATGATCCTGAGTTCAAGTCCCACACTGGGCTCCACACTGGGTGTGAAGCCTACTTAAGAAAAACTTTTAAATAAAAATGAAAAAGTTGGGGCACCTGGGTGGCTCTGTCAGTTAAGCATCTGATTCTTGATTTGGTCTCAGGTCATGATCTCATCACAGTTGTGGGAGATCAAGTCCTGCATTGGGCTCCATACTGGGCACCAAGCCTACTTAAGATTCTCTGTTTCCCATTCCTTCTGCCCCTCCCTCTCTCTCAGTCTCTCAAAAAAAAAAAAAAAGTCATCTTCTCAAAGACAACTTGAGCATACAGGGAACTATTCAAGTTAATAATAGATCCATCTTAAGACAAAACAAATACAAATCTCGAGGATGTATGCTACCAGATATCAAGACCTATTCAGAAACTGCAGAAATCAGGTCATGTGGTATTGGCACAGGGAGAGGAAAACACATCAGTGAGACGGAATACAGTCAGAAATTGACCCATACAAAAGAGTCACCTTATTTATTTATGACAAAGCTGCCACTGAAATTCAGTGGGGACAGGATTAAAAAAAAAAAAAGAGTAGTGCTAGGTCAATTGATACTCATATGTAAAATAAAAACCTTGATTCCTATCTCACTTCCCACCTAAAAACTAATTTGAAATTAATCACAGACTTAATATGAAAGATAAAAGTTACAGAAGATAAAAGGAAAATAGCTTCAAAATTAGGGCTAAGATTTCTTAAATGGGACATAAAAAGCACTCTCCAACAAAATAAAATTCCATAAATTGGATTTTTAAAAAGATTTTTTAAGTTTATTTATTTATATTTGAGAGGAGAGACAGTGTGAACAGGGGAAGGGCAGAGAGGGCGAGAGAGAATCCCAAGAAGGCTTTGCATTGTCAGCACAGAGCCTTATGTGGGGCTTGAACTCATGAAACAATGGGATCATTACCTGAGCTGAAACCTAGAGTCAGATGCTTAACTGACTGAGCCACCCAGGAGCCCCCATAAATTGGACTTTTAAAAAATTCTTAAAAACACCCTTAAGTGTATAAAAAAGCAAGCCACCAAATGGAAGGATATTCGCAATGCACATTCTTTTTTAAAGTTTATTTATTTATTTTGAGAGAGAGCAAGAATGAACAGCAGGGGCAGAGAGAGAGAGAGGAAGAAGAGAGAATCCCACAGAGGCTCCGTGCTGTCAGCACAGAGCCCAACTTGGGGCTTGAGCTCATGAATCTTGAGACTATGAGCTGAAATCATGAGTCTAATGCTTAACTGACTGAGCCCCTGAAGTACCCTGCACAATACACATTCTTGACAAGGAATTAATTTCAGTGACAATAGTTATTTCTCAAAGTTCTTCTCAAATATGCCTGTTCTTTTTTCATCATGTCTTACTCTTTCTTAAAGCCTTGATATCTTCTTTAATGTCTTTAATAAATTTTATCTTGCTTATTTTATGTCCTCTGCCCATTTCTTAAATGGATTATTTGTTTTTTGGGTGTTGAATTTGATAAGTTCTTTACAGATTTTGGATTCTAACCTTTTATCTCATATGTCATCTGCAATTATCTTCTCCCATTCTGTAGGCTGACCTTTAGTTTTGTTGGTTTCCTTTGCTGTGCAGAAGCTTTTTATCTTGAAGTCTCAACAGTTCATTTTTGCTTGTTTACTTCTGATGATGAGTCTAGCAAAAAGTTGCTAC
Organism: Acinonyx jubatus; assembly: GCF_027475565.1. Classification (NCBI taxonomy): domain Eukaryota; kingdom Metazoa; phylum Chordata; class Mammalia; order Carnivora; family Felidae; genus Acinonyx; species Acinonyx jubatus. Next base: position 31,063,729 of record NC_069386.1, read on the forward strand.
GGCTGAGGTCCAAGAGGTTGCTGCCTGTGTTCTCCTCCAGGATTTTGATGGTTTCCAGTCTCACATTTAGGTCTTCCATCCGTTTTGAATTTATTTTTGTGTATGGTGTAAGAAAGTGGTCCAGTTTCATTCTTCTGCACGTTGCTGCCCAGTTTTCCCAACACTATTTGTTGAAGAGACTGTCTTTTTTCCATCGGAAATTCTTTCCTGCTTTGTCGGAAGTTAGTTGACCATGTAGCTGTGGGTTATTTTGCTTATTTTATTTCCCTTTTTATTTTTTAAAATAGAGAGCAAGCAGGGAAGGGGGCAGAGGGAGGGAGGAAGAGAGAAAGAAATCCCAAGCAGACTCTGTGCTTAGTGCAGAGCTTGACGTGGGGTTTGATCCCACGACCCTGAGATCATGACTTGAGCCAAAACTAACAGACAGTCAACCAGCTGAGCCACCCAAGCACCTCTTATGTCCCTTTCTAAGATTGACTTCCTAATATCTGAAGTTTTTGTTGTTGTGACTCCTTTTTGTTCTTCTGCTCTTTCTTACAATGGCTCATTTCCATGAATATCTGCTAATTCTTTGTGTGAAATCTTCAGTTTAGCTTTCTTCTTTCTTGTTGGATGGCATGGGTTTTGGTAGTGTTGCTCCGAAGAGGATTTATATTTGCTTTACCAACAGCCCCAGGACCATTTGTTTTAAGGGGAGATTTTATTGTATACAAATTCTTTCTAAATAAAGTGGACTTAACAAAACTTGAGGTAATACTTAATCAAGATAACACTTTGAGCAACCTGATTTTATTTTCATTTCTGTAGTCTTTTAAAAAATTTTTTTAATGTTTACTTATTTTTGAGAGAGAGAGCGAGAGAGAGCGAGCGCGCATGAGTGGGAGAGGGGCAGCGAGAGGGAGACACAGAATCTGAAGCAGGCTCCAGGCTCCGAGCTGTTAGCACAGAGCCCGATGCGGGGCTCCAACTCACGACCTGCGAGATCATGACCTGAGCCGAAAGTTGGACACCCAACCGACTAAGCCACCCAGGCGCCTCCATTTCTGTAGTCTTTATGTTTTTTATTCCTATAGATCTGGACTTTGCTACTTTTTGTAAAAGAATAAACAGATTAAAATTTTTTAGTTGTAGATACTCAAATGACATGTTATTTGCCTTTCCCCTCCTCATTAAATAGTAGAGCTCAGCCTCATCAACTTAGGTCAGCCACCCAGCTACAAAGTTTCTCTTTGCCACCAGAATCTTGAGTCTCTTAATACTGCCTCAGTTTCTGAGGCATTATATACTATATATCTTATATTCACTGGACATCATATACTACTGTTACTGTATGTTAAAATGCAGACCCTACCACCCATTTTGGATGTTTCTGGGAAAGGCTGACCACAAACGTGCACAAATTATAGACTTGGGGTTTCAAATTCTAAGGTAAGACTATTCTTTCACACATCAGCTTGTCTTTCACTGTCCTCAGAGCCAAGCAGAGAGAACTTTTCCTGTCTTTTCTTAGTGCTGATGCATGGTTTTTTGTTTTGTTTTTTAGTTTGCCCTTTGACATGGAGTGCAAAATTTTTAAAGGTTTCAATTTCATGCCGTGGTGTCAGTTTCTATCTCTGAGGGGCTCAGTCTTTCGGTGTTAAAACTCTCCAAGCAAGGTTCCCAGGACCACCACTCTCTTTGGAGAGCTGCTCATCAGCTTTCAAGTTCATTGCCTTGTTTCCAGTTGCCCCTTCATTTCTGGTGTCTGAGGATTTCCCACTTCTCCTGTGATCACAGCTATGTGATTTTTAGTAAGTGTACTATTTTACACATTTATTTGTAGTGGGAGTATTTACAGATGATTTCATTTGTTATCTTGCCAGAAATCCCCATATGAATATTATATACAGAAAAAAGTTATTTTAAAAATGCAGCCCCATGTGGGGCTCCACGTTAAGCATGGAGCCTGCTTGGGATTCTCTCTCTCTCTCCCTCTGTCCCTCCCCGGCTCGCACTTTCTCTCTCAAAATAAATACAAAAATTGCAAATGTGGGGTGCCTGGGTGGCTCAATCAGTCAAGTGTCCGACTCTTGACTTCAGCTCAGGTCATGATCCCCACATCAGGCTCTCTGCTAGGTGTGGAGCTTAAGATTCTCTCTCCCTCTCTCTCTTAAAAAATTAATTAATTAATTTAAAAAATACAAAGGTGCATACTCATAATTTGTTTTCCAATAGTTAACGTTTGGGCCAAATAATTTCCTGAAGGCTTAATGAACACTCGTCCACCACTTTCTCAGAGAAAACTAGCGAGGGTATTAATGTCTTCAAATATGGGTTGGCTGAAGGACTGGGTCAGGACACTTTCCTTTTTACTACATGTCTGGTCTTCCATCTTTATCTCGTGTCCAGGCTTCTAATTTTATCTAGAATCTGACCCTTACTTCTGAGCACAGCATCTACCTGCTAAACGGGCTCCCAAAGAACCTGTTTGGTCCTAGGTTATTCCTTCCTTCATTTGTTCATGTAATAATTTATCATAACAGGGGTGCCTGGATGGCTCAGTCGGTTAAGTGTCTGACTTCGGCTCAGGTCACTATCTCACAGTTCGTGAGTTCGAGCCTTGCATCGGGCTCCGTGCTGACAGCTCAGAGCCTGGAGCCTCCTTCAATTCTATGTCTCCCTCTTTCTCTGCCCCTCCCCTGCTCACTCTGTCTCTGTCTCTCAAAAATGAATAAACATTAAAAAAATTTTTTTTAAATAATTTATCACTACAGTGTTTCTGAACATTGTGATGATTCAGAATTCAGAGCAGATTATCTCCTTTACTGGGAGGAACAAGCCACAGCAAGACAACCACATTTGGTAAATAGCTTTGGCCTGAATTACTCATTCAGTATCTATTTGTTATCACCTACTATGTGCCAGGCCTTGGTCCACTGCTGAAGATAAAGTGTGGGTAAGACAGTCATTGTTCATTTCTCTATGGAAATTATCATGAAATCAATCAAAACAAATTCTCGAGCACCTAGTATATTCAGCTCCACTTTGAGGAAAATAAAATGAAGACAGGGTCCCTGTCTTCTGCAGGCAGTTACAACATAGTATCGAACAAAACTTAATAAAACACTAAAATATGTGGTTCAGGTACAAATACCTTAGTAGACAGGAGATGTAGGAGCCTAAAGAGAGCTGGCTAGTTAGGCAGGATTTCTGAGGAGTTATATCTAAAGATGGGTAGGATGGGTAGGGCAACAGCCATAAGGAATGTGGACTTCAGCCTGAAAACAGACTGACAGACTTTCTGAAAATCTCCCACATAACATATCAGAAAAGCAGAGGGGTCCCTGCCTGCAATGTCAGGCCCTTCCAGACCCTGTGGTTTGCTCTCCTCAGACAAGCTATCCCGCTCAGTTGCTGCCCCAGTGCCAGGCTTACGTTAGAATGTTCTAGAATTACACTTCTACGTTTGTGCACACCAGATCAGCCTTCAGCTGCTATGATCAACCTCATTCACTTATATTCGCCTGTTCTTTTGCTTTCCTTAGTCCTTGAATTAATTCTCTAATAGAATCCAATTAGAAGTGGCCCCTCTTGGGGCGCCTGGGTGGCTAAGCAGGTTGAGCACCCGACTATTGATTTCAGCGCAGGTCATGATCCCAGGGTCACAGGATCAAGTCCTGCCTCGGGCACTGAGCCGAGCCCAAGATTCTCTCTTCCCTTCCCTTGCTCTCTCTCGCTCTAAGATTAAAAAAAAAAAAAAAAGTAACCTTCTTCAACATTTTAGCGCTAATTCTAATTTCTGTGCAAACGCAAACCAATTCTAACCATGCATTTAAAATATGCAGTTTCTCTATTACAGTTCAGTGGAAATTCCCCTCTCCAAATTGATTCTATGAATGACTGTTATATAAACCTCACCACTGCATGGTGAAGCAAGGATTCCGACTTAACAGCGGACCCACGTTTAGAGGGAGTCGTCCTTCTGTTCCTGCTTTTGCCTCATTGGTAGACTGGCTGCGAGAAGCGCAAAAGAGGATGCCTTCATCCGAGAGCCCTCGGTTTTCCAGGGGAGGGCCGCAAGGTACCACTGGGTGTGTCTGAAGAGGCCGCTAGGGAAGGCGGGTGGCGAGCGTCGGAGCAGGAGGGGATCCAGGAGGGGCCTTCCCTCTGGCGGCGCAGTAACAACCCAGCACCGCCGCAGGACTCTGCATGCTTCTGGGGACGGCGCCAGGCCCACCTCCGGCAACTCGCGCCCTGGAACGCACACAGGCACCAGGTCTTTCACCCGCGAAAGCCGCGGTGGTGCCCCACGCGGGAAATTTCAAGGGGCTCGGAAGCCACGCCCACCCCAGAACCGGAAGCTTTGCAATTAGCGCCACCAGCAGGCAGGGGATTTAGAAGGGACGGGGCCGCAAGCAGAAACTGCAATTCCCAGAATGCAGCGCAGGGTTTCCGGTTTCCGGCGAGAGGACCGGAGTGTGTTTACACCGGCGGCTCTGCGGCCGGGTTCCTTCCGCGGGACGGGTGAGGGCTCTGGGCCCCGGGTCGCGCGGGTTCGACATGTGTCCATTAGTTAGCTGGTTCCGTAGGAGTGGTGGGGTCGTCACCTAAGAGATAGTGTTTTTGCCCCACCATTAGCTGTCTGTAACCTTGGGCCGGTGACTTCACCTTTCTGAGTCACGGTTCCCTTGTCTTTAATGTTTAGTTGGTAATGCCTGCCTCAAGGAACAGTTGTGAGGATAAAATGATATGGTATATAAAAAGACCTATTTCTTTCCTTCCTTCTTATAAACCTGGAGATCGGTACCTTGAGGATGCCTTGGGGTCTGCTGTGCAGCTTCAAAGCCACACGGCCTTTTTTTTTTTTAGCTTCCCTACTAGAGGCCTCTTTGGAAGCAATAATGATTATACGAGGGCTTGCCTTGGAGGATTCTTCCACCCTCAGAGTTTCTGATTCATTTTATGGGGACCCACATCTGCCAAGCGTTGGGACAATAAAGGCAAAAATTCTAGTCTTTGCTATCAGGGGCCTTCAGGAACGCGTTGGGGACTGGGGTTTGACAAGTATATAGATATTTGTAACCCTTTGCCCTGAGGGTATGTGGGAACAACAGAGGAAGGAGAGAGGGGACAGAGAAGGTTGTATTTGAGTTGATCTTGGTAGTTTGCTAAGAGGCCAGAGGGAGGAGGAGGAATTATACATGCAGAGTTAGCAGATGAACAGAGATATAAAGTGGGAGACGTTTGTTAAGACTGGAGGCTTCCTGGGGGTGGACTTAAGTGCTGGGGAGGTTAGGGCAGGGCAGGGCTCTGTTGGGGAGGAAGGCTGGCAGAGGGAACAGAAAGAATGTTGTCATAAAACAAAACAAAACATAAAACAAAACAAATGTTGTCATAAGCCAGGCTGTGGAGTTATAGACTTATTCACAGAAGTGGTTTGGAGTCGTTGGAGGAGTCCTAAGCAGAGGAGTGTTTTGATAAGATCTGTGTTTTAAAGTGATGATTAACTATGGAGAACAAACAGATGGTTACCAGAACAGAGGTGGGTGGGGGGGATGGGTGAAATAGTGATGGAGATTGAGTACATTTGGCATGATGAGCACTGAGTAATGTACACAATTATTGAATCACTAGACTGTACACCTGAAAATAATATAACACTGTTTGTTAGCATACTGAATTGAAAAAAAATAGTGATGAGTTGGGTGGCAGCATGGATATTTGATAGGAAGAGAGGCAAGAGGCAGGGGCTTGTTATAAAGCTATTGCAGTTCAAGCAAGAGTTGATGAAGAAAATTGGAAATAAGGAGTGTCCGTAAGGGAGGGGGTTGGATGATCTCATTTGAACCTCACGACATTCCATTTTTATGTCCACTTTAAAGTTAAAGAAACTGAGGCCTAGCGAGCTGAAGGTTTTTTGCTGTTTATCATAGGATGGGTATAGAAAGGACCCCACATTCTAGTTCTGGCTTCCTGATGTTGCACCCTGTGTTTTTCCAACAGTGTCACAATGAATTATCTTTCATTCAGCCCCTTGGTGGGGTGGGGGTGGTGTAGGGTGGCAGTCTGTCCTTTAACCACTAAGGCTCTGTTCCTTTACAGGGAGAAAGAGAGAGCGCGAAAGAGAGAGGATGTCTCTCTCAGATTGGCATCTGGCGGTGAAGCTGGCCGACCAGCCGCTTGCCCCAAAGTCTGTTCTTCAGTTGCCGGAGTCAGAGCTGGGTGAATACTCACTGGGGGGCTATAGTATTTCATTTCTGAAGCAACTCATTGCTGGAAAACTCCAGGAGTCTGTTCCAGACCCTGAGCTGATTGGTGAGTCTCTGAAACGGGTTGGGCTGCTGCTCTGCTGTCTTTCGGGGGAGGATACTTCGGGAATTACAAGGGTAAATTAAGAGTTTGGGATTTGTTGCCTCATAATGTTAATGGTCCAGGGAAGTTAATGGTAGTTGGGTGAATAGAAACACATACCATGAAATAAAATAAAACTATTGGTTGCCATTTCAGTTGTGCATTATACTGAGTTCCTTTATCACAGAGCTCCTTAACCATGACATTGTTAAATTCTTTCCCTGAAAGAGCAAGAATTTGGGGTACTCTAGGGAAGGAGCAGCTCGTTGGGGGAGGCCCCCAGTATATGGCATTTGAGATGGGTTTTAAAGGATAATTAGAAGGATTTGTGTTTTTGCTTGGTTGGATGGTTAGAGGGAAGGCAGTAAATAAAGGAAAGGAAGATGGTAAGGGTATTCTAGGTGGAGGAAGAGGGAATTTAAATATAATGTTAAATTATATCATAAACGTAATTTATAATAGCTGAGGTGTCCAACTGGCAAAAAGTATGTTCTTAGTCATAAAAACACTGGGTTCATCCTTTTTTGTTGTTGCATTTTCCCATTCATTTAAATATCAGTCAGCATGATGTTAAGCGCTAGAGCCTACCTGCGCATAGATTCTGTATTTTATGAGTTTGTACTTGCTAATAATTTGTTACTAAAATGTATTTATTAATAAAGAGTACTTTTTAAAGCACGTATCCTTCTCCAGCTATCCGATCAAGATAAGTTTCTTAGGGGCAGAAACTATCTACACTGTTTTGAAGAATATAATATAAATGGACAGTTCTCTTTTTAGATCTGATCTACTGTGGTCGGAAGCTTAAAGATGACCAGACCCTTGACTTCTACGGCATCCAACCTGGGTCCACAGTCCATGTTCTGCGCAAGTCCTGGCCCGAGCCTGATCAGAAACCAGGTGAGTAAGGGCCCTTAGACAAGCAGAGTTTCTGTAATGTCTACACCAAAAGGGTCTGTGTGCTCTTGAGGCCTGGTCTGGGTGGAACAAAGAAGTGAGTTACTGAGATAGTGATGGAGGATATCTATTATTACCTAGTGGATTAGTCCCATTGGTAATAGAGTGCAGTTTTGATTTTTTTTTTTTTAATGTTTCTTTATTTTCGAGAGAGAGAGAGACAGAGCACGAGCAGGGGAGGGGCAGAGAGAGAGGGAGACAGAATCCAAAGCAGGGTCCAGACTCGGAGCTGTCAGCACAGAGCCCGTCACGGGGCTCAAACCCACGGATTGGGAGATCATGACCTGAGCCGAAGTCAGACGCTTAACTGACTGAGCCGCCCAGGTGCCCCAATAGAGTACAGTTTTGATCTACTTGCTGCCAACACCACTAACAGAAGGAGACTTGTTTCTCTACATTTTAAGTTCATTACCCATTGTATTCTAGTGGGGGTAGGAAGCGTGTGTCTCTTTAAACTTGGTTAGATTAACAGTTTCTTTCTCAGTGAACTTTGGATCTCTTTGTTGTTGTTGTTCTTACTAGGAAAAAGCTGAAACTCCCTGTGCTCTCCTAATGCTGTAGCAAATCTTCCCACAAGTGGCCCTGGACAGCTCACTTCTGCTGTACTGGTAGTTTATTTTCCTGAAGCTTGAAAATATTTGAACAGTACTAAAGTAGCTCTTGGAGAACACTCACAAAACCTCAAATGCCCTTTTGATTTATTAATAAAAGGTGCTGCTTGGCATTCATAATTTCAGTTTTACATCTGTGTTTTAAAAGTGTCCCCAGGGTGCTCGCTTCGGCAGCACATATACTAAAAGTGTCCCCAGGGATAAAGCTAAGCTATGTAAAAGAGGTTTGGTAAACTGGCCATCTGACATATTTTTGAAATGTTCATGACTGCTGTGATTGGTTATCAGTCTGAAATATCCCCTCTTTTCAATTCTAAACATCAAGGACAAAAAGATCTCTTGTCCACTGACGGGAGGTGAGAAAGAGAAAAGCAGTCTCTGACATTCAAGGGTTGGCCTGGCCCTTGGCTAGGCCTTGAAACATGAACAATTTCAACAGATCGCCAACACCTGTAAGGCCACTCACTCTGAGACTATAATGGATCAAGACAAAAATAAGATCCCTCTCATTTCTGAACAGAGACAAAGCCCTGAGTGTTGTTCACATCACAGAAGTGACCAAATATCCCTCCATCCTAGCTATTATGAGCGGCTGTTGCTTCTTTACCAGTTACAGCGTTGGCCTCGCTCTAGTTTTCTTTCCTTCTAGCTAAGAATTATTAGCTATCCAATCATAAAATCACCCCCACTTCCTGACAGCGTTCAATCCAGAACAAAACCCTACTTCTTGAAACCGCCCCCCCACCCCCGATCCCCCAGCCGAATCCCAAATCCTATAAATGTTCTGTAACATCATCATATGGCGATACCCCCAATTCTCGTGGTGTGCATCCTTCCCTTTGTACAGAGCAGTGAGCCCAACTTGGTCCACTGCAGGTGTGCCCCTCTCGTCTTTGGCTGGAGGGCACTGACAGAAGGAAAGTAACATTTGTTGCTTCTTCAAGCCAGATTGTTTCTCTTTGATATCCCATTTAATCATTAGACCTGCAGGCCAGGTAACAGCATTAGCATTTGATAGATGAAGAAAAGGAAAGTTAGAAAAGGTATTTATTCAAGGTCACCTACTTAGAAAATTAATGCAAGAGCTGGGATGTGAATCAGGTTTTCCTGGCTCTAGAGCCCACATTCTTTCCACTGGGCTGGCTGCTTCCCACTTCCATAGAGTGAGGTAGATAGAGATTAGCTCAGAGATGTTACAGAGACAACCACAGCTCTTAGCTGATGACTGGATTCAGATATTAAGAGTCCTTTTCCTCCTCCCTTTGGCCTGGAGTTTTATCTTTGAAACACGTGCATGTTTTATTGCGGGGTGAAAATAAACTTAGATCTGAAAAGAAACGGTTTCGCGGTGGCATTTTGGATATTTTATTTTTGAGTGCTCTTATAAAAGGAAGCACATTTCTGGGTCTCCCACTAGATTAGCGCCTGTAGGAGGAGAACCTGTCAGTCCCTCCCTTCCCACCTGGATCTCTTTGATGGTTCTCTGTGGCAGGTTACGGATCTCTTCAGGATCTTACTTAGCCTGCTGTTTGAGCAGGGACGTGTACCGTGAGCCCTGGCTACAAAAAAAAATGACTTGGGATTCCATCTAGGAGAATACCTTCTCCTAGAAAACATCTGCTTTACCAATTAAAACTAAGCCAACGGCTAAACTTTCCCATATATACAAATCATAGTGTCCAAAGATCAGGAAGGAGCTTTGAGTCCCAGTGAAGCGCTTGCTGTTGGGCGTAGGTGATAACAAGGTTAAGGGGTACAGTGTTTTTTCTTGGTTCTTATATATATATATATATATATATATATGTATATTTTAAGATTAAAAATAATATAGAAGCCTGAAAGAAAATATGACAGAGAAAACAATTAGCCTTGATCCTGCCACCCTCCCTAAGTTCTCTTCTCCCCTTTGTCCCCTTCCAGCCTTGGACCACGTGCACACTGACACATTTTACGGAGTTTTACTAGAGAACATATGTACAACTTCGTGTTCTATTTCTTTCTCTTAACATATTGTGTCAGCATTGCTCCATATTGTTCAGATGGCTTTTGGTTCTTATTTTAAATCGCTGTTTAAAAGTCTACAGAGTTGGCTATACATTCCTCCTTTTCAAATGTAACAAGTCTAGAACTCCCGCAGTGGGATATTGATCGGAGCGGTCTCTTTCAGGTGCTGAGATCCACCACTGCCACCTGAACTTGAATTTGTTTGCCTTGTGTACTGGAGCTGCTCCAAAGAGGGTGTGGTTCTCCCATCTGTGGTGGCATCAGTGGGTTTTTCTGAATGGGCACTCATGTTCTTTGTGGGGTGCTGAGGGAACACGCTGGATGATGCTCTGCATCTGCCGCAGGAACAGGGCCGGGTTGTAGGTAACTGAGTGTCTTGTCCCCAGAGCCTGTGGACAGAGTGGCTGCCCTGAGGGAGTTCCGGGTGCTGCACACTGCCCTGCACAGCAGCTCCTCCTACAGGGAGGCGGTGAGTGTGTGCCGAGGCCCCTCGCCCCAGACTCTTGCCAGGATGGCAGGAGAGGGTGTGAATGCTGGTGAGTGGTGTCGAGTGGGAGCTGGAAGCCTGTTACCATGGCTACTAAGAGTTCCTTGGGGAGTTTTTGTCGTGTCTGTGGGTCTCACTAGAGCCCTATCATCCCCCAAACAGGCTCTCTCAGCTAGGTCTTGTTGATTTCCTCTCGTGAGAATGATACTACCTCTCCTGATATTGGATTGGCCTCACGGAATGAATATAGTTACAGCCAATGGATCCACATGCTGTTTCTGCCGGGCGTCATTCTTTGACTTTTGCTGAACTGCCTGCCCACTGCTCCTTACCTGGATTTCCTCACTGGGCAAATGTGCTGATGTCTTTCTGTAGGAGAGTTGATAAGCAGAATTAATAGAGCTGCAAACTTCCCGACATATATGCATATGAAATGATAATTTTACAGAGATTGAAGAGGACTTTTGGCACCTAGAAGAACGTTTGCCATTGGGCTTACAAAGAGAGCTTTTATTTTGGAAGCATTAGAACTACAGATGAGGGACAGGACTAGAGATTAAAGGTTTACCGTGGTCTTGCTTTCTTTAAAAATTGTTTGTTTCCCCTCCAGTAAGCTACAATCTTAGAGAAAAAAGTTCATGTGTTTCCTGGGGCTATTGTTCCACTGTGGTGATGTGCATGCAAGCACACAGAGGGAGGAAGCACTTCAGCAGCGTGCAGGTGTTTGCTGAGTGGATTGAGCTGGTTGAGTGCTCAGCGCCCCTGCCCCCACCCCCATTTCTCCTGCAGGTCTTTAAGATGCTCAGCAATAAGGAATCTCTGGATCAGATCATTGTGGCCACCCCAGGTCTCAGCAGTGACCCCATTGCCCTCGGTAAGTGCAGGACTGAGCCTGAGGAAACAGGAGTTGTTGGAGAAGGAGAAACAGGGAGAGGCAATTACCATCTTGTGAAGAACCACTGGTCTTGTTGGGGCGAGGGGTAACCAAGATGTGTTACATACACCCAGCCCTCCAAGAGCGGTCAGTGCTGCTGAGAAATCATGGCCTAGCTAACATCATAAATGAGATGGTAGGTTGCCAGATAGGGGCAGCATTTTGCCCCCAGGAGGGAAGACTTCCTACACACTTTGGTGGCCAAGGGAGGAACCCAGACATACGGGGAAGAGAGGCTGATGTGTCGGTATGCAGCATGTGACCTAAGTGCAGAGGGAGGTGATGAGTGGGGAACACGGTGGAGAACACTTGGGTTGTGCTTCTTGGTGTTTTGTTTCCTCCCCTTCTCATGAGAGCTGCTCTGTGGTCCTGTGTCCCTGTTGAACTGGTTGCTCTGAGGCCTAAAGCCTCTTCATACCCTCCTAGACTAGGAAGAGTCTCTGAGGTGAGCCCTGTTCTCCTTCAGGTGTTCTCCAGGACAAGGACCTCTTCTCTGTCTTCGCTGATCCCAGCATGCTTGATACGTAAGTCTACCCATATTATTAAAGGGTACCCTGTGTCTCCTCATGGTTGGGCCAGAAACCTAATCGTCACCCCAGATTCTGCTCTTAGAGCCCAACCCCATCTCTCCCAAAGTCTACCTGTTAAGTATGTCAGCAGGTGAGAAAGAGCAGGGGCTCCCAGTAGACCGACCAAGCCCAGGGACAGGACACGTGGAGATGCGGAGTTGAAGCAGGGTTCTGAGGGAGGTGGCTTTGCAGCCGGGCTCAGTTCAGTGCTTATTCGGTAGACATTGGAGAGCCTTTAAAATATATATATATGTGTGTATATATATATGTAAAAATATATATAAATATAAATATATATATAAAAGTATATATATATGTGTGTATATATATATACACACACACACATATATATATACTTTTTTTTTTGAGAGAGTGAGAGAGCGAACACACACATGCACAAGCAGGGGAGGGGCAAAGAGAGAGGGAGGCAGAGGATCCAAAGCGGGCCCCATGCTGACAGTAGAGAGCCTGATGCAGGGCTTGAACTCACGATCCACGAGATCATGACCTGAGCCGAAGTCGGATGCTTAACCAACGGAGCCACCCAGGTGCCCTGAGCCTTTAAAATATTTTAAGATGGGGAAAGATGCAGGAGCATTGATCCCTAAAATTTTAGAACTAGAAGGGACAGTACAGGTTATAGACCTTATTTTGTAAGTGAAGAAAACAGCTCCACCCTGGGAAGAGAAGGCACCTGACAGAGGTCATCCAGGAAAGTAGTGACGGAGATGAGACTAGAGAGAGACCCCTGAGCCGCCTTGGCTGTGCATGTCCTATCATGCCTTGCCAGAGGGGAAGGTGAAACATTGGTAGTGGACCCTAGGACTGGCGGCCTTGCCATTGCTGCTGAGGGCAGGGCAAGAGAACAGAGCCAACCGGTGGGAGATGCCAAGGAATTTAAAGTCAGGCAAGGGAATGCAGCTGTTTTGAGGGGCACCCAGAACTGCTGGCATGCTGAGGGGTCTCTTTCCTTCTTAGTCACCCTTGTGTTTCTTCCTGCCTCTGTCCCAGGTTGGTGCCTGCTCACCCAGCCCTGGTCAATGCCATTGTCCTGGTTCTGCACTCGGTGGCGGGTAGCACCCCACTGCCAGGAGCTGACTCCTCTTCGAGGAGCATGCCCTCCAGCTCGTACCGGGACATGCCAGGTAGGCCCCAGAAAGCGTAACGTAGGCCCCCTCGGGAGCCGGCAGTGGCCCAGGGATTTGCTTTACTCAGCAGCTATGTATAGCGCTGGCAGAGGGCGTTCCTCGGGAACTCTCGGTTTGAGTCAGGGAGTGCATCTGTCCTGTAATTTTCCAAGGGGAGAGATGAAAATGTGAATTTGGAGAGTATCTGAACTGAGATTCTGGAGCTACGCCTGTGCCTTTCTGTTCTTCCTCCCGAAATCTGTTCTCCCTCCTCCAGGTGGCTTCCTGTTTGAAGGGCTCTCTGACGATGAGGACGACTTTCACCCAGTAAGTGGCCTGGCTGCTTGCCATTTAGAGGAGATGGTGCCAGGGATGCGCCTCTCCCTGGGACTTGGCACACCCAAGCCAGGGGGTGGTCTTAACCCCTCTGGTGGCCAATCTATGTCATACTATTCCTTTCTGAACCTGGCAGCTTGGGGAGGCTCCTTCTGTTCCTGCCGCGGGGGCGGGGTTCATCTGGGAATGTCTCAGTGCCACTTCCCTGATCCTGGGCACCTCCCTTCTCCAGACCTCCAGGTCCACGCCTTCTAGCAGCACACCCAGCTCCCGCCCAGCCTCCCTGGGGTACAGTGGAGCTGCTGGCCCCCGGCCCATTACCCAGAGCGAGCTGGCCACTGCCCTGGCCCTGGCCAGCACTCCGGAGAGCAGCTCTCACACGCCGACTCCTGGCACCCAGGTATGAAGATGGGGGCCGGGCCCCCAGGGGAGAAGCTCCCCAGCAGTACAGTGGGTTTACCTTTGCTGACCCTGGTGCTAGATCTGGTTTGAGCTGAAGTCTTCCTGGAACCCTGGTGGGGTTCTCACTGCAGCCCGGTCACCCTCTCCCTGACTTGCCTTTAGGGCTTAGCATCCGGGGTGCAGTACAGTCCAGAATTCCTCCCCTCGTCGTTCAGAACCTCCCCTCGCGTAGTGTGCCCTTCCTCATCCTTGACAGGTCTCAGCCGTCACCAGCTTAAGCGTTCCTGGTAATGGTCACTGTAGCTGCCAAGGCCATCTCTCCCAATGCTGCGGTCCTAGGCTAGGTCAGAGGCTCAGTTCCATTTCCCTGGGCAGAAGAGGATGGAATCTTTTCTGGCCTCAGCGAGCTTTTAGGCACCCCTGTGTGGTTGTCCCACGTAGGTGTCTATTGGGAGGCAGTAGTTGGGTACCCCAGGGACCCACGATGGGGTGCTGTGACGGTCTCATGTATGTACTGGAAGATTGAGGTGGCTCTGAGGGTGGCACTAACCACTGATTTGTCTCTAGGGCCATTCCTCAGGGACCTCACCAATGTCCTCTGGTGTCCAGTCAGGGACACCCATCACCAACGATCTCTTCAGCCAAGCCCTACAGCACGCTCTGCAGGCCTCTGGGCAGCCCAGCCTTCAGGTCAGTTTTCCCCACTCCGGTATCCATGCAGCTGCCTGGTTACTTTGAATACGGAGCTTCTTTCTGCTCTCTAGAGGGCCTTCTTCACTCTAGGAACAGCTGGTGCCTGGCAGTGTGACAGGAGAGGATGCTTCCAGCAAGGGCAGTTTTCCCTGTGGCTTCCACTCCTGCACCCTGTGGCCCTGGCCTGACTCCACTGACTGTGTGGCTGGGACACTTAATGGCCGTTTTAGTCAAAGAGTCATTCATTCATTCCGTGAGCATTGACTGAGTATTGAGTACTGAAATACCAGATCTGGGTCCAGCTCCTGGGGCAGAGGTGAGCCATCATCATCTCTGCCGTGGAGGGGTACCAGGAGATTGAAACGGGAGCAGTAGAGCGAAAAGCCCGGCCCAGGCTTCGAGTGAGGGCCTGGGTCAGGCAGAACTTTTCTGAGGAAGGAGCGTTTGAACTGATTATCAAAGAATTGGTTAGAGGTTAGCCAGACAGGAACGGGGTATTTGGGAGGATGGTGTCCAGGTACAGGCAGCCACCTGTTGGAGCAAATGTGTGGAGGTACGTGTGACATTCCCGAGCCTGCAAGGCCAGAAGGCAGTGTCCTCATGGAAAAGATCCTCAGACGGAGCCAGAGAACAGGGGAGCAGGACCCTGAGTGTGACAGCCCTGAGTGTTTGAGGAAGGAGACCAGACTTGATCCTGTAGTCACCAGGGAGCCAAGGAAGGTTTCAGCAGGGAATGACACCATGGCTGCTCTGCTTCATAGAAAGGTCACTCGAGCAACTAAATGGAAGACCGTAGGAGCCAACGTTTTATTGCATATTTCTGTGCATGAGCTGTCTGCTTCACTCTGTTTCCTTTGCTTTGTTTCCTTCACTCTGTTTCCAAACACTTTGTTTCCTTTGTTTCCTTCACTCTGTTTCCACTCTGTTTCCTGAGCCTGGGGGTGAATGTCATTTCTGGAATTGGTCCAGGGTCATATAGCCATCAAGTGGGAAAGACAGGGTTCAAGCTCCTGTGGTTTCCTCTAAACCTGTGTGGTCCCAGTGGACAGTGAGGGGAATAGGAGCAGGGTCCGTGGACAGCTTGTCTTTTCCATTCCTTCATCTTCCCCAGCTAGATGCCTGTTCACTCTGCTCTCCAGCTCAAGAGCTTTCACTGGCTCCACCTGACCAACCAAGTTGGTTTGTGTGGTTTCTGAAAGACCCTCCACACCTCACTGCCTGCCCATCTCTCTGAATTTGCATTTCATCCCCATGCCTTCTTCCCACGAGTGAGCACATTGTCTTCCCTAAGTTGTGCACTTCCTCCTTCATGAAGTAGAGATATTGATAAAGCTTTGAAAGTACTAAAAGAAAATGTGGGGGGCGCCTGGGTGGTTCAGTCGGTTGAGCATCCGTCTTCAGCTCAGGTCATGATCTCACAGCTCGTGAGTTCAAGCCCTGCGTTGGGCTCTGTGCTGACAGCTCAGAGCCTGGAGCCTGCTTCGGATTCTGTGTCTCGCTCTCTCTCTGCCCCTCCCCTGCTCATGCTCTCTCTCTCTCTCTCTCTCTCTATCTCTCTCTCTCTCTGTCAAAAATAAACATTAAAAAAACTTAAAAAAAAAAAAGATTTAAAAAAAAAGAAAGAAAGAAAATGTGGGTTACTTTCTTTAAACCCTTATAGTGGAGAGGGCCTTTTGTAGCTGAGAGTCAAAATCCAGGAGCCATTACATAAAGAGTAATACATTCTGAGTTTGTAAAAGTGAAGATTTCTGCATAGGAAACCACACCAAACCAGAAGCAAAGACCAAAGGCCAACAACAAACAGGGAAAAAGTCTGTAACACATACCAGGCAAAACTTCCCTGGTGTATAGAATTCTAGTAATTTAGGACCAACAGCTCCATAGAAAAATGGGCAAAGGACAGGAACAGGCTCTTCGTGGAAAGGAAGTGCTGATTAACGCCATGATTCCTTCCAGCCCCATTTCTTGGAATTTCTCCTGGAGTTATGTGTGTGCATGTAGAAAACGACATTTGTACAGAGGCCGTCACCTTGGCATCGTTTGTAGTGGCGAAGGGTTGGAAACAGCTCAGTTATGGTACATTTCAAGACACGTATGAGTTGGAATATTGTACAGTTATTAAAAAGCTCTCTAGTGGCAAAGAGAGATCATCAGGCTACGTTAATTATGTTGGAAAAAAGGCAGGTGCTGAGGGTAGAACAGGGTCTAAGAAAAGAGTAGCTATGGGAATATATATTTGTATTTTCTCAAAGATAAGTAAAATAGGTTCTCTGGGGTGGGTATGGGAGTGGATAGAGGGAAACTTTTCACTATGCATCACACTCAAAAACAAAACTAATTTAAAAATGTACCCCCTCCCCCCATCTGTGTGTATGTGTCTGTCTGTCTATACATAGAGCAGGAGAAAGAAAGTAATTTAATTTTTTAAAATTTAGATAGTGAGTAATCTGTGCCTTCTTTTTTGATCCTTATGTTAAATTTTTCCTTTTTTAATTGGGAAAACTTCTCGTTTGTTCTCTAAACTCTCAAGGCCCTCTGGTAGTCTTCCTAGAAGCCCTGTGTTCTGCGGAACTTCACATCAGCGACTTTGCCTTAGGAACCGACCTTTGTCCCTCCCCCTGAAAGAGCAGACCCCGGCAAGTCTACTGAGGATCCCAGCTAATGGCTTCCGCTTGTCCTGTCTTTCTGCAGAGCCAGTGGCAGCCCCAGCTGCAGCAGCTGCGTGACATGGGCATCCAGGACGATGAGCTGAGCCTGCGGGCCCTGCAGGCCACTGGCGGTGACATCCAAGCGGCCCTGGAGCTCATCTTTGCCGGAGGAGCCCCGTGAACTCCTGCTCCTCCTGACCCCCCAGCAAACTGCCAAGGCGGCTGCCCGTGGGAGGCACTCCTGAAGGTGCCCCATCTCTCCTCTCCCCAATACATCTGATGGTCGACCTTCCGCCTTGTCCATTGCTTGGCCGTTCTGGCTGATCTGAGCTGGTGGAGGCAATGGGGCAAGCGTGGTGTGTGGGTCTTGGCACTGTGGGATCAGGGATTGTGGCCTGCCCCTGCTTCTGAGCCCTGGGTGGAGAATTTTAGACCCACATCACGGGATGCTGTGTGATGCCCACATTCTCTTTTTTGGAGAAGTTTCCAGTGATAGCGCCAGGACCTTTGGTACGTTGGGGTGTGGCAGCCTCAGGACATGCCCAAGGCTGGAGCAGAGCCGCCACCCAGTGTCCAGGGTGGCTGCTGTGGCGGCTGTGGCCAGAAGAGGCCTGCGCTTCTGAGATGACCCCAGTCTGAGGAGTGGCCAGGTGTCCTTTTACTGTGAGCGGGTAGGGCAGCTCGCCTTCCCACAGGCTCCCACAAGATTCCGTATTCCTCCCCTGGCCTCCTCTCGCCAGGGAGTCTTTGATGCCTATTCTGTAACCATGCCAGACTCTGGGCCTCAGAGCTGTGCCAGGAGGCAGGGCCCTCTTCTCTGTCCTCAAGGCATAAATACAAGAGCAGTTAAATAACAATACTAAACAACAACACCAACACGAACAGGGCTCAGCTTTCATCTTGAAGAGAGGGCACCAACCCCCAAGCTGCCGCTCCATCTGCCCGAGCTCTCGTTCCCCTTGGCACAGTGTTTCCTACTGCATCGCAGACACGTCCAAGTTGAGCGAGTGGGTTTCGTGTGCTTTGAATACTTTGTCAGGAAAAGATCCTTCCCCTCAGATGGTGTTTCAGTGGAAAGGAGCTCAGGTCTGCGCCTGCCCTGTGCCTTAGGCAGACGTCCTGCCCACAGCATCCACCGTCCTGGTCATTCAGCCTCTGCTTGTCACTTCCTGGGACAAGAGGTCTACCACTGATAAGGACTGCCTCTTCTGTCCTTTGGTCCCATCTCTGCCCCGAGGGAGCACACAGACAAGCCTGCTGCCCTGTCTGCTGTTAGCGTGGCTTTAGTTAGGGAGAGGGGTGACAATTCACTTGCCCCTTTGGCCTGTGCTGGTTTTGGTGCCTCGCACATCCTGTTCTCCATGAATGACTTCATATCAGTGATGCTCTTAAGAGGAGGCGCTCAGGAGGACCCCCTGTTCTAGATATGGCCTGAGTAGCATAGTGTTCTGTCCTTCCTCCAGAAACTGTGAAGTCTTGCCACATTTCCCTCTCCATCCTAGAATTAATGTTGAGAGGTGTTTGCATTTGCTGCAAAGGCTTGGAACTTACCAGGCTTCTTGGTGCTGGGCCTCTTTTGGGCCTCAGTGGTCTACCTGGAGCTCAGCTGCCTCCTTGTGGGTGGGAACAAAGACCAAGAAGGAAGCTCTCTGTCTTTTTACCCAACGTCTCTGGCTTGTCTGTGGTAGAAACAGAGGTCATTTCCAGCCACATGGGACCACTTGCTGACACAGCCCTTCTCCCCATGACACTGCGTGCCTAGAGCTAGTTTCCATTCTGTGGCCACTCATACCCTGCCCCTGGGGACTGCCATCGCAAGCACTGGGGCTCAACTCTCCCACACCATCATTCTGGGGGACATTTGAGTAAACCTGCCCTGTCCCTGGAACTGACCCCCCAAATACCAGTTGCACTGTTTCCAAGAATTGAACCGTTTCCACGATTTCCCCTTCCCTTCTTTGTCAGCTCTTTCCTCCGAGGTCTTGGCAAGTTGGCTTTACTTCCTGTGGCCATGTTTTAAATAATATATGTTGAGTCTGATAAGCGCCCGCACAGAGCCTGGGGCTTTCCATGGGCCAAGGACTCCTTCCTCACCATTGTTCCCTTTACTCTCCCAAAAAACATTCGTTCAGCCTCTGCTCTGTGCCAGGTAAACCTGATGGGGTCCTTGCTGTCACAGAGCCACATCATTGGGAAGACAGAAAAACAGATGTTTACACTAAAGCCTGATGACAGGCAGACGAGGCAGGTCCCCATAGAAAGGGGAGAAAGGGTCCCCATAGAAAGGGTTGGGGTGGGGGTGTGTGAGTGAGGGAGAGCTTCTTGGAGAGAGTGGTGTCTGACTTGAGAGCTGAGGGGGAGGAGGAGTTGGGCAGGAAAGTGGACGTGCTGAGAGGGCCAGAAGCAGGGAGAATACAGCTCCTGTAGCCCTGTGTGGCAGGGTGGATTTTTGAGGTAGGCAGAGGCTGGATCCTTTTAAGCCATGTATAAAGAGTTTGGACTTCCCTTAAGAACACTGGGAGTCACAGGAGATTTTGAGTCCAGGGAGAGTGAGGTTTGCATTGTAGATAGGTCACTGGCTGCTGTGTGTGAACAGGTGGAGAGTGGGGCAGGCTTGAGGCAGGGAGGCCAGTGAGGAAGCTGTGATCCACTAAGCACTGACCGTGGGCTCACCTGCCAGTCTGGCTGTGTGGAAGGGGGGCGGGTGGAGAGCCATTTGAGGACTTAGCATTCACATGGCCTCTTGGGAAAGGTGAGCGTTACTTAATTAGCCCCGGTTTTCAGGTGAGGACACAGGGGCTTGAGAGGTGAGGTCATCCGTCCACAATCGCAGTTAGGCATTGGACAAGTTGGCCTCAGGAACTCAGGTCTGTCTTGCTCCAAAGCTGGTGCACTTCCCACTGCTGCTCCTGGCTGGTGGGTGCAGAGGGGTGGGAGGCGGTGCAGGGGCTGACCAGGTGGAGGAGCTCGGGCTTTATCCTAAAGGCAGAGAGCACCCTTTGGATGGCTTTAGGCAGGCCAGTTGGGGGGTGGGGGGGGGGTGGGGGGCGGGGACCAAATTCGCGTGAGGTAACCTGACAGCTGTGTGGAGGCTGGATTTGTGGGAAGTGAGATTGGCAGTGGGAGACCAGCTCGGCGGCTCGGCGGCTTGCTGCCTGCAGATGGGACGCACGCACGTGGGGACTAGAGCCGCAGCAGGGGGGCTGGGTGGAGGGGAGGGATGTGAGATGTGAAAGACAGACTAGATGTGGGGACGAGGGAGACGGAGAAGGTGGTGGGGCGTGAGTGGGTAGATGGTGGTGCGGCCAGAATAAGAGATCGGGGGTTGGCTTTGGAATGCAGGGCCAGTTTGGGACACGTTGGGCTCACGGTGCCATGGGACAGTCAGGTGGGGGTGTCTTGTAGAACAGTGGGTGTTTCTTAAGTTGGAGATAATGATCAGGGAGTCTTGGGTTGAAGACTCTGCTTGTGTCCTGTGAGAAGGGAATTCAACTTTTCAGGGATGGGTAGCATCCAAGGGACACCCACTAAGGAGTTAGACTTTATAGGGATGGTGACTGGTGACCATGGAACACAGAAGGGGGCGGTCTCTGCCGCTTCTGGGAAGGTGAGACCATGAGTCATCAAAGCTGCCGGAATGGAACTGGACAAAGAGGGCACGGTCAGTTTTGTGAGCTCTGTGGAGAGACCTTAGCAGCCAGGGCTGACCTTGGACTTGCTGACTTGAGCCATGGTGACCTTGCGGAAACGTTATAGTGGAACCAGAAAACAGTGGCAGAGGTTGAGGCCTGAATAGGTGGGGGCAGCAGAGGCAGGGAGGGCAGAGAACTCTGGAGAACCTTGCCTGCAGGAGGGTAGCTGGAGGGGAGATAGTTGGCAGTTGGAAGGGAGATAGGACTGAGAGTGAGCTTTTGCAGTTCAGCAGAGGTGAAGTTGGAATTGATCACGAGAACTTTTCTAGGAAGCTAAGGGAAAAAAAAGGAAAAGACCCCAAAATAGAATATGTAAATACGCAGAGATGGGTGAGTTTTCTGAGCAGATCCCTTCTCCTGATATAACTCAAATTTGGCTGGGCTGGCATGGGCTGGGCTGGCACAGCTTGCTGGGCACATGGGCCCCGGTTCTGCTCCTCGCCTCAGCCCCATCTGGCCTGGGCCCCAGACCAAGCTCTCAGAGCCCTACCCTGAGCTGGCCCTTGTCACTTCTGCCACGGGCCATGGCATTGAACGTTTGGTGAGAACGTTGGGGGGTTATTTAGGCCTCCGTGTGCTTACCCAGCCTCCCCGAGCCCCCTGTGGGCCTGGGTGGGGGTTAGGTCGGCTTGGCTCTGCCCCTGTGTCCCTGGGCCCGCCCTGTCTGGCTCCTTCAGGCTCTGCAGTTGCCGGTGACAGCATTCAGCTCCCTGTATGCTTGCAATGCCTTGTGCAGAGACCCAGGCACTGCCCTGCTGTACCTTGGCAAAGTGGCTGACAGCAGTGCAGTAGGGCAGTACTCGTCTATTAACCCTGTCTGTGCCAGTCATTGAGCTGGGTACACACATATGCCATCTCGGCTGAACCTCCTAACAACCCAGAGAGGTAGATACTACCCCATTTACTGATGAGGGCTTCCTCGTGTAACAGGATGTGGCTGTGCTGGGAAACTGGCCCTTTCTAGGACTGGGGTGGGATTGTATCAGCACGATTCCGTCAGTGTGCACACGTGGGGCCTGGCTGCCAGACCTGGAAGCCACTCGGAGGCACATCTCTCCAGGAAGCGGCAGCTTGGGTCTTCGAGGGGAATCAATCTTCTGAGTCAGATGGGCTGAGAGTTAGGTCTTCTCCACAGACAGCCTAACCTCTTGGAGCCTCGCTCGTGTCCTGTTTGACATTTCCTCTCAGTTTGTAGAGGTAGATATTGACAGGGTGTAAAGCAGAGATGGAAGGGCACTCAGAGCTGGACTGGTGAGTGTTCTAGATGACTGATGGAGTCAGGGACAACCCTAACAAGAGGGACAGGAATAGGGACAACCTGAGGTCCTGTGGTGGGGACTAGAAAACCAATTGTTCTCATGAAGGATGGGTTCTCATTCCCCCCCCCCCCCCCAAGCCCAGATTCAGACTCAGTCTTTCTCAACCAGTGTTCCAGAAGGCCACTGCTGATGGGTGGGAATTGGCCCAAGGATGGCCCTGGGCTAAGATCGATAGGATTTAGCAGCCTGGTATCTCAGCCCCATGAGGCAGTGCCTTTGGGGGGCTGTAGTCAGGAGGGAAATCAGTCTTCCAACTCTTTACTACTCAGCCTGTCCTCTAAATGTGTTCTGATCTACCACCAGGGTGCTATTTTTGAAGGAGATGGACACAGGGGTGCCCAGGTGGCTCAGTCAGGAGAATGTGCAACTCTTTTTTTTTTTTTAATTAAAAAAAAAAGTTTTTGTTTATGTTTATTTATTTGAGAGAGAGAGAGAGAGCGCGCGCAAACATGAGTGGGGGAGGGGCAGAGAGGGGGACACAGAATCCGAAGCAGGCTCCAGGCTCTGAGCTGTCAGCACAGAGCCTGATGCAGGGCCTGAAGCCATGAATTGTAAGATCATTACCTGAGCTGAAGTCAGACACTTAACTGACTGAGCCACCCAGGCGCCCAAGGAGCATGCAACTCCTGATCTTGGGGTTGTGAGTTCAAGCCCTACATTGGGCGTAGAGCTTACTTTAAAAAAAAAAAAAAAAAAAGTAAATGAAGGAGATGGACACAAACCGAGCTGCCCAGCACCTAAGAGCTTCTCTGTAGAAGTTTGTCAAATGCCTGACGGCTGACGTCCTAGGAATCAACAAGGATCACAGAGAACAAGCAAAGCCCCTGAGGGATCTAGTTGGAATTGGGGTTATTTGCCGTGAAAAAAGAGTAGATTTAGAAGGGCATGACCTCTGCTGAAATCCCCTATTGAAATCCCCTGGCTGTATCCCAGGAAGAGAGATTAGACGTGGTCTGTGTGGCCTCAGAGGACAGATTTAGGACCACTGGGCAGGAGTCTTCTCCCAGGGGAGATGGCTTAATGAAAGCTGAGTAAGATGCCTTGGAAGTGAGCTCATCATCACTGGGGGTATGTAAGAGGCTGCATGACTGCCATCTAGGCTGCTGTGAGGGGCTCCCAGGTTGGACAGAATGACCTCCGAGAGTCAAGAATTGGGATTCTTAGATCATTGTATCTACAAAAGAACGTGAACTGTTTGTGGGAGATCACATGTCTGCATGTCTTTCTTTTCATGCAGGTGGCCCTAGCAGGCTCGGGTGACACATCAGAGCTGGGAGGGCCTGGGACACCTGTCCTGCAGAGATAATTTTAAAAGCATATCTGTTTCAATCTACAAACAAGGAAACGCAGAAAGAATGAGAAAGTTTGGTGTGTCTCTGGTCTAGATTGGAGATAGACCAGAAGGATAGTTTTTCTTTGTCATTTTGTAAACAAAGAAATGGAGGCCTGGGCTAGGGCAGGGCCTTACTTGGGTCACTGGCCATGCTGGGACCTGCTCTGACCTCAGCCACATCTAGTCAGGAGACTTTTTTAGGCAGGATGGGTTCCACATGACTCCCACGAGATTCTGCTGTGCCACAGGCCTTGGGCACTGAGAATAGAGGCTCAAAGATGGGGGTGGGGGTGTGGTGGGGTGGAGGGAGGAGTTTGTCTCCAGAAAGGCTTGGGAGTCTGTATCTACCCACAGTCTATGCTAAGACTCCCCTCTGTTCCAAAGTGGCCACCAGGTGGCACTCCTGCCCCACAAGCCCAGGGCCTGGCGTGTAGAGTTTGGGGGATAAGACACTGGGTTGCCCCTGCAAGCCATGGGAGGGACCTGACATGTTTTTAGGTGAGCTGAGTGTCCTGATAGAAGGAGAAAAGGGCTAGCTCTTATCTGCCAGTCTCCTGTCCATCACTGAATAGCCCCCTGTGGATTTTTGCTTTTGTCTCTCCCCTTGGCAAGCCAGACCCCAATCTTAACAATTTAGGGTAGGGCCAAACAAATAAAAATGTATCTGGAATAACTAGATCGGAGAACAGAGATGCAGGAATAGGATGCTTCAGGAAAGCGCTGACCCTCAGCCTAGGAAGGGTAGCAGCAGTTGTGTGAAGTTCTCCGTCTGAGCAGCCGCCTGGGAGACCATGGCTCTGAGCTGGCCTAGAAGGAAGACACAGGCTTGGATAGGTGGGGAGAGTTTTAGGGGCAGACAGAGCTCTGAGGGGAGGGGGAGATGTGGTACCGGGGCCCGCGCAAGCCAAGGAGGGTGTCCTGTGTGTACATCATGTGGTCCATGCCCAAGCCCTGATGTGGTCTTTGGAGGTTGGGCCAAGTACAGGGGAGGCAGCCACTGTTGTGTCTATGCCTGTGCCCATGAGATAGTCACGGGCCTGCATACAGTGAGCACACAGTAAGTTGGAATTTCCAGACGTGGCCTGGGTGGTCATAAACATTTTACTTGAGTTTTTTGGTTTTTGTTTTTTGGGTTTTTTTTTTTTTTTGCCACTGTTTTAAAACTGATAGTTTCAACATAAACTCAGTTTTCAGCTTCCAGTGAAAAGTCAGACTGCCTGTCATCTTGGGTGTACTTTCCCATGGCCCCTATAGCCTGGGGCTAAGTAGCAACTGCTCTGTAGATGGAGCGTGTGCCCTCCTGGTGTTCCCCAGCCCCACCCAGCCCCCCTTCCGCTTCACTGTTCTCAGAATTTCCCTGGTCTCTGCCCCGTGCTAGTGGAGGGGTTGCAGTTAGAGCTGCTGCTGTGAGTGGACATGAGACCTCCTAACATGGTGGGTCTAGCACGAAGGGGCTGTTATGGGCTTGGGTGCCTTATACCTATGAAGGGCTTCTTGTTAGAGGCAGGTCACTCCTTTGAAGACCCATGGAATCAGGGCTGAGGAGGGGGTCAGAGAAAGCTTGGAGAGAGGAGGAATGCTCTGATAGGGCCCTGCAAGGCTTTGCTTGGAAGTCTGGGGAGGGGGTCCCGATGCTGCTATGGGGCCATGAACTTCAGGTCGGTGTGTGTCCATTTTTCTGACTCCCTAAGGGGTCTTCCGGATTTGGCTGTGCCTCAGCTCCCCACAGGGAAGACCCCTTCAAGGTCTTTTTCTCCAAATAGGAGCCCCTGCACCATTTCTTTCTCCCAGCTTTCTCTCCGGACTCCCCCATGTGGGGAGCCATGGGAAAGAGGGCAATAGGAATGCACTTCCCCTCAGATCTGTCTGCAGTCACATCTGTGGCTTCCTCTGCTCCTTCATTTCCCACCATTTGCTGTAAGTGGAGATTATGCCCCCACCCTTGGTCCAGGCCCCAAAGCTAGCCTTGGCCTCCATTGAGGCAGGCAGGCTCTTGTCACCACCTGTGCCATCCTCATTTGATTTCCCCGTGCTGCCCGAGGCACACCAAAGTCCACACCCAAACACCAGTCCTCTGCTTTGCGCACCCTGGGTACCTGCTCCCACTATACCCACAGTGTAGTTGCTTTCTCCTGCAGAGCTACTGCCCCAATCAAGGGCCCAGTCCTTACCTCCCTGGACTCCCAGTCCTTACCTCCCCAGCCAACCAGGAGTGGGCTGCCATCTGGCCCTTTGCCCCTAGATTGGCTGGCTCAGGGGTGCCCGTTGGTGTAGCAGGTGCTAAGCCAGGCATGGAGAAGCCCAGCCAGAGGCCCACCCTAGGGCATGAGGTGGAACAATCTTCAGCATTACCCCCTCATCCCCACCCCAGCCTGGAAAAAGAAAATTCCTTGGCATCTACCCCAGTTTCCATCTGCTGCCCTGTTGCTTGGGAGGCTGAGCCCGAGCCTGGCACCTGGTAACCTGGGCCCTGTCTGCGTCTTTCCGAGGATCATCTGGATCCAGATCCCAGCTACACACAGCAGGCAGCAGCAGCAGGGTGCAGTGCACTGAGAGTGGAGCATGATGATGTAGAAGATAAAGGTGTGGGCCCCAGGGAGATGACCTGAGCTTCTATCCCAGCCCTTCTCTATCTAGCTGTGTGACCTTGGGTACATCACATGCCCTCTCTGTACCTTGGTTTCTGTTTGTTTGTTTGTTTGCAAAGGGAGCCAAACAATAGCACCTACTTACAAGACAGAAGATGGACTGAGTTAAAGTGGGGCTGTGAAACATGCGTAGCACATAGTAACCTCAGCGCCAGCCACTGGTTGTTGCAGTCAGAAAACCCAGGTCCACCTTGGCTCTACCAGCTGACCTTGGGCAGATCCCTCCCCCTCCCTGTGCCTCAGTGTCCTCTAATATGGGGTTGTGCCCCCTCCCTCGGTGAGGGAGAGAATGTAAAACTGGTGGGGATAAGGGATAAGGTAGGTGGAAGTGGGTTGTGTGTTGTGAGTTGCCTAGCACATGGGCAATGTGATCATTAAGTCTGACTTCTCAGTGCTTAAAGGCAGGCACAGGTGATTTCTTAATTTTCTTTATCTTTGCAGAGAGGATAGACTTTGGAGGCCATACAATTCAGCAGATGAGGCCCTGGGCTGGAGAGAGAGTATGTCCTGGAGATGAGCCTGGGCAAGGACATGCTGCTGGGTTCAGGGCCACAGGCTTGGGTGCGGCCTGGGGAGTGGCTCTTTGCTCATAGCCTCCCTCTTTTTTGGGGCACTGTACTCTGGGCATCAGGAAGCTTTTGGCCCCACCCAGGAGGCCAGGAACCTAGTCCTGCCCGGTCTCTAGAGGCATCCTGGTTTCACCTTTTGGCCTGTTCGGGTATCTTGGGGCCCTTAGGGAAGAAGGAAGGGGATAGCTGGAAACAAAGTATGGAATGGTACAGCAAAACTTCCTGGTAAGAAAACTCTTCTGGCCATGGCACAGGGCAAAAGGCTGGAGCCGGGGCTGAGGCCTGGGCAGCCTATATCCGTCTTCGATGGTATCTGAAGCGTGTAAATCAAGTCCAGCTAGGCGTGTGGGTCCTAGAGGCCCATGTGTACCTCTGCTACGTCCTCCTCACCTGCCTCCTCTCAGTGCAGCCTGCCTGGGGAGAGGTATCCAGTAAGTCCTGGGTAAGTGGGATTCCCATCCCTGGTTCCCTCAGGCACAGCAGAGGTGGAGAGTCTGGGCGCTCTCTGGCCCGAGGAGAGGAGACCCCCTCATAGAGGGCAGCCACGTGGCTCTAAGAGGATGAGCTGATGGCAGAACTGCCTGGACTGTCCACCCAACTGCAGAGGGACTGGGTCTGGATCCTGCCGGGCATCATCACTCAGTCATCAGGTTGCTTGGCTGAGCCCTATATGCTTTGGGGGCGGAGACTCCCTAAAGCTGGTCTGACCCTGCCTCCAGGACAAGGAGTCCTGGGAATGCAGGAGGCTCCCCTCTCTCTACTTGGGAAAGGGGACTTCTTAATTACATCCCCCTCCACTCACATGGAAATGAGTTTGGATTTTCTGAGCATACACCAGCTGGCTGGGGGGAGGCAGCCCAGAAGGCTGCTGGTTGGGAAAGGGAGGAGAAGGGAGAGGGGAGGGAGTCAGGCCAAGATGAAAATTCCACGTTCTCACGGCAGAGCAATGATGGGGTGCTGAGTGCTCCCCACAGATCATCTACTCCTCTGCCTGTTTTCCCCCAGGGGAAAGCATCTTGCTCCTCCATATAGTCTCCGAGGGAACCATGCACACTCAAGCTAGCCTGTCCTCTGAGAACCAAGCTTTCAGGGGCCAAACCACTTAGCTGGCCATTAGTGCAGTTACCTGGTCCATGCCCTAGGAGAGCTGCTTCCCGACTTCTAGGCCAACCCTTTCATGGGGTATGGGGGAGTGGATTTCAGGCCCAGAGAGGGTACAGGGCCTGCCACCGATCAGAGAAGTCCACGTCTGTCTTGTCCCTGGCGGTCCGGGTTCTCCCCTTGGAGTTGCCCTGGAGAGGGTGGCGAAGGTTCCCTAGCTGCGGGCACTGCGCCCCCCTTGGGCAGCAGGGAGGCGAGAAAGGCTGCGGGGTGGGGAAGCGGGGAGGGAGGGTGGGGTCAGGAATTTGACTCCGCCTCCTTGCACTGGGAGCAGCCTGCGGTCGGGCGCTGGCTCAGTCTCGGCTGCTCGCCGCTGTCGCTCCCGGGCTGCGGGATGACACCGCCTCCGCCCGGATGCGCCTCCCTCGGCGCCCCGCGCGCCCGCGTTCCCGGCCGGCTGGCTCGGTCTTGGCTCCTGCTGCAGCTGCTGCTGCTGCTCTGGACTGCCGCCGCCACCCAAGGCCACCAGAGGAGCGGACCCCGCATCTCCGCTGTCTGGAAAGGTAGGTGGCGCCGCGCGGCCGGTGGGGAAAGGGAACGGACGCCGCGCGGGGCGGGTGCAGAGTGTGCGGCACCGGAGGGAGTGCGTGCGCTGCGCTGCGGGTCCCGGGCTGTCCCCGCGGGGAGCGTGTGGGTCTGGGTGAGTGTGTGAGTGTGCGCGCTGGCACGCTGGAGCGGCTGTAACGCTGCGGCGAGCGAGCGGCGGGGGCCGGAGCCCCGGCTAAGTCGCTCCAAGTCCGCCCCCAGTCGGGAACCGCAGCGCCGGGGCGCAGGGGAGGAAGAGGGCCCCTCTCTCGGCCGAGAGGCATTCTCGGTCCTCCAGCGCTAGGACCTCTGTACAGGACCTTTTCTTCGGCCGGGACCTCCACCCAGGTCTCCTCTTCTTGAGCTGCGGGCTCCGCTGTCGCACGCAGCGCAGGCTGGGCCGGCAAGGGGGGCGCGGACCCCTTGCCGCCGCCGCTGCGCTCCGGCTGCGGGAACAAAGACCCCGCTGCCTGCCCCCGCCCCCGCCCCGGCCCCGAGCGCGGGCCGGGTAAAGGGGTGGACACCCAGTGGCGAGCCGGGACAAGGTGCGGTGCGGAGGCTTGGGGCACCCGGGCGCTGCCTCTGCAATGCCAGGACCGGCCGCTCCCCCCTTGTCTGCACGTGGCAGTTGTCATCAGGAATCGGCGCCAGCTTGGGGGGCAGTGCCCATTGGGTGGGGCACGGACGTTGGGACCCCCAGGTGGCGGATCTGGGGAGGGAGTGCAGCTTTTAGGCCTCGATAGATATGTGAACCGGGGGACCAGAGTCTCCCCCAGGGGCGCCTCACTTTAGACCCCTGTACAATGGGTCAGAAAGCCGGCTTAGGTGGGGTTTGAGTCTTTCTGCTGCCAGGAACTGAGCTCCCCTCCCCTGCATTGCACACAAATGCTTCCCCGCCCCTAGACCGACAGAGCTCTGTCCTCCAAATTTGGCGGCACTGCAGACTCCCTGTGGTGGTGGTGGACTCGTAGTGGGGGCTGGGGGACTGGGGGACTGGTCTGGTCTGGCCCTGCTGGAGGCCCTTTGATGCCCGAGGCGGTTTGCAGGAATTGCCAGAGCCTGAGCATTATCTGGGGCAGGTATTCTTAGCAGAGAGAGGAAAAAATCCCACACACAAAACAAGTAGCCTGATCTGCAGCTGCAGCGGGGGGAATGTGACTTGCCCAAGGTCACTCCGCAGTGTGTGAGCTCACGGTGCAAACTGGGGGCTCTGATCTGGCACAGGACCAGTGCTATTTCTGAGTTAGGGAGGGGAGAAGGATTTAGGCAATTTTTTGGCCATAAAGGAGGGACTCTGGGGGCCAGTTCTGCTACCCAGCCAGAGGTATTTCTGGTAGGAGTAGGGCAGGAAGCTGGACCTCTGGTCGCCTATTCATGATGGACACCTGCCCACCCCTCAGTCATACGAGCTCCAGCCCAGGCTTTCTCTGCATTGCCAGCATCCCTGCCTTGACTCCGTCCCCTTGGCTGTCCTGGACAGCACAGCATTTGGGCACTCTGAAAAGGGCAAATGGCCATATCTGAGTGTTCTGGAATCTCCCCCCTGCACCCAACCCCTTGCATTTGGCTCTGCTTGTTCCTAGCCCCAAGTCTTCCTAAGACCCCTCCCCCTATACTTAATGCACAGCCACATCTTAGCACTTAATGTGAACCTCCACATCTTGGGCACTTAGTCCCCACCCTGGGGCTATTTAAAGCTGCTTTCAGTCCTCTTACCCACTTTCAAAGCTCCCAGCCCAGCTCCACCTCTCCCCTGCGCGCAGTTCACAACTGTACCACAGAGGCCCGCATTGGCCGTGCCCTCTGCTTCATAATGCACTATTGATCCCTACTGGGATCTGCCACCCCCTCACCTATCTTGTCCAAAGGCAGTCTTTGCTCATCTGCACCAGTGCCAGGCGCCCCACTGGCCAGACGGACCCTGCCATCCGCCTATCCCCCAGGCCCACCAGCTGGTGATGGTATGCCTGGCTGACAGCTGTCTCCTATTTCCTGTGGGGTGACACATGGCAGTCGGACAGGAATGGGTTTGGGCAGGGCAAACAGGGGAGTAGGCTGAGAAGAGGGCCCTCCAGCCTTTGCTGTAGGCCAGGTCCCTGTCTTGCAGGGGTTGGGGTGCTGTGGGAATTGACTTCCATGAATGACTAGGTCAAAGATAATGGTAGTTCTGGAGCCAGTTTTTTTTATGAAGCATAGACTAGAGTTTTAGTTTTAAGCCAGGATAGGTGCAAGGACTGGAGTGGATACGGAGGGTTCTTCTCTGTCATTTATTTTTTGTTGCTTGGTCTCCTAAGCCTCAGGGAAAGATTAGATCAGGGAGTTCTGAGAGATTCCCAGCCTGCACTTATTGGGAAGGCTGATGCCTCTTCAGCCTGATGAAGGCCTGGCCAGGAGAGAGAGGACTGTGTCAGCACTGACCTGCTGGGTTCCCTTGAACTCTGCATCTGTCTCTGACCCTCAGAGCTTGCCAGATCAGGAAGGGCTCTGGAGATTGTCCTCTGAGGGCATCACTGACACATGAACTGGTCACAGATGCCAGGTGTGAGCCTTACCTCCCTGCAAGCAGGGGCTAGAGGAGATTGTGTTGGCATGCTTATGTAAGCTGTGCACCCCTCTCCTGTTCCATCCCTGCTTGGAGGAGATGGAGAAGCCCAGGAAGGTCCTGACCCCCAAGATCAGAGGTGAGCCAGCATGAAACGAGAGAAACAGTGCCCAGTCTCCAGTCCCCACCTGCCCAGCTGGTTCTGGGCTCTCCCTTGTCCAATTAAACAACAGGATGTTATTGTTGACTTGGTGGCTGCTGGGGGAGCCATTATGGGGCGACTCCCCAGGGCAGGGGGTTGTTGTCACCTCCTCCAGGAGATGAGGTCACAGCTGGGGCTCCCCAAGCATCAGCATTTCCAGTGGAAATCCTTGCCCCCTTGGGGACTTAGATGTGCTCATCACCTTCAAGGTGAACTCCCTCTGCAGAACCAGGGAAGGGGGGCAATTCCCAGGAGGAGAGGGGGGTTTCCTAAGCTGGGAGAGCTGGGAGAGATGCACGGTGATGTCACCGGGAGCATCCTGCCAAGCTGTGTGGCCCCTCTGTCCTGGATAGTGAAGATTCTGAGAGTAGGCTGGGGTGGGGTGGATGCTGGCACGGGCTTAAGACTATACGGCTTGGAGAAAAGAGATGGGAGGTCTGGAGCCTGGCTCTGGTCCTAGCTCTGACCTGGTTTTTTGTGTGACCTTGGGCACGTACTTGCCTTTTTCTGAGCCTCAGTTTCCTCAAATGTCCAAAGTGGGCAGAAGGAGGGAGGAGCTTATATTTATCAGAGTGCGAATTCTCTGGGATGGGCAGACGCTGTGGTGGCCAGTTCAAACCTTAGCGGTGAGGAGAAATTGAAACCTGGGAAGTCAGGGGAAATCCTTGAGTTCTGTGTTCTTTCCTATCTTTTTCTCTTGTGAGCTGAAGGCTGTGAATCAGCTGGAGGAAGTGGCTCATTGGTTTGTGGTCTCCAGGGTGGACATAGTAATTTAGCATATTTGACATTTGCTGGGGCCAACCTTGTATTGGTCCCAGGGCAGGGCTTGGGGACCCAGGGATGAGAAAGTAGACAAGTTTGTAGATTTCTCAGGGTAGATGGGGAGGCAGACAGGCAGGTCAGCCTTCAGTTACAATAAAATGTGGCAGGGCCTGTAACAAAGGGCAACTATGGGGGTTGAGGAGGTACCTAACCCAGTCTGCCCAATCAAGGAGGGCTTCCCGGGAGAGGTGGTAAGTTGGGATGCCAGGAGGAGTAGAAGCCAGCTTCGGAGGGGAGGGACAGGAGGAAGTACCTGGTGTGATATAATTTCATAAACTTGCAACTAGGACCAGGGAGAGGAGAGGAGCTGAGTGGGTGTCTCCAGGAGGGAGACGTTGAGTTAGCCAGGGCTTGGGGGCTCCAGGAAGGTTTCTTGCAGGAGGGGACATCTAAAGTGAGCCATTTGACCTTACACAGCCAGCAGGAAGAGGGATCTGGCAGGGAAGGCCTCCTGAGTGTCCTAGCTCCCTGATGGGAAGCCAGGGCTGGGTCCAGGGAGACCAGAGCTTTCTGCCTAACTCCTGACTGCCCAGGTTCTGCAGATGAGGCAGCCTATTCCTCACCAGAGACTCTCCCTGTGGGGAAGATCTAGGCCCTGTTGCTGAGGGCAGCATGCCCTTCCTCTGACCAGCTTTCCCTTCCAGGAGAAGGTCACCTTAGCAGGGGTAGGTCATTGGGCATAGGGGACGTGGCAGGTGTGGGGCAGAATTCTGGGCACCCAGGAGAAGCAGGGAGAACTGGGTACCCTTCTTTGTGGGGGGTCGGGTCAGGGCCCCTAATGTGCAGGTGGTAAGCTGAGGCTTCAGCCAGGGGAAGGGGCCCAGCAGCCCGCAGAGGGCAGTGGTGGGAGTGGGTGGCCCCAGAGTTGACAGCTGAGGCCCTAGCTGACGTCCTGTCTTCCACACCCAGCCCCGTGTCCCTTATGTCAGCCACTATAGGCGTCTGGCTATGTCACAAGAGACTGACCATACTTCCTCTGCTCTGTTGGCAGCTCGGGGGCCGGAAAGCTTCCCCTTCTCTTAATTTCCTTTTTTGGACACGTCTGTCTGTCCCGTGAGGCCCCTCCATCCCTTCACGTTAATGCGCTGAACAGTTCACCTCGAATACACAGTGACAGAGCTACTGCTTTCCCCAGTGCTGCGTGGTGGCTGGGCCCCATGCCCACCTTGTCTCCCACACATCTTTCCTCACCGCTCCCCAGCGCCCATGTTTTCCTGCCTCGGGGCCACTGCCCTGCTTGTCATCCGCCCCAGCACCCCATTCTCTTCCTTTCTGCCATTTCTGTCTCACTTCCTCCAAGGAAACTTCTTGAATGACTCCAACCCACACAGCCTGATGGGGCAGAGCTTAGGACATCAGAAGACAAATGTCAGAGATCCACACGTTCCCTGACATGTTCCACAGATGGGGAAACTGAGGCCAGAGATGACAGAGACTGGCCCAAGGTCACCCAATGACATAGGCAGAGCTGGGACCAGGACTGTATCTTCTGCCCAAGCCTGCTCTTGGCCTCAGCTATTGGCCTCCCTTCACTTGTCTGTCTGTCTACATGCTCTTTCCCCAGGCTTGGGGCTCACTGAGCACTTTCCTCCTCGGCCAGCTCGGCTGAGCCCAGACTCTTCTGGCCCCAGTGCTTTCTGCTCCCAGGAGCCCCACTGGCCATGACCATCTTCCCTTCAGGACTTTAGATTGGGCCAGCTCGATGTGCCTCCTCTGGTCTTTTCCTCAGGGCAGCTGGGCCTCAGGTCTTGAGGGCAGGTTGATCTGTGTCACGGGCTAATCTGGGTTTAACTGTCACGGCAGCCTGGGATTAGGCTGATCCTACCCTGCCTCCTGCACCCCTTGCTTCTAGTCAAGGGCTTGGGCTCTGTGCTAACACCCTCAGGGGCAGCCCTCACTGTGGAGGCAGCCAGCACCTGCCCCCGTGCCTAGGTCTGTGCAGCTTCTCTAGGGGAGAGAGCAGAAGAAGGCCCAAGGGTTTGCCCTTGGGAAGCACACAGGTGCCTGGAGAGGTGGGCCTGCTGCCTGGTTAGGGAGGGCACCTGGGAGATCTGGAACCTGTAGGTGTAGCCACGGACTGTGACAGGAGATGAGAGCAGGACAGGTCAGTGTGGGGTGAGAGGAAGAGCCAGACTGAGAGCAAAGGGCAGGTGTGTGTGGTGGGGGCAAGGTGGGGCGCAGAGAACCACTCATGTTGTTTATCTGCTGGGCCCAGGGCTCTGAGCCAGCCTGGTGAGGAAGGAAGGTCACTGTGATAAACTAAGCATGCTGTCAGTGGCTCAGGAGCCTCATCCAAGATGTTAGTTCCTCCGACGTGGCCTACTACCCCAGTCTGCCCCTCCCTACTATCTAAACTGTCCCTACTTGCCCAGCCCTGGCCTTGGCTTGGCCCACGGCCCACAGAGCGAGAGGAAGCCTGGACTTCACCTTCAGGACCCCACAGTCCAGGTGAAATCCCACCAGACAGGTGATCTGAGAGAAGATGGTGTGTGCCAGATGGTATATAGCACAAGGTCAGAGGGAGGACAGAGCAGTGAGGGCTGGAGCAGTAGGGAACACTTCCTAAAGCCAGGGAGGTTGAGACCAGGTGTTCAAGGACAGGAAAGACCATGTGCACAGACAGAAGGGGAAAGGGCAATCAAGGTAAAGGAGAGCACAAGCAAAGGTGCGGAGGAGGGAAAGAGCCTTGGCAGAGATGAGCAGACATGGGCCTTGACTGCCAGGTAGAGGGGGAGGGCCCTGCTGGGTAGGCAGTTGAGAGTCATGGTGGGTTTTTGAGCTGAGGGGTCAGGGGTGGAGGCGAGCGTTTTTGGTTGGTGCTGGTTGGGTAGGAACCTGGCTGGACAGATAATAAAGAAGGGTTCATGAGCATATCCTGCCCTTCACTGTGGTCTGCCTCAGGCTCGACAGTGCTTTCTATTTTGGGTAGAGATCTCAAGAGATTTATCTTCCTAATTAGTCATGCTGGTCAGCGCTCAGTGCTGTGCTGCACCCCCAGATCCCTACCACCCCACCCCACCCCACACCCCTAATCCCTGGTGCCTCGGGTCTGCACACCCACGCTCTTACACTCTCTTTGGGGCATCGCGGTCAGGCCTTCATGGGTCAAGAGGCCTCTGACCAGGCTCCACCCTCTCTGCCCCCCAGTCTTCTCTTTTGTGTGGGAGGCACTGGCCTGGAAGCTTCCAAGGGCCCTTCTATGGAGCGCAGTGCTTTAAGCACAGATTCCAGAATCAAGCTGCCTGAGAGTCAACCTCCATCACTTAACAGCTGTGTGATCCTGGGCGGGTTACTCAAGTTCTGTGTCTCGCTGAACTCATTATAAAATGGGGGTAGTAAGAGATCCCACCTTCTAAGAGTTCAGTGATGACCAAGTGAGTTAATTTATCTACAAATCACTTAAGAATAGTGCCTGGCACATAATAAATGCAGTGGAACAGTTTGGTGGTAGGAAAATCACTGTTGCCATCACTGTCATTCTCCTCCTTTGACATTCTGATTTCTGATGAAATGCAGCCCTGGCAGCCGGCCCCTGCCAGCTCTCCCTTACTGGCTCTGCTGGGTGCCTGCCCTTGCTCTTTGCCCACTCCCACCCTCCGACTGGCCCAGGCTAAGAGTGAGCTGGGGAACCTTCTGTTTCTCAAGTCTTCCCATCGTGTCTGCCTCCCTCTGCTAGGGTGATGTAGCCATCTCTGCCCTCTCCCCCACCTCTGCCCTGGCTCTGGGCCCAAGGGCAGGCCCTATGCCTCTGCCCATCCTCTCCTTTGAAGGATAGTTGATCTTGACCTTACTCTGGGGCTTTTGGAACCTGCTGGGCTGAAGAGCAGGCGGAAGGTGGACAGGACATGATGTTCATCCTGGGTTTCCTGCCTTCCCTGGCCTTGGAACCTCCTCCCTGCTCCACACAGGCTTTGGTGTCAGACTGGCGCCCCCACAGCTTGCTGTCCACACTGCCGTTTCCCCTGAAGCCTTGGCCCCAGCTGGTCTCCCCACCAGCCAAGCCTCTGGCCCTTTGAGCACAGTGGCGTGGTGCAGAGAGCGCATGGCCCTTGCCGGCTTGGAGGGGCCTTAGTTTTCCTGTCTATAAAATGGTACAGGGGCACCTGGGTGGCTCAGTGGGTTGAGCGTCTGACTCTTGATTTTGTCAGCTCAGGTCATGATATCGAGCCCCTCATCAGGCTCCATGCTCAACCTGGAGCCTGCTTGGGATTCTGCATCCCCCCCCCCTCTGCTCCTCTCCTCCACTCTCTCTCTCTCAAATAAAAAAGTAACTAAAAAAATGGGGGTGCATACACTTGACTTGCCTTCATTGCAGGGTGGCTGGGGAATTTGGCAGGCTAGTTGATGGAGGCAGAAGGTGAGGTTGGCTTCTTCTGCTACCCCCACCTCCATCCAAAAGCTGTCTCTGACCTTTCCAGGACTCGTAATCCCACCTTCCCCAAAAGGACCTGTGAACTCAACCCTGACTGTTTTGTGATTTGTCCTGAGAACCATGAGTGGGTTCTCAGGTATGGTAGCAGGTACCAACCTCTTCAATTCACAGAGAAGGAAACTGAACTCAGGAAGGCCCTGGTCACAAACAACCAGCCACCTGGCTTCCAAAGGGAGCACAGGCTTCTTGGAGCCAGGACTGAGCCCACACGTGAGATATGTTCCCCTCCCTGCCACAGCCAACCTTGGTGGGTGGGAGGATGTGCCCCTTCAGCCCAGCACACAGCTCACTGTTCCTATGGCTGATGAAGACAGGCAGACCCGTCACTCCGCCATGAGCTAAGTACCGCCTCAAGGGCCTGCCAGGCAGCTGTCTGGAACATTGCTCTGTCCTGTGTTACCAGATCTCCAAGAGCAACCATCACTGCTCCTTGGCATGGGCCAGGGCCACCCTGGAAACTGGGCTTGTGGATAGGAACGGCTTCTCCTGCCCTCATTCCTGGCCATATCTGGAGAAACAGAGATGAAACACTTGTTCATTTGCACTCATCCTAGTGGAAGAGTTTCCCTCCGCTGATCTGATGCAGTGCTGAGTTTCCCCATTAGTCACTCCTTAGGGTTTGAGGCCTGAATTACTAAAGGCTCCCTAGAGATCAGGGCTCACCTGGAAAGTGGGCGAGTGGGTGATTCCCTTCAGTTATCAGGTTAGCAAGTTTTCACCTGGTGGTCAGGGAGGGAAGGATGGGGAGCAGGAAATGACCCAGGAAAGTAGGAAGAAGCAATATACAGTGCTTTGTAAATCAAGAGGCTCTCAGGGAGGTCCGGGCTGTGGTTCTGGAGGGCTGGAGCTGGTGATGGGCACCGGAAGCCCTGGGCTGTAGCCTGGCCCTACCTCTGCCCTCCTTGCCATGTGTCTGGCCTCTGTGCCCTCTCAGCCCAGTGATTGTTCAGATCCTCTCTCTTCCACCTTGACCTGTGGGGTATGGGTTGCAAAGGGTGGAGAGGCTGCATGCTAATTCTTGGACTGCATGTGGGGAGGAGGACTCCCTCCTCTTTCTCAGCCACGTGTGTGTGGTATGCGAGGGTGTGAGGTGGGCCTGACAATGCAGGGTGGGGTGCCGTCGTGGGAGGATGTGGCTGGGTCCCCAGTCAGAGGTTGGCCTGGCTCCTGCTCCGTGCCCCGGCCCCCCAGGCTGCCTGACTCAGGCATTCCCTGCTGCGTGCCCACATTCCTGCCATTCTCAGAGCCTGCCTCAATGCCCACTTTCAAAGGGCTCCCTGAGGTTAGCATTCAAGGCCCTTTGGGTCAGTGGGTCAGGTTGGAAGGCTGTCCCTGCCTTGTTGCTCCCTTCATGGACAGCAACATCCCATACATTCCAGCCCCAATTCTACCGTCCCCTTGGGCTGCCCCCGTCTTTCATAGGCAATGAGGATATGGGGACAGTGGGGACCAGATGGTGACAACACACAGAGTGAAGGAGAGGAGGAGCAGTACCTCTCCAGGCCAGCCTGCTTTAGGAAAACTCAGCGCGTGTGAACCCCGGACTTGCCCCAGCCCATGGGCCACTGGGACTGTGGTAGGAGGGTGGTGGCTCCACGAGCAGTCAGGTCTGATTCTTGCCAACAGCATCTTGTCTCCCACCCCCAGCTATCTTCTTGATCCTCCTTTCTGGCTGGGGCTGGGCCTTGCAGCTCCTGCCACTGTGAGGAGGGAGGGCTTTCTGGGTCCAGAAGGAGCAAGGATGGGGTGGGTGCCTGGCCCACCTTTGGGGCCATGCCCTCCCCATGTGCCCCTAGCCCCTCCCCTGCCTGAACCCCTGGTTATTCTGGGAGCTTTTAGCTACCACTTAGTCAGCCACTAATGCGTCAGGCCGGGGAGTGAGGGGGGAGACACGGTGCCAGACGGTGCTCCTTTTAGACATGCAGGATGGGAAGCAGAGGGGGCTGGTCAGGCAGGGAGAGAAAGGAGGTAGGGGATGCTGGAGGAGGGGAGGTTTCCCCAGCTTGGCCCTGCAACCCTAGCCCTGCTCCAAGGGAGGAGAAGGCAGCAGTGGAGACTGATGGGCAGTATCCTTGGGCTTCCGTACCTCCCCTCCACATCACGTTCTGGACCTTTTGGTCTATGTACCCACCATTCAGTCAGCCTCCCCACCTTTGCTCAGCTGGTTCCCTTGTCTGGAATTCTCTTCCTGCCTGTTCCTGACCCACGTAGCTTTGATCTGCCTCCCCCAGCCCTGTGGATTCACTGGGAAGCAAAAAGATGCCTTTAAGGATGTGACACTTGCTCACTTGGCTGGGTCTTTTTAGGGGCAACCTCTGGGCTTGCTCAGCCCCTGCATGGGCGGAGCCTTGAATGCCGCCCCCTCCTTGACCCAGCTCTCTGTGATGGTGCCATCGGGCCATGGGTCCTGGCTGTGAAGGCTTAGTGCTGCCTTCACTTCCAGGCAGCCCTCCTGCCCCTGAGCCCCCAGCCCCCGCTCCTGTGACCTGAACAAAGCTTCCTTTCATGTATTCATCGAGCTGCTGCCGCTCAGACACTTCCCGGGCACAATCAGGCCCTTTGAGGGCCTCGGGCAGTGCGGGAGCCAGGCTGGGGCAGGGGTGGAGAATGGGCCAAGGCCTCGAGCTGGTGCCGTCCTCCCCATACACATCGCCAGGCGCAGACTGGGGAGGGGTAGGAGCCAGGGGGTCAAGGGAGGCAATGCTGCCAGCCCCTGTTTGTTCTTCTGCAAAATGGGGCGAGTAGTCCCTTGCTTCCCCCCAACCCCGGCTGCTGCAGCCAGGATTTAAAGGGAATGGGGCGCAGGCTTGCAGATCTGTGCAGCACTGCCCTGGGTCTGGTGCTGCACCCAGCTGCGGGCAGCCCTCACCCTCCCTCCCATTGTGTCCTCAAAAGTACTTCATGAGCAGTCCTGAGTTCTGTCCCAGAACAGTTTTGCATGAGATCTGGGGAGGCTTGCTTTGGTATGGCCATCTCGCTTCTGTGGCTGGATTTTGGTGTAGGGCCGGATCTCCCCCTCAGGCCTTGCTCTCCAGGGCTGGGCCATGCGTCTCCCATCAGGCTTGACTCCCCAGGGCAGGGCTTTCTTTCCCCCATCAGACTAAATTCCCCACGGCAGGACCGTGACCCCCAGACAAGAGCTGTCCCTCAGGGGCCACTTGGGTGCCTCTTTCCCAACCACTAGAGCTGTGTGTGATTGGCCTTGCAGTCCCCTCCTCTGAGGCCAGTGTGGCTTGAGGGGTAGGATTCCAGGGGCTTGGGCTCTCAGGGCCCAGCCTGTCTCCAGACGCAGACAAGCAGCCTTCCCTGGCCATAGCTGGCTAGGGAAGTGGGGGCGGGGGGGGGGGGCAGTGGCTGCAGACCGTCTGGATCTCTGGCTGGCTGCCGGTAAAAGGGGAGCCAGAGAGCTGACCCCAGCACTTTAATTTTACCCCAACTGAAAAGGCGGGGGAGCCCGGGGGCTGAGACCTGCCAGCCATGAGCCTTGGCCAGCACCACATCCCCACGACCCGGTGCAGAGCCGGGGTCTCAGCCCTGCCCTGCACAGCTGGGGCTGAAGGGGTGAGCCTGGGATACGATGAGGCCTGATGTGCTGAGCTGCTCTGGCTGTGTGTGGGGTGCCCCAGGAGAGCCAGGGGAACCTGAGAGCTGTGAGCTCAGCACTTCTCTGTGGCCCACGGTGTTGCATCTCTCTGAATGTCCCCCCCCACCCCCCCGCCCCCCGCCCCAGCCAATACTGTCTGGATAAGGCAGCTTGTCTTCCCTCCTAGTGTGACCTTGGACTGGTGTGCCCCCCAGGGGCCGAGTTTCCGCCTCTGTGCTGTGAGCCAGGCCACAGCTGAGGTGAAGACAGAGAATATCCCACTTCCAGGGATGATTTGACCGAGCAGGGAGGTAGCTTAGGGAAAGGGAACGAAGGTATGGGTCACAGGGTGCACCCCCGTTGAAGGCAGAATCGGTAGGAATGGCTGGTTGGCAGCAAGAGGGCTCGGGGGTGGGGGCAGACTCAGGGAAATGGCTGTCCTCTCCTGTGGGGCTGTGGTGCGTCCTGCTTCAGGGTCTTGGGTAAGCTGGCTGCTCCTGAAATTGCTGCAGCTGAATAAACAGTGGTCAGGCCGCGCTCTGGGGTGAGGCCTCGAGCTGGTCAGAGGTGGGGAGATGCTAGCTGTGGCTGATTGCTGGGGTCACAGCCACAGGCTGTCCCATCCCTGTAATTTAGCCCTGCAACCAGGACAACCTCAGCAATGTCACCGGAGATGAGACGTCTCCTCCCTGGAGGCAGTGGCTACAGACGGTTTCTTTTTTGGGCAAAATTGTCCCGGTCAGCCCTTCTGCTTACTGTGCCCTGTGAAGGGCTCCCTGTCCCGGAGTTGCTGGGGAGAGAGGGCTGATCTCTCCCCACTGGGGTGAGCTGGCGGCCCTGTGAAACCAGACCAGAGCAGGCCAGGCCACAGAGCCCAGTTGGGGGCAGCAGCGTGGGCTCTAGTTCAGTGCCTGCTACCGACCGTGTGACCTTGGGCTGCCTCTTTCTGGACTTCCATTTTCCCATCTGTAAACATGGGAAGGAGTGGACATTCAGATTCCTTTCTAGCTCTGATCTAAGTTGACCGGCTCACTAAGGGGCTGGGTGGGCGGGAAGGGGTTGCAGAGGGCTTCCCAAAGGAGGGGTTTGGGCTCTGACCAAAGTGATCCCTGGGAACCTTGACTCTAAGTGGGCTGCTTAGAGGCCCAGCTACCTGCAGGGGAAGGAGGTGGCTGCTTGCTCTGTCCTGGCGGCAGAGACGGGGAGCCCTGGTTCCTCCTGCCAGAGCCCAGCTTCCCAGGAAGAGCCGACTGTGTGTGCGTGTGCGTGTGTATGTGCGTGGTGAGTGTGGGGGGGGGGGTGTTTTTTCTCCCCAGGGGTCCCTAAATCCTGCCCTGATCCTGAGGTTACACATACTGTAGGACAGGGGCCTTGGCTTTGAGGTGAGGACAGCTGGTTGCTGGACCCCAGCAGGGGATCCCTCACTTCTCCCACTCGTGGCTCTGAGTCCTGGTACTGCCCCAGCCCAGACCCAAACACTAGCTGCCACGCAGGTGCTGATACGCCTGGCAGGGTGGGGAGGGTTGGGGTTCTTCCTGTCCAGGGCCCAGCCTCAACGTTTCTGTCAATTGCCTCCTCCTCAGGCCGCGCAGGGCAGGACTGGGTGGACTTTGGCCTGGCTGAGCCTCACACGGTGCTTTTCCACGAGCCCGGCAGCTCCTCCGTGTGGGTGGGTGGACGTGGCAAGGTCTATTTCTTCGACTTCCCCGAGGGCAAGAATGCCTCCATGCGCACGGTGAGCCTAGACCCCTCTGCCTGGACCCCTCTGCTGGCTCCAGGGACAGAGCTGAGCCCCTTCCTCCTTCCCTACCCGCCCCATTTCTCTCATCTCTCCTCTGTCCTTGGTGAGGGGCCTCAGGGAATCCGGGGGAGCTAGCATCTCTTCTGAACAGGTCTCCCCCCCATTATGTTCCATATATGGTCCCTGCGAGAGGCTCCCTAAAGGTAGTCCAGATTGGTGTGGGTGTTGGGGCAGTGCGGAGAAAAGCC
The DNA here is from genome assembly GCF_027475565.1 of Acinonyx jubatus. Lineage (NCBI taxonomy): Eukaryota > Metazoa > Chordata > Mammalia > Carnivora > Felidae > Acinonyx > Acinonyx jubatus. Next base: position 31,105,644 of record NC_069386.1, read on the forward strand.
TGGAGCTAACCTCCCAGGCCAAGTGAGTAGTGCTGATGGGGGAGACCCAGTCAGGAAGCTGGGCTCCAGAACCCTATGGCCCCTATCTTCTGAGATCTCTGGGCTGGCCTGTGAGCTCTGGGCTTTGGCTCTGGGTATCAGGGCAAATAGCCTGTGTGATCTTGGGTAAATCACTCACCCTAGTTGCTCATCTATAAAATGAGCTCGTCCTGAGGATGCATAGAAAGCACACACAGGCATGTTGCCTTGGCAGAATGGCCTAATGCTTTCCCCTCCCCTCCAGGTGAACATTGGCTCCACGAAGGGGTCCTGCCTGGACAAGCGGGTGAGTGAGGGAGAAGAGTACAGAGGGGAGGCTGACCCGCTTGGAAAAAGGACAGGAGTCCCTGAGAGTCTGGGGAAGGAGGCATGGCCCTGCCTCAGGAGCCACAGTCTGGGAGGAGAGAGGTAGCCCTGCCCCAGGATTCCCAGTTCTGAACGGAGACATGCTTCTTCACCAAGGCCCCTTTGTCCTTGCTGTTCTTGGGGCATTGGAGTCAGTGGCACCTCCTCTGCTCAGATCCGAAGCCTCCTGCCCTAAGACTGAGGGTCCTAGTGCTGGGCCTGCCGGGCCTCCAGCCAACATCTCTCTTTCCCTTTTGCCCGGGCAGGACTGTGAGAACTATATCACGCTCTTGGAGAGGAAGGGTGAGGGGCTGCTCATCTGTGGCACCAATGCCCGGCGCCCCAGCTGTTGGAGTCTGGTGAGAAGGCCCCTCCCCGTGCACCTGGTCAGCTCACCCTCGTCTGGGTGGGCTTCTGCCCCCACCACGTTGGGAAGGAGCTGGTGGGGGGGGGGGACTCTGAGGCTGGCCTCACTTTGCATCAAATCCCTGGGAGGATGGGGATCGTGGCTGGGAAGCTGGCGCCCACAGGAAGTGGTGGCCATGGCATCATGTGCTGTCTGACCCTCCTTCGTCTCCCCCAGGTGAACGGCACCGTGGAGTCCCTTGGTGAAAAGAGAGGCTATGCCCCCTTCAGCCCAGATGAGAACTCGCTGGTTCTGTTTGATGGTAGGGCAGCTGCCTTGGGCTGGGGGAGGGTGGTCAGCTCTGTGTCCAGTGGCCCAGGTTCGGAGGAGGGACTTCTAGGAGCTGTCTGCCCTTACCCATGCCCCTCCCACCATGCCCAGGGGACGAAGTGTACTCCACAATCCGGAAGCAGGAGTTCAACGGGAAGATCCCTCGGTTCCGCCGCATCCAGGGCGAGATTGAGCTGTATACCAGTGACACCGTTATGCAGAGTGAGTCGGGCTGTGGCTGGGCTGTGGGGGCTGAAGGGGTGTGAATGCCCAGGGCAGTGGATGGAGAGCCCTCAGTTTCCATAGGAGGGCTCCCCAAGGGCTGCTGGGCCACAGCCCGCTCAAGAAACGGGGGGCAGGTACCCAGAGCTGAGGAGGTTGTCTTTAAGGGACCAACAGAGACAATGGTGTGGAGGCAGGGTGGGCCCAACACATTGGGAGCAAAACAGAGGAAGCTGCAGACCCAGCGTGGGGTCCCCAAGAGCCATAGTGTATCCCTCTGCTGAGCTCATGTCGGGGCCACACCTCCTCCTTCTCATTAGGGCTCTGCCAATTAGGCAGAAGTGACATAGGGGCCCCCAGGGACCTCCCCCCAGTCCCTAGGCATGAAGTCATTGCTCCTGGGCCGATGACATCTTTGTGGAAGAGGGCAAAACAAGTGTGGGGTGGGGGTGCAGAGTCTCAGGCCCCTTGGGCTGTTGGACCTGATGTTCTGAGTTTTAGTCTAGGTCTGATTTGCTCTGGGTTTGTTTGTAGAGACTAGGTGTGTGTTTGTGTGTGTGTGTGTGTGTGTGTGTGTGTGTGTGTGTGTGCGCGCGCGCACAGAGTCAGGATGGGTCCTCCGGGCAGGCTCCCAGCCTCACATCCATTCATCTGTGTCTCTGGCAGACCCCCAGTTCATCAAGGCTACCATTGTGCGCCAAGACCAGGCCTATGATGACAAGATCTACTACTTCTTCCGAGAGGACAATCCCGACAAGAACCCCGAGGCTCCTCTCAATGTGTCCCGTGTGGCCCAGCTCTGCAGGGTGAGTGTGTGGCCTAGTGGGCAAGAGTGTGTGTCTGAGCCTGAACAGGAGCAAGGGAATGCATGCCTGGGTCAGGTGTGCACACGTGTTTCCATAAAGGAGTGCGTGAAATGTGCGAGTGAGTCTGGGAGTGGGATTGTGGGAGCAAATGTGTGTGCACGAGAAGGTCCATGCATCGGTACGTGGGCAAAGAGGGGGTCTCGTGCATGTGTGGTGGTGTGCAAATGTCTGTATTCATGCCGGATGTGTTTGAGTGTGTTTGTGAGTATGAACGTGTGTTTACACGTGTTTGTTTCACCTGTGTGAAGGTGCCAATCTGTTCTATGGGGACCTGGCACCCTTACCCTGCAGGTCCCCATTGCTGGCCCTGTGCCCTGGATCGGCTGGAGCCTGGCCCAAGGACCTGGCCTGAGAGGAGAGGCAGCTGTGCCTTGTCCCCTGGCAGGTCCTGGCCCCTTTCAGAGCTCTCTTTCCTCCTCTGAAGCCTGGGCGCTGGCATTCCTGGTGGCAGGTACCTCGGGTGTGTGCAGCAGCGTGGGCAGGTGCTGAGGGCCTCCTCTTCCTCACCCTTTCAGGGGGACCAGGGTGGCGAGAGTTCACTGTCGGTCTCCAAGTGGAACACCTTCCTGAAAGCCATGCTGGTGTGCAGCGATGTCGCCACCAACAAGAACTTCAACAGGCTGCAGGACGTCTTTCTGCTCCCTGACCCTAATGGCCAGTGGAGGGACACGAGAGTCTATGGTGTTTTCTCCAACCCTTGGTGAGTGACCTTCATGCTGGGGCTGGGGCTGGAGCTGGCGTTGGTTAAGAGGCTTGGGCTCTGCTGAGGAGAAGGCTGATGTGGCACGAGTGGGGACCCCAGGTTCAAGGGACAGGGCCGTTGCTGGGCATGGGGTGGGGGATAGCCAGTGCTCAGGGAGGTGTGTGCACTGGTGTGTTTGTGAGTCTGTATACGACGGGTGTGCGCGCACATGCCATGTGCATGCTCGTGACTGCGCCTGTGCCTGTGTGTCCACCAGCTATGTGCTCAGAGTGGGTGCTGGGCGCTGGGAAGAGGCTGCTGAGGACTCTTAGGTGCTGGGTGCTATCACACCTCCTCAGGCATTGCCTGCGCCTGATAATTCACACCTCTTAATCACTCTCATTGATTGAAAACAAGGCAGGCAAAGGTGTTAGGCAGATGTGAGGAGAGTTGGGGGACAGGGTGGGGAGGCCAAAACCTTGCTCTGTTGCCCCTGGGCAGGTAGACCCAGCCAGGCTGGGAAGGGGACAGTCCTGTGTTGGGCATCAGTGTGCTGCCGCTGTGTCCAGCGAGGTTGGCGAATCACCCAACAGGAGTGTGTGTGTTGGGATTTCTCCTGCCCTGGGGTTAGCCTCTGAACTCAGTGATTCTGTGACAGAACACAGGTTGGGTGGTTAGATTGTGACAGAGAGAAATTTGGTTAAACTTCCCTCTCTCCCTTCCCCCTTCCTCTCCCGTTTCCTCCTTCCTTCTCTGGTGTTTCATAACTCTCAGGCCCGGACTTGCTGGGCTGGCCTGGGTGAATGAGGGTGGGTGGGTCCTGGGCCCTCCAGTGAGGCGGTCTCTGTGTCCCCCCAGGAACTACTCAGCTGTCTGTGTGTACTCCCTTGGTGACATTGACAAGGTCTTTCGTACTTCCTCACTCAAGGGCTACCATTCGAGCCTTCCCAACCCTCGGCCTGGCAAGGTAAGCTGTGACGCCCACCGTGGCCCAGGCCCCAGCCCCGCCCCCCAGCCACTTGACTAACCTGGACCTGTTCTCCTTGCCCAGTGTCTCCCAGACCGGCAGCCCATACCCACGGAGACCTTCCAGGTGGCTGACAGTCACCCTGAGGTGGCACAGAGAGTAGAGCCCATGGGGCCTTTGAAGACGCCACTGTTCCACTCAAAGTACCACTACCAGAAAGTGGTTGTCCACCGCATGCAGGCCAGCCGTGGGGAGACCTTCCACGTGCTTTACCTAACCACAGGTGAGGGGCTCCCCCAGGACCTTCTGGCCTGCTTTGTAAAAACGGATATGAAATGTATAGGGAATGATATCACTGGCATCTGGTTGGAACTTTATACTTGGAAGGAAGAATTGAGTGACCAAGAGCTGTCAGGTGTCAGTGTGTGTGGCTGTGGAAGGGAGGTGGGGGCAGAGGGAAGAGGAGAGGGTATCCTAGGATGGGAGGAGAACAAGCGTGGGGATTCAGAGGCAGAAATGTAGCAAGACCGAGCAAAGCTGGGCGTAGCTTTGGTCCAGATGTCTGACCCAGGGAAGGGGGTAGGAAGAGAAATGGAAAGTCAGGAGGAAGGACCTGGTCACTGGGATCCTGTGGGCCTCTGCTAGGCAGAAGGAGGAAATCAAACTCTCTCCTTGTCTTGGGGACCATGCAGGTGAGAGGAAACATTTGATGTGGGATGCCAAGAATTTAGTGAGCCGTGAGGAGGGGCTTCCAGACAGCGGAGCCTTTGCAGAGGACCACAGAGGGGGCTTCCCCGGGGGGCAGTTTTCTGCTGAGCCAGCTCTGAGCTGAGTTTTTGGTAGCTTCTTGCTCCCAGGCTGTGGGCAAAGGGGGCTGCTGGGAGAAAGCATGGAGATCAGTGTTGGTGGGGCCACAGGCTTTCCTTGAGACTGAGTGGTGGTGCTGTGAGAAAGGGCAGTGTCTCCCCCAGGAGCCTAGCAGTCAGGGCCTCAGGCACCCACCCTCAGTTATTCACATCTCCCCCTCAATGTGGCTTCCTGCTATAGTTTCACTCTGTGGCCTTCTCAGGGCCATGGTGGCCTTACTGGTTGTTTGACACTCCTAGAGGCCTCCAGGAAAGGAATTCCCCAAGGGGTCCGGCTTCTGGGTCCTGAGACCCCACTTCTTTACTCCTCCATTCATCCTGGCTACACCCATGGGCCCCTGTCCTTTCTCTGCTTGGCAGCGGCTGGCCTAGCTGCTGTGGTCAGCCAGGCGATGGCAGGGCATTGGGGTGTCGGAGAGGAAGGGTCACACAACACAGGCATGGGAGCAGGAGCCAGGACCAGGAAAGCCAGGTTGGCTGTGGGCTCCCTTCCTGCAGACCTGGGAGGTGAGTGCACGTGAGTGATGAGGTCTTGGTGTGAGGGCCATTGGAGAGATACCATGTTGGATCCTGCAGCAGGAAGGATTAGGGCCAGATGAGATATAGAACTTTCTGAGCCCTCTGCAGAGAGCAGGAGGCTCACCCATTTGGGAGAAGCTGTGGGAAGCAGTTATGGGGCTGCAGCAGGCAGTGTGTGCAAAGGCAGTGGCAAGGCTGGGGGCTTGTCAGGACAGAGGAGCGTCTGGCCACATCTCAGAGCCTGCGGAGGGGGGCCATAGACACATAAAGGAGAATCCTAGGCAAGCAATCATCCCATCATCTGACTGCTTTTTTGGGGCAAGTGATGCCCTGGGAAATTGGGAGGGAGGAATGGGGGAGGTAGGCTATTCTAGAAACTGGGACAGCGGGTGAGGTGGGAACGGGAGGGCCCGGGGGTCAGGATGCCCATTAGTCCCTGACAGGTATGAATGGAGAGAGCGTGGCCTCAGAGGCAGGCAGCCTGGTCCTTTTTAGATCTAAGATTTTATAAAAATTAAAAAGAAAATCCCCTAAGATTAAATACAATGTGGAGTCCTGGATTGGATCCTGGAACGGACAAAGGACATTAGTGGAAAAACCCAAGAAATCCAAATAAAGTCTGTAGTTGAGGTAATAGTAATGTCTCAGTGTCGATTGCTCCATTGTGACAAATGTACCACAATTACATAAGACGGTAACGTTAGGGGAAACTGGGTGAAGGGTATTCGGGAAGTCTGTACTATTTTTGCAGCTTTTCTGTAAAGCTAAAATTACTCCGAAATGAAAAGTTTATTTAAAGAAAACATCCCCAAAGAGTCCAGGAAACAGGGGAATCATAGAAGGAGCTGAGGGGTGGGGTTCTGATGCCTCTGGGTTCCGGTCATCACCTGTGTGACCTTGAGCAAGTTGCTCAGCCTTTCTGAGCCTCATTTCCTCCTTTTTGAACTGGGAGGATAATACCCACCTCTTAAGGGTGTGGAGGATTCAACAACCGAAATGCTAATGCGCATGGGCTCCCACCCACAGGATTTAGGCACTCAGGGCTGTGCCTATAGGACAGTCGGCTCTGTGCCCCTGTGGACTGGTAGAGCCTTGGGCCTCCTGGGATGGCCTCTGTGGCCCAGATTTGGAAGCTTTCAGAGCTGCCCTCAGGCTCCTAGTCACCCTCTCCCCGCTTCACCCCACCCCAGTCCTGTGACCCTCGCCTGAGCCATGACTTCCCAGCCCTCCCCCACCGACTATCCCATTGGTTGGCACAGCCAAGAGGGAGGCTGCCTGGCTCTGGGGATCTCCTGCCCACCGACCCGCTGACCCTCTGCCCCTCGCCCACAGACAGGGGCACCATCCACAAGGTGGTGGAGTCAGAGGAGCGGGAACGCAGCCTTGCCTTCAACATCATGGAGATCCAGCCCTTTCACCACCCGGCCGCCATCCAGGCCATGTCGCTGGACGCTGAGCGGGTGAGCCTCCCCACCCCACTGTATCCTATGGAGCTACCCAGCGATGGCCAGCTGAGGACAGAGCTCCTTTGCATGTCCTTTTAAGAGCCTCTGGGCCCCAGGGCTCAGAGCCTGGAGGGTAGCCTGGGGACTTAGAACTCTCTTGGGGCTGGGGGCCCTGGCCTGACCCAGTTGTGTTCTTCTTCTAGCGGAAGCTGTATGTGAGCTCCCAGTGGGAGGTGAGCCAGGTGCCCCTGGACCTGTGTGAGGTCTACGGCGGGGGCTGTCATGGCTGCCTCATGGCCCGAGACCCCTACTGCGGCTGGGACCAGGGCCGCTGTGTCTCCATCTACAGCTCCCAAGGGTACGTTGGCCAGGATCCCTTGTTCCTGGGAGGAGGTGGACATAGGAGTGGGGGTGGCGTCAGTGGGCTGCAAGAGGCTTCGGTGCTGGGCCACAACCTCCTCTGAGTGGGGTGGGGGGGTGGGGGGTGGGGAACGAGGACAGGGATGGGGGGCCAGACCCGAGACCTCCTGTCCACTCAGCTTTCTCTTCCCCTTCCAACTCCAGGCCGGTGCTGCAGTCCATTAATCCAGCTGAGCCACACAAAGAATGCCCCAACCCAAAGCCAGGTACATGATCTGGCCCTGCTGGGCCCCAATCTGCTGAGGGTGGCACAGCCCTGTCTGAGAGAGACATGGCCTGGCCCTGGGGGCCCCAGGCAGATGGGGCAGGACAGTCCTGCAGAGGGGGCCCTGTCGTATGGGAGGGTGGTTGTTGAGAGGGGGATGGTGAGGGAGGCAGGGGAGAATGGGGAGGAGATTGGCACTGTGTTCATTTAGAAGCCTTGGCCCTGGAGGCCCAGCCAGCAGAGGAGGATACAGTCTGCCCTGGGAGCGCTTGGCCTCTCCTCACGGCTGCCTCCCCCGTCCCTCTCCAGACAGGGCCCCACTGCAGAAGGTTTCCCTGGCTCGGAACTCTCGTTACTACCTGAGCTGCCCCATGGAGTCCCGTCATGCCACCTACTCATGGCGCCACGAGGAGAACGTGGAGCAGAGCTGCGAGCCAGGCCATCAGAGCCCCAACTGCATCCTGTTCATCGAGAACCTCACAGCCCGCCAGTATGGCCACTACCACTGCGAGGCCCAGGAGGGCTCCTACCTCCGTGAGGCTCAGCACTGGGAGCTGCTGCCCGATGACGGTGCCATGGCTGAGCACCTGCTGGGTCGGGCCCGGGCCCTGGCCGCCTCCCTCTGGCTGGGCGTCCTGCCCACGCTCACTCTCAGCCTGCTGGTCCACTAAGGTCCCCTGGGGCTGGGCATGGCACAGGCTCCTGCAGCCTCAGGGGCACTAGAAAAGTTTCCCATCCAGAGCCGGCTGGGCCCGGCGAGCTCCTTGCCCGATGCTTCTTCCAGGGGGACTGCATAACCTGATGAAGGACACCAGGCCTGGAGATGGCCAGCCGCAGGCGGCTGCCGGGCCCGAGCAGGCACGGGTGGCGGGGGCCACAGAGTGAAGGCGCTGACTGTGAAGCTGGGGCATTGGTGACCTAAGATTTTACCTTCTGGAGATTACTTTTCAAAAACTCCTCCTCAAACTTGACTAAATGCAGCGATGTTCCCAGCCCAAGAGTCCATGGGCCAGAATGGGATTTGGAAAGGGAAGCTGGGCCCCAGGCTCTGGACCTTGGGGCTGAGGCCCGAGTCCATCGGACTCTCTATACGCAAACTGCCCCCTCCTCCTCCCTCCTGTCATGGCTGGGGGTAGCTGCTGTTCTTGTAGGCCCAGGGCTGCCTTCTACGGCTCCCTCACCAGCCCTGGGTCCCACTAGGCAGCCGTCTTGCATGTTTATTGAAGGATGTTTGCTTTCCGGACAGAAGGACGGAAAAAGCTCTATTTTTATGTTAGGCTTATTTCATGTATAGCTAATTCTGACTGCATCTGTATGAAAATACCAAAACTACATGCTGGGGGTGGGGTGGGACAGGGAGGGACTGGGGAAGGAATGGGCTGGGGTGGGGGGGTCCCAGTCTGAGGCTCCGGGGATGGGATAAGAGTCTAGGGACAGGCATGGGTTCGAGGAGAGTGGCATGAGCTGGCTCTGCCCTGGGATCCCAGTCTGAGGGGGGCATGGTCCCAGTCCCCAGTGTGGGGCGGTTATGGGAGGGGGTCGGGTGAGGGAGACAGGGGAAAATGAAGGAGAAACTGAGCCCTAGGTTCACCACATTCATATAGAAGGAGGAGCCGGGTCCTCAGGGGGAGGTTCCAGGACTCTGCCCTTGGCATTGGGGGCTGGGGGGCGGGGGGGGGGCCCCCTCCCCTCCCCTCAGCCCCCTTCCCCAGGGGCTGTGCTTCCATGCTCCTAGTCTCCCACCTTCAGCTCAGGACATGTTATAACTTAGGCTAAACTGTGAATTCCGGTGGGGACAGCCTGGGCCAAGCTCTCCAGGTGCACGGCTCTGCCCCCAGCCCTGTCCGTGGGTTTCAACAGAGAGCTGGGCCCTTCTCTGGCTGTGTCTGGCCAGCCCAGGGCAGGGCAGGGCCTGGGGCCGGCGGCCTTCCAGCTTTGGCCCCTGCATCTCTTCTCAATGCACTTTAATAATGTAACATATTACTAATAAACAAGCTATTTATTTACCTGTGCCTGCTTCTTGCTTGTAAAGCCAGCCCGGTTGGGGGACAAGGGTGGGGGGCTCCTGTTTATGACTCGCCACCTCCTCATCACACACACTCGCTGTTTCTGCCCTTAGAGACCTAGCTAGCGAGAGACAGGGGTGGGGTGTGCACCCACATCTCCTGGGCCGTGGTGTGCTGCCTGCAAAGCTGTTGACGGGAAGCCAGGCGGCTTCTGCATGCCAGCTCCTCTGTTCATACCTGGGGAGCTGGCCTTTCTCCCCACCCCACCCCACCCCCACCTCCACCCCCACCCCCCTGCCTCTACCTCCCACCACTTCCCCTGAGAGGCCTGGCCTAGCCAGGCTAGAAACCGCCTCAGGCCTTCCTGCCTTCAGGGGGCCCATGCTGGGAGGGAGAGCTGATCAAATGAGACCCGGTGGGATAAATGTGTGGTGATAGAAGTGTGTGTGCAGGAAGCCAGAGGGTGGCGGCAGGTGGTGCCTGAGTGGGGACGAGGTACTTCCTCCGGGCTGGCCTGCCAGGCAGGGCATATGTGCAGAGGGGGAGGCTGGCGAGCAAGGGGACACTGGTGGCGGGGTGCGGGGTTTATGTGCTAGCCCCAGAGTTTGGCTTTTCAACCCCCAGGGCAGTGACCAGGGCTGGGGTGGGGTCTGTGCCTTAGAAACTTGACTCCCTCCAAGGTAAAGTGCGTAGGTTTCAGAACTCAGAAGGGTGCATGAGAAGGGATGGGGTGAGTGGCAGGGAGGGGAGTTAGGAGGCTGTTCAGGGAGGTAGTGGGCTAGGACAGGACCAGGAATGGGGCTGCGCTAGATGGAGGGACGCAGAGAGGAACCTTGCAATCCCCCAGAGGCCTCTCCTCCCCTTTGTTCCTTTCTGGCCTACCCCTGTGGCAGGGACCCAGACCTTTTGGGGTTTGCTGGGAGATTTTCCTGAACAGTAACTGCTGGAAAGACGAATGTGGCAGATTTGGGGCAGTTCCCCTCTCTGAGTCTGAGCCCAGCCTCTGGGTGGCTCTGGTGGACACCCACAGAACTGGAATCACCCTCACCCATGGCACCCCCTCCCTGTCAGCCTCCCCTGTGCTTTCCTGGGCCAGTCCCCCACTGAAGATTCTGCCTGGCTCTTTCTTCCCCATACCCAGCCTTCCCAGAATGATTAAGGCAACAGCAGGTGCTCGGGCCAGGAGTCCGGGAGTTTGGGGGGATCTGGAAGAGCTCTGGGCTGGGTGTAGAGACATGGGTCTGCCGTCACCCTCGTGATCCTGGGCAGACCTTGCCTTCCCTGAGACTCATTCTCCTTATGTGTAAGAAGAAGGGGCTGGGCCGGCGCTTCTGTGGGGCCCTTTCTTGCACACAGTTCTGGGTTCTAAGACCAATTAACTCGGTCTTGGAGGGAGCTCAGGGTCTATATCTTGGCCTTGTCTGTTTTCCCAGCTCACATCCAAGCAAAGGTAGAGGCAGGGCTTCCCCCTCAGCAAGCCCACCTACCCCACGGTGGAGGAAAGGGAGGAAAGAGTGGGTTCCAGGAGCAGCAAGTAGAGAAAGTGTGGGTTCAGGTCCTCGCCCTGCCTGGATTGCTGAGTGACCTCCAATGAGGTTTCTGCCCTCTCTGGGTAGGATCCCTCTTTCCTGTGGCGGTGCTCTAGGTGCCCGGATGGGCCTTTGGGGAGAAGACTTGAGGGACAGAACACACTCCTTTGTCTCCACAGAGGTGCCGGCAGAGGCCAGGGAAGGAGGAAGCCGCGTGCATCGAGGCATGAAATGAGCCCGTGTAAATCCCATGTAAATGAGCCGGCGGGGAGGGGCATGCGGGGCACAAGCCTCTTGTCCTGTTTTCTCCCAATGGGCAAGAAGCACAGTGGGCCTTGGATGGCGGTGGACCATCAGGACCATTCGGCTGGGCCTGGAAGCATGGAGATCCACCTGATATCAATGCACCAGCATCAGCCTCTTGGGGGCCAGGCTGGGGCCAGGAGCCAGGCCTGGCTTTCTGTCTTCTTTCCTGTGCATCGCCTCCTGCCACCAGAGGGGAAGAGGGGATCTGGCAAAATAGGGAGTTGAGACTGTGAAAGACCAAGGCTCAGCTCTCCTGGGGAAGGGAATGGGGAACTCGTTTATAACTACAGGGCCATTAAGGTTTACCCCAGAGGCGGAGGCGGAGGCGGAGGCGAGTGGAGGCAGGGTGTCTGCCTCCCTGCCCCCCTCCCCTCCTGTCTCCCTTGGGGAAAGATCACTGCCTTCTAGTTTCTCTGCTGCTTGATGTCCTTGACTCTCTGTTTATAGCCCCACACACCCCTGTCTTCTCTATCCTCATCACCCTCAGTCCCCTACCCACTTTTGCTGGAAACACTGTGATTTCGCTCTTGTGAATCTCTCCCCTTGAATGCCAGGAGTAGGGCGATCTCAGGCAGGGATTTCAGAACGACTTCAGAGGAGTCCTGAACCACCCTCTCTACCAGCACCACGAATGCCTAGGCCTACTGGGTCCTGAGCTGCGGGTTGGGGAGGGGGCAGATGGAGCCTGCGGGTGAGTGCAGCTGGAATCAGACCCTGGGGTCCTGGCTATGGAAGGCATAGCACCTGCCCCTGAGACCCTCCCAGCCTGATAGGGGAGGCAGAAGTGGGGCTGGAGGGTGAAAGTGCAAGTGATGGTCCTAGGAAGAAGGTACCCAACCTATGGTGGGGTGGGGGTCAGGGAAAGTTTTGAGTGGGCCTTGGGGGATGAGTAGAACTTCCTAGGGTAGAGAAGTCACTGAAGAATGGAAGAGCATTTGTGAAGGCCTGGGGTGTGCAAGGGCCTGGAGTGTCGTGGGCTTGGCTAGAGCAGTGTGAGCTCCAGGAAGGCCGGGAGACTTTTGTCAGTTTGGGTCACAGTGGCATCTCTAGCACCTAGGACAGTGACTGCCACACATCTTGTTGAATCCATGAATAAGATAAAAGAGGAGAGAGTATCTGGAACTGGGGCGGAATGACTGTTGGTGCCAGCTCCTGAGAGCTAAGGCCTTTGATCTTCACCCTGAGGGTTCTAGGGAGCCATTAAAGGATTTTGAGCAGAGGGTGGGTGTTGAGGACTATAATGATGATAAGGGTGATGGGGGCTTAATGGGGGCTTCCCTACCCATGTCCCCCAAAGCTCACCTCCTCTCCCATCCCCAGCAATTTCCATCTGCCCCCGCAGCCCAATTTTAGTCTCTCATTGTCTGGAAAACAAGTGGAGCGTCTGGGTCGGGTTCCTCCCAGCTGGGGTTCTGGCCAGGAGGTCTGCGGGCGTGGGCTGGTGGACTGGGACTGAAATGGCTAACCCAGTCTCAGGAAACACTTTTATGTTGATATTGGTTAACTCTGGGAGGAAGAGGCCTTGGGAAAAAAAAAAAACAAAAACAAAACGCACATTCCCAGGGTCACCAGTGGCCACAGGCCAGCCCACAGGAGAGGAAAAAACACAGAACCACACCCAGGAAGTACTTGGATAGTGCCCATGCCAGAACTGCTTGACCTGCACGTGAAGTTCTGGACTCCCACACTGGAGGTTTAGTAGGTCAGGCATAGTAAGTGGGCTCAGAGGGTTTAGGTGGAGGTGAACACAGGCTATAGCATGTGGACTGCAATATTATGCAGCTAGCTCATGGGGCCTACCCACGCCCGTAGCAGACATCACTAATCAATGGCGGCATTTCTTTCTCCTGAGCTCAGAGGGAGAATTTCCTCTGGAACTATATTCTTCAAAAGCTACTGAGCACTTGAAATGTGACTCATCTGAATTGAGAGGGGCTGTAAGTACCGAAGACAATGGATTTCGAAGGTGCGATATGAGAAAAAACGGTCTTTTTAATAATTTGTTACATTGATTACACTTGGAAATGAAAATGATTGGACACCTTGGGTTAAACAATACATATTGTAAAAGTTAATCTCACCTGTTTCTCTTAACTTCTATTTAATGTGGCTGCCAGAAAATTGAAAATTATCTGTGTGGCTCCCAGATATTTCTATTGGACAGCACTACTGTTAGAATACCTGCTGTATGAGGGCAGGGAATTGTGTCTTTTTTGTTGTTGTTGTTCACAGCTAAATCTCCAGCACCTAGATTAGTGTCTGGCACATAGTAGGGGTTCAATCATTATGTGTGGAATGAATGAATGACTCCTTATTAACATGGTCCTTCAGGCCTCCACCAATTAATCAGAACACATTTGCTACCCTGAGCCTATCCAACAGCTCTAGCAAGGTGCTAAAATCCCCATTTGTGCTTTGCAATTTTAGGGCATGTATCGCCTTCGCTGGACTCTCTCGAAACCCAGAAGGAGCAGCTAGTGGTGGTCTTGGGTGACGGCTCTTCTCTGCCACTGGTCCTCTGAAGAGGAACTTTCGGTTCCTTCGGATGAGGAAGCAGGGCAGTGCAAATGATATGGAAATCACCTCTTACGGGCATTTGCCTCTCTGGGGTGCTGGAGATGCTTCCAGTCTACTTCCTGGCCCCAGCCCCTCGTCTCTAGGGACAAAATAGGAAGCTTTTGAGCTCCAGGTGCAAACGGGGCCACTTCCGTCTTTCCCCAGCACACAAGGGCTATAGCCTGGAGCATCCTTGTCTCTCCATCCAGCAGGAGCCTAAAAATAGTCTGCAGTTTCAGCCTCCCCCACAGCCGCCTGCACCGAGCCAGGCCCTGAGCCCGCCAGCTCCCCCACAGCCCAGAATGTCTGCACAGTCTGCCCCAGCTACCGACCCACGTCTCCTCCGCCTCAGTCCCATCCTGGTCCCTGGGGACCCTGAGCTCAATGCTCCCACTGTCAGACCAGCTGAGGGTCTGCCTGTGGCTCCGCCCTCCCAAGCAGACTGGGCCCCGACACCCTGGACTTCCAAACCCTGTGTTCTGTCCATTTCCCCCTTCTTGAGGGGATGTTGGCCACACACAGAGGCAGGGTGAGGGCGTTCCAGGCAGTAGAATCAGGAAGTGCACAACCAAATGGTGTGAGAGGCTATAGCACATGGCAGAGGATGAGCTGTTTGGAAGGGCTGATTGAACAAGATGGAGCGGTGGGGTCAGGCACAGGCCGGAAGGCAGTAGGGTAGGTCTGCTGGCTCCCATCCCCCTTGCATGGGTCCTCTAGCCCACTCTGTCCTGCCCCACAGGGAGGGGGCTGTCCCTCTTACATCTGGCAGCCCATGTTGCCATTCTGTCCATTCCACGTGTGGAGCCCAGGGGCTCTCAATGCCAGGGCCCATCCCCGCAGTTTAGGCCACCCACATCTATAATTTGTGGGAAACCCTGGTACCTTCCAGATATGATCTGCCTGGGTTCCTGCCTGCTCATAAGGCTGCAGGTGGACAGGCAGGATTCTCCACCGATGCCCAGAGAAAGGAGGTACTCAAGGCAACCTGGAGTGACTCCCAGAACTGGGACTAGAACCTCCATATCTTGACCCCGCTGCTGGGACCCATCCCCCCTCCACCCCCCACTCTGAGATCAGCTGATCACTGTTGGGAGCACATCTTGCTCTGAGTCTGAAGAGTGGGGTTTGGGAACCTACTCTGGGGAGGGCCTTCCTGGTGGCAAGAGTGAGTATGCAGATGACACTGTTGGCTCATGACTGTTTCCCCACTCTGAGCTGAGCGGGGTCACAGCTGCAGGAAGTGAGAGCAGTGGAAGTCATGTTTTCCTTTTCTGAGGGGTGACTCTTGGGGAAATGCTGAGTTCGTAGAGCAGATCTTCCTATACCTGGTGGCAGGAATCCTTACTACCAAAGTCCTTTCTTGCCCCACCATCTCTTGGTAGACTGGCCAAAGTGCCAGTGTGGCACTTTGGAGGCAGAGTGCCAGTGTGGGCCTTATTGTCCCCCATAGAAGATGGCGGGTGGGGGAGGAGTGATGCCTGGGAGGAGAGCTTCTTGCCCAGAGATGCATAGTTTCTGACAGCCTAGCCTAGAACCCAGGACTTTTGCCTCTTCCCACCCCTACATGGCATGTGCCCCCAAGGAAGCAGGGGTGGGTGTGATCTAGATGCTTCTTGGCCAAGGTGTTGGGGGAAGTTTATAGACCCTTGAGGTTTCCTTATCTGCAGCCACCGCCTTCATTTCCCAGAAGATGGGGGCCCTCCTCAGTGTGAATATTGGTCACCATGCAGTGTCAGTCTTAGGACATCTGTCTTTGGCCCTGGGGCATGTCATAGGTGTTCCCCTCCCCTAGCTCCCTCAAGAGCCCACAGGCATCTGGAGCTCTTCTGTACCCCGGAGAGCATCCTTGGGACCCTAAACCCCTTTCTCAGTTTGAGAAACCACAGCCCTTGAAAAAGGCCCAGAATGGCTCTGTGAATGACGGGGTGTGGAACTATTGCCATCCCAGCCCTGATGCGTCCCTTCCCTGAACTCCACCTGCTGCCTGCTCACCTCCTCTGGACACCTGCCCCAAGCAGTGTAATGAGAGGAGAGCGCTGTGCCCTGGCAGCCCACGCCGGGGAAGATGGAATTGCGGGGTCTCTATCTCTGTGCCTTTCTGTCTCAGTCCCATTCCTTTTCTACCGGTCTCTCTCTTTTCACGTCCCTCCTGATTCTCTCTGTGACTTGTTCTCTTAGGTTTACTCACAAAGGATAAGCACGTATACATATACCATGCAGGCACACAGGACCACACACATTACCTGCTCACGTGTACACTCATGCAGGCACGCTCATCTGTGCACGCGTGCGCACACCCACAGGACCTGCCCTCCTTGGGTCCCATCCACATACTTGGGGAGGGGCATGAAGCTATTTTCTCGTGTGTCTACAGGCTTAAGGCAAACCCGCGTCTCATTTCCAGCTGTCCCTGCTTCCCTGGTGCTGGCAACTGGGGGCTTGAAGACATAGTCTGGGATCCCCACTAGTATCTGGGGAATCTAGTAGGGATCACTGGGCTGATGTCACTTGCAGGGAGACAGGGAGAGACCGCCCTGGAGGTGAGCCGAGGAGAGAGGGACACAAGGATGCAACGTGGAGTTAATGATGCACTGGCCCAGAGGGTCCCCAGACCCATTTATGCTCCTTCCCTGTGGTTCTGCTGAGATGCCCTCTGATCCACCTGGGAGCTGGGGACAGAGGACAACTGAACCATAGGAAGCACCAGGGTCAGGAGGCTACAAGGAGGAAGGCTGACTGAATACGTACCCCACCCACGGAGAGCTGGGGGCTGGATGTCCCTGGAGGGAGGGTCATGGTGACCGAGGACTTGGTTTCCGTCCCTTTAGGACAATGGGCCAGATGAGGCCCCACCAGGTACTTGGGTTTCCTGGGCGGATCAGGGCTTTCCTGGAATGCCTAACTTCCCTGGTCTCCCAGGGTCAAAGTGATCCCATGGAGGGGGAGAGGGGGAAGGGAGGTGGGGCAGGCAGGAAGTCCCTGGAGTCACCAAGGACCTCCCTGTCCTGGCTTCAGGGCTCCAGTGGTCCCCAGAGCCTGTCTCTGTTCAGAGCAGACCACTTACTGATCACCTATTAAGCACAGGCTCTGTGTGGATGAGGCTTGTGAGGGGGCAGGAGGATCCCGGGTTGGGCACTAGGGAAGGGGCAGCTTTCACTGCTGCCGCAGGAGGTAAAGTCCCTCCAGGGTCTGGGGCTGACCCAGGAGGAGCTCAGAAATCTTTCCAAGGGTGTCACTTATCTCCCCCCTCCCTCTTCGCCAGAGAGGGGCATTGGTCAGCCAGTGCCCTGGCTGGGCTCGCTCGGGAAAGGCCATGGGGACAAACAATTACGGTGGTGGCTATATACCATCTATCACACACATACTTGAGACTATTCTAGAAGTTTTACATAATTATCTTAATTTTCTCAGCAGCCCTATGAGGTCGATACTGTTATTGTCTCTATTTTATTGTTAAAGGGACTGAAAGAGAAGGTAAGTAATTTACTAACTCATCATGGCAAAAACACACATCTAGTTTTTGTCTTAGGAAACTGGGGTTTCAGGGGTGCCTGGGTGGCTCAGTTGGTTAAGCATATGACTCTTGATTTCCATTCAGGTCATGATCTCACAGTTTGTGGGTTCAAGTCCTGCGTCAGGCTCTGCGCTAACAGCATGGAGCTTGCTTGGGATTCTCTGTCTCCCTGGATCTCTGCCCCTCCCTGACTCGCACTTTCTCTCTCTCTCAAAAATGAGTAAACTTAAAAAAAAAAAAGAAAAGAAAAAAAAACTGGGGTTTCAGACCAGTTCATTTGATCTTGCTCGAACTCATTCTGTAGCTATTCATTAAACTGTTCTTTGCTGGGCTTGTGGTTGACACAGGATGTGCATAGCAGAGGCGAGCAGATGGATGGGGTCACTCTGGCCAACTGAACAAGGTCAGGTCTGGGGCAGAGGCAGCCCCAGGGGACCAGGACCTCTCACACATAATCCACTTGGACCTGATGCTTGGCCATCAGAGGAAGATGATGGGACCACCATCTCTGTTCCAAGAGGCTCAGAGAAGGGAGGGCCGCCTGCCAACTTACCCTCCAAGGGTGGGGGGGCGGGGGCCCCTCTACCTTGGCTGGGGGGCCGCCACAGGTGGGTGGAGAGGATGTCAACCTTCCCCTTTCAGTGGTTCCAACCAGAACCATCTCAGGAAGCAGCTGTTCACAGGGCTCGAGGGAGCCGACAACTTGCTCCATTATGGCAGAATGCACACGGGGGGCGAGGACTCCTATGGGGACCTGAAGCTGAGTAAGGTTGAATCAGGCTGCCTCTGTGGAAACCTCTGCCCACGGCTGTCTCCAAGCTGGGTACCACAGTCCGACCAAAGGAAGAACTTCCCAACTGCGGGGCCATACACTGCTGGAATGCGTGCCAAAGGAGAGGACTTTGTGGGGGTGCCCAGTCCTCTGGCTCTGTCCTCCTGCTGGTGTCCTTGAAGGAGAGGACAGGAGCTGCGTCAGAAGCCTGTAGCCAGACCTCAAGTCCCTTTGTCGTGGGGGACACCTGTCCTGAAGCTGCACGCACAAGGGGAGGGCTCCATCCCACTACGAGGCCCACTGGGTCCCCTGAGGCGCTCTCACCTCCTCCTCCCAGGCTGAGTGGCCGTGGGGGTGGGGGTGGGGTGAGCAGGTTGCGCCTTCCCAGGGCAAAGAGTGGCTCCCGTGAGGTGGTGTTTTCAGACACAAACCAGCTGGCCAGACAGGTTTGGCCTTCCGACTCATCCCTAGGGAGGTACTTTGCTTTCTTTTTTTTTTAACTAAGATAAAAATCACATCTTTTTTTTTTTTTTTTAATGTTTACTTATTTTTGAGA
Source organism: Acinonyx jubatus (assembly GCF_027475565.1). Taxonomy (NCBI): domain Eukaryota; kingdom Metazoa; phylum Chordata; class Mammalia; order Carnivora; family Felidae; genus Acinonyx; species Acinonyx jubatus. Next base: position 31,124,135 of record NC_069386.1, read on the forward strand.
GACAGAGAGACAGTGTGTGAGTGGGCAAGGGGTAGGGAGAGAGGGAGACACAGATTCCGAAGCAGGCTGCAGGCTCTGAGCTGTCAGCACAGGGCCTGACGTGGGGCTCGAACTCACGAACCGAGAGATAGTGATCTGAGCTGAAGCCGGACACTTAACTGACTGAGCCACCCAGGCGCCCCAAAAATCACATCTTAAAGTGTACAATCTGGTGTATTCACAATGTTGTGTGGCCATCCCCACCATCTAGTTACAGGACATTCATTCCATCACCCCAAAAGAGACTGTCCATTAGCCATCGCACCCCTTGCCCCTTTCCCTACTAATTTACTTTCTGTCTCTAGGGATTTACCCGTTGCAGACACTTTACATAAATGGAGTCATATAAGATGTGGCCTTTGGGTCTGGTTTTCTTTCACCCGTGCTAATGTTTTCGGGGTTCACCCACGCTATAGTATCTATCAGTATTTCACATCCTTTCCTGGCCGAATAATACCCCCTCGTGTGCCCCACTTTTTTTTTTTACCCAACTCATCAGTTCACGGACACCTGGTTTGTTTCCACCTTCTGACTATTGTGAACAGTGCTGTATGAACATAGGTGCACAAATTTTCCTGTGGACATATGTTTAAAAATTTTTTTTAATGTTTATTTACTTTTGAGGCAGCGTGTGCACAGGTGAGCCGGGGAAGGGCAGAGACAGAGACGGGGACAGAGGATCCATAACGGGCCCCCGATGACAGCACAGAGCCCATGGGGCTAGAACCCATGGAACTGTGAGACTGTGACTTGAGCCAAAGTCGGATGCTTAACTGACTGAGCCACCCAGGCGCCCTACGTTTTCAGTCCTTTTGGGTATCTATCTCCCTGGGGTGGGATTTTGGAATTATATGGTAATTTTCTCTTTAGCTTCTGGGGAGCTGTCACACTGCTCTCCATGGACGTTCTATCATTTCATATTCCCACCAGTGACGTGTGGTTCCAATTCTTCACCTCCTCACCAACATTTGTTGGTGATTTTCCGTGCCTTTATTCTTTCACTACATATTTTGTTGAGCACCTACTTAATGTGCCTGGGGCCCGGGGTGCAAGGGCATGGAGGCTCGGGCTGCTGTGCCAGAGCAAAGGGACACAGACCTAAAATAGTGGCCCTGGTGACGAGTGGAATGAAGGAAGGGTAACGGGGCCCTACGTGTGCAGGACAAGCAGGGAAGGCTTCAGAGGGGCGCCGCTCCCTGCCTTTGCCCCCTCTCAGCATCACGTCTCTGGAAAGGGTGATGGTCACGGTGCCCAGTGCCTCAGGGCTGCTGTCTGAGAAGTCCCATCCTTGCCTCACATCTACCCGTACAGCCAGTTCCTTTGTGTTGTTGAGTCCTCATCTCCAGGTCATGTGCCGGCAGCCCAAGCCAGATGAGGAAACTGAGGCTCACAGTGGGGAATGATTTGCCAAAGGTCACCCTAGAAGGCAGCGGCCGAGGGAAACCCAGAGCCCTGACCTTCAGCCCCCTAGACCGCAGGCTAGTGGTCCTTTTAGCTTGGATGGGGTGAGGCCTGGGTAGCAGGGGGTTGGGGGTAGGGAAGGGAAGGCGGCAGGAGGCTGAAAGGGAGGCCCAGGTAGTAGGAAGCCAAGCTTCAAAGATTTTCCCAGGCTGGGGGGAGGGGCCCTGGGCAAGGTGTATGTGGGTGAGGCGTGAGCAGTGGAGGTCCCTGGGGCCTGCTTAGACCCATTTGTCCTCTGCCCAGTTTCAGTTCTGCCTGACTTGCCCCCTGAGACCCCGGGATTAGGGGTGGGGGGATGGGCCCACCATGAGCCATGGCCACCTCCTTCGGTCTGCTTTCCTGTCCCTGCCAGGTCCTACAGTCTGAGGGAGGAGGCTGGAGCCTGGCTGGATCGGTCCTCCATGGGTAGGGGTGAGCTACAGGCAAAGCCTGGCTGGCACGTAGTGGAGCTTAGAGCCTCCAGTGGCCGGCCTCAAAAGCACGATTTGGGGAATGTTTGCTCCATGAACTCATACTTTATAGGACTAAGCTGAAATGTGCTCACCCTCTCACTTGCATATTCTCAGTGACTCACGGGGCCCCAGGGTAAGTCCCTGGCCAGAGCAGGTGTTGAAGTGTGTGGGGACAGGGTAGACGCAGCCCTTGGTCCTCCCACCAGCAGGCTCAGGGCTCTGGTAAAGGCAGTGGTGGTAGTGCCGATGGGGTGTAGACAGGTGGGACCAGCCTGACCTGGGTGCTCAGAGGGGAGCTGGGAGGGAGCCCCGTGGCTCTCAAGCCTCCCCTCCCCCCATGTCCCTTCATTTCCTCATCTCGGAACTCAGCTCACGCAGGCTGATGGTAGCTTTTGATCTTGTTCCCCGGCAGGCCCCACGCCTGTCCCTGTGGCTGCTTGTAAAGAAACTCGAGTTATGGGGACATGGGGAAGTCCAGAAGATGATGGCGTTGAAGTGCCTCCCCCTCCTCTGGCCTCCTGAAGGCCTCACTTCCCCATCACGGCATTCCTATGGGGCTTCAGGGGCAAGTTCTACATCTTTAGCATAGGGCCTACGAGGGACTGGCTTTTCCTTGGGGCTGCCCTTGTGTTGTGGCACAGTCGGGTGGGGGATTTTGGCAAGGCCAAGGGCTCCGCATGGCTAAAACTCCCCCGGGGTTGTGTGGTTGGCTTAGCTGCCCAGGCTGGTGGCGCTGTGAGGACAGACATCAGGACATCATCGGTGTCTTTGGGATGAACAGTCCAGGGGGGCCGGAGGACCGCGGAGTTGCGGTGGTGGGGGGGGGGCATTAAAACCAAAGTGGTTCTTGGATTCTGTCTTTGTGGAGAAGCAGGCGTTAGCTAGGCAAAGGAGGAGACAGGGGCACCTGCTGGGTCAGAGGCACAGAGGTAGGAGGCAGAACGACCTATGTGGGGGCACTCAAGTGTTTCCATGTGACTGACTGGAGTGGATGTGTGGGGACAGGAGGGCAGACGGTGAACAGGGAGGCTCTGCAAGGACCCAGAGGCCTCAGCCGAGAGGCGGGGAGCTGGGACCCTCCTGAGCCCCTCACATCCGTGCAAGGAGGCCTCCTGCACGAAGCTGGCAAGGACAGCCCCCGGCCCACGGCAGAAGGCACTGACCGGGCTCTGCCTCTGTGAGGGCCAGCGGGAGGCCGCCCTCACGAGCCAGCTGAGCTGTGGCATGGCCTGGGCTGGCTCTCTGGGGCTGCGCTCATGCCAGTGTCTCGGAGCTCCGCCATTCGGTCTGAACAACCTCGAAGGCCCTGCAGCCTGCTCACCGGCTGCCACTCCTGCCCTATCTCTGAGGGAGCCAACGCAGGGTACTGTGTGTGCTGATGGGTAGGTCAGAGGCACAGCCAGGAGAGAAGAGACCCGGGGGGGGGGGGGGGGCGGGCTTGGGCAGGAGTCCGTACCCCCTCCCCTGGTATGCATGAAGGCTTAAAGTGTTCTTCCAGAGTCTGGGGGCTGGCCTCCCCAGTGCTCCCAGCTGGGCCCCCCGGTATCCCTCCCTGCAGGCTCCAGGAGGCCGATCGTGACAGAGGCAGAAAGCAGAGGGGACCATCAGTCCCACTGCAGGCTCAGGCCCTAGTTCCGAGGAACGGCAGCTTGGTACAGAGGGGAGCGTGAGTTCAGAGTCCCGCCCTGTGTGCAGATCCAGGCTCTGCTGGGGCACACGCCAGGTCAGCGAGGCGGTAGGAGGGCAGCCCATCATACCTTGCTAGTCACCCTTGGCCCAGCAATCCCACTCCTGGGATTCTGTCCCACAGAGACACCCACACACATGCGACGTGCGCACAAGAGCATTCACGGCTGCACTGTTGTGGCAGGAACAGATTGGGAACACCTTGTCTGTCCATCAGCGTGGGACGGGCTGAGCCTACGGCATGTCCCCGTGATGGACTACCATGAAGCTGTGAAAGAATGTGGAAGCTCTCTGTGTGTGACAGTGCAAAAAAGCTCTGGGGTTTTGTCAAGTGAAAAAGCAAGTACGAGTCAGCGGAGGGCAGAGAAAGTGGCTCAAGTCCCGGCAGGGGCAGGACACAGCGTGACGGACGGCTCCGGAGACACGGGGAATTTCGCATGATTGGAACGAGGGGACAATGCCAGGCAAGCAAGATGGAGGCCCGCTTGGGAGGGTCCCTCTCTTTCAGAGAAGAAACTGGAAACCACCAGGAGCCGAGGGATAGTTTTCAGTAAGTTCTGATCTGCTCTGTCTGGTAACAAGATCTGGCAACTGCAAAGCAATGACCCACATTTATAACACGCTTTACCCACGTTGTATCATTTAAACCTCTCAACAACTCCTCATCCCACAAGGGGGGGGTGCTATTATCATCACCCCCATTTCACAAATAAGGGAATAGAGCACAGAGAGGTTAGGGAACCAGCCCAAAGTCACACAGCCAGTAAACAGCACAGACAGAGAAAGAATCCAGAGCCTGGCTCCTGAGCCCATGCCGCGTCCTCTCAGAGCAGTGGCCTGGAGGGGGCCAGCTGGAGGCGAGGGAGAGGTCAGAAGGCTGTGGTAACAATCCAGACATCGGAGCAATAGGGCCTGGGGGAAAGCAGTGGCTTTGGGGATGAGGACTCAGGTGTAGATTTGAAAGTGTTTAAGAAGGTAGAAACAAGCCCCGGTGGCGAGTGGGGTGTGGCCGCTATGGAAGGGGCCCAAGATCCCATTGTTCACATACTCGTGTAGCAAAATCATGGAGTGGCTGTACTAGGTACTTCGTGCCAGGCATTGTTCTGGGAAACCGGCTGGCCTCAATCCCCAAAACAGACAAATCTATGCCCTTAAGGAACTTTCATTCTAGCTGGTGGAGAAAGACAATAAACATAATGATATGTAAATTACATAGTCTGTTAGAAGGGCGGAAAACATAAAATAAAGGCAAGGGTGGTGACAGGCAGTCCTGGTCAAGGAAGCTTCTGAAGGTTTTTTTTTTTTTTCTTTTTAATGTTTATTTATTTATTTTGAGGAGAGAGGAGAGGCAGAGAGAGAGAGAATCCCAAGCAGGCTCTGTGATGTCAGCGCAGAGCCCCACATGGGGCTCTATCTCACGAGCCACAAGATCATGACCTGAGCCAAAATCAAGGGTCGGATGCTTAACTGAGTAAGCCACCCTGGCGCCCCCCACCCCTCTTTTGAAGTTTTAAATGGGGTGGCCAGGGCAAGTCTCACCAAGAAGGTGACGTTTGAAAGAAGGCATAAAGGTGGTGAGGGAGTGAGCCTTGCAGACACATAGGGGAAGGGCATTCTAGGCAGAGGAGCAGGACCTGGGACATCCGAGGTATTAGACATCAAGTGGATCACAGAGCGAGCCACTGGGGAGAGAGAGGTCTGGACATGGGATGGCAGGTGCGTGTGTGTGGGTGTTCGGGTGTCCACAGCATAGAAGACACTTGATACCTTGAGACTGAATGAGATCTGGAGGGAGAAAGTGAAAGGTGTGCTTGGCGTCAGCATCTGGGTCAATGAGAGAGAGAGAGAGAGAGAGAGTGAGAGAAGGTTTCGGGGAGATCCTGAGAGGCAGCCAGAAGTGGTGTCATGTAAGCATGTGCATTATGGGGTCTGGGGCTCAGGAGAGGCACCAGGGGGCTGGAGCCCTGAAGATGCAGGGGGAGTACAAGCTAGGGGTGGGAGAGGTCTGTCTCCTCGGGAGGAAGAGGAAAAGGCCGAGGACAGATCTCGGGGTGGGGGCCCACTTGCAGGTGGCATTGGGAGAAGGGAGACGCAAGAAGGGGCCCGCAGGAGGAGCGGCCAGCGAGGTGAGAGGTCTAGGCGTGAGTGGAACAACACTGAGGAGGTGAATCTGGGGTGGCAGGGAAGTAACAACAGAGAGGTTGCCAGTGACCCTGGCGGAGCACTGGCGGGAGTCAGATCTCTGAGGTCAAGGGGAGGTGGGAGGTTGGAGGCAGCCATGGAGGCAGAGGGGGGACAACGCCTTCAGGGGCTGGGCAGAGCTGGAGGTGAGGCCGAGAGAGGGCTTCCGGAGGACGGGAAGGCCGTAAACAGAGGGTTTGATGCCAAGAGGCACTGAGGGCCAGCTGGGGAGCCCAGCCTGCCAGGCAGGGGTGCCTGGGCACTGCTCGGCAGCATTGGGTGCCACAGGGTCCTTGCTGAGTGTGACCGGACCACAGATGCTCACTGCCCTGTGTCTGCTCCTGCCCCCTGCCTGGGCAGGCCCCCAGGAGCTCACCACCCCACCACCCTCTCCAGGGCAGGGGTGCCAAATGTTCCAGGAGGGAATGGACAGGTGGAGGCAGGTCCAGGTAGACAAGAATTCAGGGGAGAGGTGCTGGCTTTACAGCTCGAGTCTGGTCACCCCCTCCCTTTGTGGGACACCTGACCTCACCTACTGAATCAGTAGAGCTAGAGGTTTGCCAAGGGGGTGGGTCTGCCCCTCTGGTCAAAAGGTTCTCAGGAATCCACCTACTTCCTCTTTTCTGAAAATCAGAACTACTGCTGTTAATTTCGGGGAAAAGGAACTAACCTTCATTGTGTGGCCCTCCCCCTACACACACACACACACACACACACACACACACACACACAGTGTGAGCAGGTGCGAGGCCCAGAGCTGGTTATTACTCACCTGGTGTGAAAAGGCCTCAAAGAGAGGACACTGTTGTTTTCCCTTCTTGACAAGCGGGAAAGCTGAGGCTGTGGGAGGCTCAGTGACTCACCCAAGGCCCCACCGTGTTGTGACATGGAGGTCACTGACATGGAGGTGAGTATGGAGAGGAGAGGCCTGGCCATGTTGTTATCTGTCCCCTGCACATGGTGGGCCAAACACTCCATGTGGCCGGATAAATGTCTAATCTCCCCTCCTATCTCAGTGGCTGGTTTCCTAGATGCCTGGGGCTCCTGAGGCTCATACGAACCTATGAAAGGGGTCCTCACCTCTGGTGAGAGGCACTCAGGGCCTGAGAGAGGCTCCAAGGGGGGTACTCAGCACACGGCCTGCTTCTCAGACAACGCTCAGTCCCCACGCACCCCGCTGGAGACTTGGGATTGGCCCCTGAGGGGGCTAGTGACCAGAGCCTGGAGTCCACACATGGTGGCTCCATCTGCCCCCCGCCCCCCCGCCCATTGTGATACCCAGAGGCCAGCTCTCTGCTGGTCCCTAGCCTCCCACAGATGCCCTAGCCAGAAATGCCTCCCACTCTTCTCTGCCTGCTTAAGAGCAAAGGGTATAGGCTTGGGGCTCAGAGTGAGGCTCTGTGTGACCTCGGGCAAGGTCTGTAAGCAATTGGAAACTTTTCCTCTTCTGCAACAAAGGGGTGCAAACAATGACAATGCCCAGAAGATTCCTGAGGATTAGGGGAGATTCTTCCAGAGCCTGGCTCATAGAAGGTGCTCAGTTAGTACTACTTCCTTTCCCCCAGGACCCCAGGCTCCTAGAATGCCCCCCACTGTCAGCTGCTAGGTGCTGGGACTGAGTCAGCTCTGGAATGAAATGGAGTAGAGCTTTAGGACTTGGTCCCTGCTTCAGGGAATTGATGGTCTAGCCTGGGCGTTTGGGGTTCATGTCCCTCCCCGGCATCCTGGAGGAAAGAGACCATGAACTTCAGAGCAAGCATGAGGGACCATGTGGAGGCGGGGCCCTGCAGGAAGCGCCTCTGCAAGGCCCACCCCTAACATTTGTGGGGCTCAGAACAGAAGCACAAGGGGAGGCCCATATATGTCTAGATATTTAAAGGTTATACATCAAGCTAACAAATTGCTAAATGGAATACATTCTAGCCTCTTACGTGGATAAATATGCCCGGAGAACAACCTGGAAAGTCAGAGTGCAATTTAGAACTCTTGGACTCCTGGGGTCCAGTGCTGGAATGTGGCAGGGCGAAGAGATCCCCTCCCCCAACTCCTCTCCTGGCTCCAACTTTGGATACTGCCCAAGGCTGCCCCAGGCCATCCAGCCATGTTTCATTCACAGACCAGGCAACAGCTGTCCTTGTCTACCCCTTAGGCCTGGGGTGTGCATACCAGCCGCAGGGTCAGGGGACAGGCCCACGCAGACTGTGGGGCAGGGAGTTCTGGGGTCCTGCATGCGGAGGAAGAGCATGGGCCTTGGGTGGGCACGTCCCCTTGGCTCATGGGCATTTTGCCCCTCGATTGTGGGGGTGAAACCAGAAGAGGGTCAGAGTGGATTCCTCTAATGTGCAGGGCCCAGGACAGGAGCCCTTCCTGCCTGGGTCTAAGTTTGAAGCTACTCTTGGGGTACTCCCAGGACCTAGCTCCAGAGTCCAGTGCCTGACCTGTTTGCATCCAGCACTTGAGCCCCACTGGACCAGGGAAGCGCAGACCACTGTGTCTTGCTGAGCTCACAGTCTAAGGAGTGACCCCCCCGCCCCTGGACATCAGGGATCCCTTCCTTCCTACCTAGTGAACCTCATTCTCCTCATGTGGGATGGGGGAGGGATGTCTGCTGCCACACGCCCGCCCCCGCTCTCTGAGCCCTGATCTCACGCTGCCTCTTCTGACTCTGCGGACCACGCAGTCCCCGACCCCGCGGGCAGTGGGCAGCCCTCCCTAGCTCGTGCCGGGAAAGTGGGGCACTTTAGTCCATGTTTCTCGCTCACTCAGCTGAAAAGCTACAGCTGCCCTGAGGCTCCTCCCTGGGTACTGGCCGCTCCTTCCCTGATGCTGTGTGACAGGCCTGACCTCGGGACTCCTGCACCTGTCCTGCCGCCCTGCTGCTGGGTGCCTCCCTCACCTCGGGGAGGGGGCACGGCCCCTGCCACAAGGCTGTCGGTGTCTAAACCCCCCTCCCACGTTGCTGCCGCCTGCCTTTGCGCTCAGCATGGCCCCTGCTGGGTCCCCTTAATGTACGTTCCCCCTCCCACCCCAGAGGGGACCAGGGGGATTGGGGGTCCCTGCTACCAGGGTTCGGAGGCAATTCAGAGACATTTTCCATTAGGATAGAAAGGCCCCTGGCAGGGGGTAACAGGGATTTCCCGGGAAGGCTGAAGTATGTCCTGAGCTGCAGCCGTGAGGCCAAGTCTCTGGTCAGGAACTTTACACTTGGCGGAGAGGCGATCTCATGCTTCCTCCCTCAGACACGCAGCCCGTGATGCCCGCCGCCACCTCAGGAACGGCTCCCGCACAGGCAGCCGCCTTTTGCCCTCTCCCTTTGTTCACTGATAGCACTGTTCTTGCTGTGTCCGCATCATCGCTTCCCCCTGCCAGGAGAGCCCCTGGGGTGGGGGGCCTCCTGTGGGTGAGGACCAGGTCTGGGACTGGGTGAAGGGGGTGCCCAGGCAATGGAGGGAGGGAGGGGCACCCATCGCCCCTGGGCACCCATGAGCCACCCCAGGAGGCCTCTACTTCTCTTTCACCGGGATGGCCTTTGTCTTCCTCCTGGAAGCAGTCCCTCCCTGCCGGCCCCACAGGGACCGAGAGCCAGAGCCTGACTTACCAGTGGAGAGACTCCAGGGGGCAGCGCCCGGGACAGTTACCACACCTAGGGGCCCACTCGTGTCAAAACTGTGGTGGGCCGGGAGCCCAGAGTCTTCCCCTGCAAGCTAGTCTAGCCAGCTGAGGCCGGCGAGGCCAGGGGCGTTCCTCTCAGCGGGGATCCCTGAGCCCATCCTCCTGTCCACGCCTTTGCACCTGCACCTGCTCTGCCCCACGGTGCCCCCTTTCTGAGAAGCCCTCCTGACCGCAGAGCTCCCCAGCCTGAGTCTGGGTGAAGGACCTACCACAGAGGGTCCTTGTCCTGTGAGCTGAGAGTCCTGGAAACCAGCCCAGGTGTCCTCTTGTCTCACCCACCACCCTCCTGGGCCCCTGGGGGCTCAGGGCATGCTGAGTTTATTCATTTTGAGTGTGAGAGAGCAAGAATGAGAGTAAAGGGAAGGCAGAGAGAGAGGGGGAGAGAGAGAGACTCCCAAGCAGGCTCAGCACTGTCAGTGAGGAGCCTGACACAGAGCGGGAACTCAGGAACTGTGAGATCAAGTCAGGGGCTTAACCGACTGAGCCACCCAGGCACCCTCGGTGCAGGCTCTTACTGGAGGTGAGGGGCACAGCATTCTGGCCTGTGCCTCGGTTGCCCATTTGAGAAACAGGAGCTCTGCCCCGACCCATTTCCCTGACAGAATAGCCCGGCTGCATCCCAGTGGGATGCACCTCTCTCCTCCAGGAAGGTCACAGGAAGCAATCGAGGATCTGACATCATGTTTGAGCCCAGCCCTGTCTGGTGCCACCGGATGTCCCAGGAGCTTCTGCAGGGGAGGAGGGAGCGGGCAGGAGATGGGGCTGTAGGACAAGAGGTTGGACCTGACTTTCTATCCCTTCTTGGGACAAGGCTGTCCTCCATTCTTTTTTAAAAAATGTTTATTTTATTTTTGAGAGACAGAGAGAGAGCGCGTGCGCTTGAAGGGCAGGGAGAGAGGGACAGAGGATCTGAAGCAGGCTCTGTGCTGACAGAAGAGAGCACAATGTGGGGCTCGAACTCACGAACTGTGAGATCGTGACCTGAGCCGAAGTTGGATGCTTAACCCACTGAACCACCCGGGCACTCCAAAGCCGTCCTTCATCCTAGCTGGGGTCCTGAGATGGGGGGCAGCCCAGGCTATAGAACTAGGCTGCCCATGCCTCTTTTCCCAGAACTATCCTTTACATGTGCTACAGATTCGCAGGGGAAAAAAAAAATCTACCCAGTGAATACCAGCCCTCAAAGCCACCTGAAGCCCAGTAGGTATGAGGAGGCAGGTTTGGGACTGAAACCAGCATGAAGTGGGGACTCCCAGGGGCGGGAAGCTGACTTCAGCTGGGTGGGTGGAGTTGGGGGCCCTACAAGGACAGCAGGCCACCTGAGACACTCTGAGTCAGGCCCCGGACAGACAGACAGACAGATGTAGGAGCCTCTGGGACATTGTGGCCTCAGGGAGCATCGCTAAACCGAGCTGGTGGGATAGGCTGAAGGACCAGTCACTTCCTCCTTCCTGACCACACCTTTCTGATGAGATCACCTCCTACTTCACTGCTTGGTCCTTCCGCTGCTGCAGGAGCAAATGAGGTGATGCAGAGACTGAAAAGCATAAAGGTGGTATTATTATTAGCAGGAGTCATATTTGACTTGCTAATTAGCTTCCTAAAAATAGCCACATTTATATAGCGCGGGGAGAACCCTAAGCTGGAGCTGGCGCCCTGGATTCTTGGTATAGCTTTGTGGCGGCCTTGCTGTGTGACCTTGGGCTAGGCCCTGGCTGTCTCTGGGCATCTGGTTCTAGTTCCGGCTCCTCCAGTTGGGGGGCTGGGTTCCGGAGGACTGGCTTCCTCCGAGTCACTAGGTCATGGCAATTAGTGTCACGGGACTATCCTTGGTGCCTGTTGGGGAACTTGCAAAGGTCTTCAGTCTGGCCTTGGTCTTGGGGTCTGGGGGCACTGCCCAGTCTCTACCACAGAGCCCAACCAGTAGGAGGCTCCACGGACGGCAGATGACAAGCGTTACAGGGAGGAGCTGGGGCCTGGTAGGGTGGGAGGTGAGGGACTGCACACCCACCACAGGACATCCATCCATTCAGCGCCTGTTTACCGAGTGCCTGGCCCCGTGCCACATGCTGTGGAGACGACGGAGGGCAAACTAGATCCGGTTTTGACCTAGTGCTAAACCTCATAAGATACACGCAGCTCCCACAAGGGCTAGAGAGGGGTGTGTGGTGCCAGGGGCACACGTCATGGGGGATTTGACTTAGTTGGGGGGTAGGGAAAGCTTCTAGGAGATGACTTAGCTTGAACCTGAAGAGTAGGTACCAATTAGGCAAAAATGAGTGGGAGGGGGATTCCAGGCAGAGGGAACAGAGGGGGCGTCGGTGGGAGGGGCTGAGGAAGAGCCCCGTGGCTGGGGAGGGGATGGGGGCCTCAGGAGGCCCACCTTTGCCATTTGAGGGATGAAAAAGCCCCCGAAGGGGGCGGAGAGTCATGAGCGGAATGGTTGGAAGAAGCTCTTACCGTGGTCCAGGACAGAGGTGGTGGTGGCTGACCCGGGGTGCTCGTGGCAGTGGAAGGGGGTGGGGTATTCTGACTGTGGAATCGAGAGCCCCAGACTCTGACGATAGCATGAGGCAGCAGGGCAGGAGGGTCACAGTGATTCATGGCAGGGCCGACCTGGAAGTGTACCTGGGAGAACAAAGGCTTCAGGATGTGTATTCTTTCCTCCCTGTCTGGTTTCGGCTTTGGGAGGAAATGCCCCTTTGTGGTCCTATCCCGTGAGTCACACACGCCTCTAGGCAGTACAGCCCGCCACCTGCCAGGATGCTGTCCCTCCTGTGTGTCCCCATCTCCGTTGTCCTTGCCTCGCGGTCTCCGGGGTGCCCGCTGGGGCACCCAGCTCCCTGCCCACCTGGTCTGCTTTCTTGGGCAGAGGAGCCCGTCAGCTTGTGAGGACCGCAGGGTTAAGTGTAGGACAACTGGCCTTTACAGGGGGGCTTTCCCACAGACTTCACCTGGATGTGGGGATGTGGGGGCATCGGTGGGAATCTCTAGGGCCGTGATGCTGGAAGGGGCCCCTGGAAGACCATATGGTCTGTCCCTGACAAAGCACAGCCAGGCTGGGTGCTGAGGACCAGAGAGGGTACGACTTCCACAGCAAAGCACAGAACACCTGGATGGCAGCCTCCAGCCTCCTGGGCATTTTAAGTCTCGGCAGGGGCAGGGCCGGTGGTTCTTTCTGACCCCAGGGATCTCAGTACCCTCAGTACCTCAGACCCTGCATTGCCTCCTGTCCCGGGACTTTTGTCCCTAGAAGCTGGACATCTGGGACTTTGAGAGGAGGCCTCAGGGGATATAGTGAGCTCTCAGTCAGAGCAGGGATTCTTGCTGTGACCAGATTCTAGAAGACTGGGAATAGGAAACCTCACCAGTGGGAAGGGTCTTGGGCTGTTAGCGGCGACGTGGAGCTCTCCCACAATGGGCCAACTGCCCTGTGCTGGGATCTCTTCTGGGGCCCGGAACAGTTCATCACCCCACTCCCCACCCTCGCTGTCCTGGGGAAAATTGTCTCCCTTCACCTAAGGGGGAACTGAGACAGTACAGAGACATCCGACCCTTCTCGCCCCACAGCAGTCTGACCATCTTCCTGGCCCCCCAGAGCAGGCTTTCGGTACAAGAACAATCCTGGAATCCATCAGGGACACTCTGTGGAGATCTTGGGAAGTTCCTCCTTAAGTCCAGCCTCCTTTGCAAGACAAGTTTCTATGTAGGGCTGCAGCCTAGGATGCATTCTCTTTTCCAGGGAACAGAGGTTGGATGGAGCTGGGTGCATATCCAAAATGTTCTCTAAGCCGTGGGCATGTAAGGAGGGGGAGAAGGGCCGATTTTCTCCAGTGCTCAGTTGGGGAAACCGGACCCTTAGGCAGGAGGAGGGGACTGCATCGGTCCTGATTTTCAGCCCTGCAAGTTCTTCTTGCTCCTGGGAACTCAGTTCCCCCTCTGTTCGCCCCTCCCCTACACCTGCTCTGGGACCTGGGGATGGACGTTGGGGAGGTGGCTGGGCACCTGGGAGCTTTTACTCTGGGTCAGCACCACCCTCTGCTGGTCGTCCAGAAAGGCCAGAGATTTCATCAGTGCCTGCTGGGCAGCCCAGTGTGAGCTGCTGGGGCCTCAAGAGAGGCTGGGTCCTCGGTTGTCCCCAAGGCCAAGCTGGGTGTACCCTGGGACCCCAGCCTCAGCCAGGCCTCCCTCCCCACCAGCATCCCCCCAACCCTGGCCAGTTCAGGATACACTGGGTAGGGGTAGAGCCACAGCCAAGAGACAGGTCTCAGCTTGGCCTCTGGCAAGCCGAGTGACCTTATTATGCAAGTTTCTGTTCCTGCCTAGACCTCAGTTTCTCGATCTGTACAATCATCAAGGTGGCTCAAGGAGGTTTCCCCCAGACCTCAGCTTGAGAGCCCTCTCTCTGCCTACCCCTCTTCTTGGTGTCTGACAGGCCTCAGCCCTGGGCAACCCCTCTGAGTCTCTGTGACCCCTCTCCCACCTGCCGGCCTCCACATTCTCCTCCAGGCCTCGCTGGCTTCAGGAGCAACCCTCAGCCTCCCTCCTACCCCAGCACTAACTATTCAAGCGAGCCCTCGACGGGTGTGTAACAGCACCACTGCTCAGTGTACCCGTAGTAAAATGGGATAAACACGCCCAACTCCTGGAGCTGCCATGAGAATTAAACAGGCTAACAATATGTTTACAGAAGAGTTTCGTAGGTGGCGGATATGTGTCAAAGGAGGGGTGGTGAGTAACTCTGGGAGGATACTGTCCCCAGACTCCTGCCCCTAGGGCCGTGCCGGCACAAGTGGCACTCGCTGGCCATGGGCACACCCTCCCAGGTTGGGAGTCAGGTCGGACCCCTGGTTGTCTCATCCCGGCCCCTCGTGGTGAGAGAGGCCTGAAGCCTGGTGACAGGACAGGCCTGTGACCGGCAGAGCTCTAGAGCCGATGTGGGGGCTGCGGCCAGACCCTCCCTGGGGCAGAGCAGACTCTCAGCTCTGCGGGAGAGGAGGTAGGACGTCCCTTGGGCACCAGCTAGGATGCAACATTGGTGGAAGATTTTATCCTGAAGGCTCTCCAATCATCTCAGGAGCAAGTTCACGGGCCTTCGTTGGACACAGAAGTTCTCAGAGCCCTCGCTCCTGTGCCCCTTTCTGCCTCGTTTTATCCCCTTTGCCCCCAGCCCCTATCAGCCGCTCTGAATTCCTTGGGAACCATACCGTTCACAGGCACCCTGGGAGGCAGGTGCTAATCCGACGGCAATGTAGCACAGAGATGTTCAGTAGCTCGCTCATGACCTGGAGCCTCGCTATGAGCGGAGGAGCCAAGAATGGACCCACTGAGCCTTGCACCCGATCTCCAGGCTCCGCTGCCTCGTGGAACTCAGTGGGGAGACCAGCTAGGGGTCTTGCAGTGTTCTAGGTGACAGAGGATGGTGGCCTGAGTGGGGCAGGACCAGGGTTCTTGAAGAGGGATGGAATTGGGATATACTTGGGAGGAGGAAGTGCTGGCGTTTGAGGCTTTGAAGCCCGGAGGTCAAGGGGACAGGGCAGAGGAAGCTCATGGGGTTGGGTTGGGCATGGGGTGGGGGTGGGCCAGGGGGCTGCTCAGGATGGCTGGGTTGTGGGAGGGGGTAGGAGGCGATGGTCAGGGGCTCAGGATGGGACCCCCTCGGGAGTTGTCAGCTGTGGGACTGGCCGTGGGCACCCAGGAGCACGTGTACAAGGGAAGCTCCAGGAAGCCACAAGTCAGGGTCCTCTCAGAAAGTGGTTTGGCTGAGGAGCCAGGCAAGGTCTGGGGGCCAGACACCTGCCTGGGAGAGAACCGAGGGGCAGCAGCAGCCATTGGGACCCAGGGACGTAGGGAAGAGTAGCTCTAGGGGGCTGAGATGGGACCCCCTGGGTAGGCTTCTCTTTCTCATAAATGGAGCCCTCACGGAGAAGACAGATTTGGGGTCCTGGGTTCCCTGTCACAGGAGGCATGTGACACAGGCTGAGGGCTGTTTCTGAGGGGGTTTTGCAGTAGGTGGTGATGGACATGAGACCAGAGAACATGCATCTAGTCGGGCGGCCACTGCTTCCTAAACGTGAAACGGCCTCTCGCTGGCTCCGGCTCTGACTCGTGCTACGGTCGGGTCCGTGCACCTGCCGTGTACATGGAGGCCTCCTGCGTTGCCAGAGAGAGCCTCTGTCCCTTCCTGGGTCTCAAGCCCCGCGTCTTGGGGGCTGCCTCCCTTCCTCCCACGCCCTTCCCCCCACGCCCCTTCCAGGGCAGACCTCTGAGCCAGTGTTTCCTGCATGGTCGGGCATGAAGGGAGCCATGGAGGGAGGTCTGGCAGCAGCTGCCGGCCCGCCTCCCCAATTCTGGATGGCCTGGGGCTGCAGCTGACAGGCTGGCCGTGGGAAGGGGGCTCCCGAGATGCTTCCTTAGACGTGTAATTGGGATTGCACGGCTTGGTAATTAGAAGGAGCACACTCTTCTGTAAATGACTGTAATTATTGCTACTTTCTGCAGCCAAACCAGGAGTTTTGGGCATCACCTGGGGGAACCGGGGTGAAAGGCAGAGGGGAAGGGAGGGGATGGCTTGGGTGCACAGGGTCTGCTGTGGGCCAGACACCCCCCCCCCCCCACACACACACACTGCCCAGGCCCCTCCACAGACCCCTGGGGGCTCTAGACAGCCAACAGGCCTGGAGGCCATCTGGTTCAAAGCCCCAGTCTGACAGAAGGGAGAAGCCTGGAGAAGGGAAGGGACTTGCCCCAAGTGACAGGGGTGCCAACAGCAGAACTGGCACAGGACCCCCCCTCCCCCGGTTTCTGGTCCATGCCAAGCACTCTCTCCTCTCCTAGTCTTTCCCTGGCACTCCCTTCAGCCTGGCACACTTCCCACCCCTCTCTGGGATCCTCTGAACTCTTCCCTCAGGTTTCTGTGTGGCACCACCTCCTCCAGGAAGGCTTCCTGGAACCTCTGGGTAGGGCCAGTGCCTCCTCAGGTTCTCCATGGCCCCACTGTGTCCCTTTGTCCCTCCCTGACAACCCCACCCTGGGTGGGCCTGCCTTCCTTACTCAGCTAGTATGATCTTGGGGTCACGGACCACACTCGATTCCTAGTGGCGGACTGGAGCTGGCTGGCAGTGGCTTTCGAGAGCTGGTTAAATTTTTAGGAATTTTGTGAACGGGTTGTTAAGCTCGGCCATTGTTAATAATTACATTTTACAAACTTACAATTAAAACCAGTCTCTTCAAAAAGGAAATGCATGCTAAAAACTCATCACTTCCCAATTATCTTCCTGATACCTAAACTAAGGTTATTTAGGGGCGCCCGGGTGACTCGTCAGTTAAGCGTCAGACTTCGGCTCAGGTCATGATCTCACAGTTCTCGTGGGTTCGAGCCCCGTGTCAGGCTCTGTGCTGACAGTTCGGAGCCTGGGGCCTGCTTCGGATTCTGTGTCTCCCTCTCTCTCTGCCCCTTCCCCACTCACACTCTGTCTCTCGCTCTCAAAAAATAAATAAAACGTTGGAAAAAAATTTTTTTAACTAAGGTTATTTATGGCTATCGTGTCGAGTGTGGACATGCACGTTACAAAGGTGTGGACAAACTTGGCGTTCAGCGACATCACATTGGTGCCTTGATACCTGCCATGCTAGGAACGAGCAAATGCCACGTATCGGGGCCCTTCACCCCATCCCAGAGAGCTGGCTGTCAGACATTTCTCAGTGCACCGCTGAATTCACCTCTGACCTCCTGGCCCTTCCCGCAGTGCCGAGTGAGACGAGACAAGACGAGACAAAGAACGTACCCTTCGCCTTGGGAAGCAGGATTATAGGCTTCCAACATCTGCCGCCAAGTGCTGGCTCTAGCCCTTGCCCTGTTTTCTTCCTGGGGCTTTCACGGGACACAGGTCAGGCTTATGGCTGGGGCCTGTATCTGCGGGTACTGGGGTGCAGGGGAGTCAGCTTTCCCAGGCCAGGACCGAGGGGCCCCAGAGAGGCGGTAGGTGTGGGCGGCCTTGGCAGGGTGCACAGAGAGCGGAGCCCAGAGGAGGTCCCGCTGCTTCCCCTCCCAAACGGTCCATGGCAGTGTGCCACCTTCTTGCACCCCTCCCAGCCTGGCCGCGGCAGAAGGGGAGGGCAGAAAGGCCATGTGGCTGGGTGGCTTCGGAGAGGGTGCCTGAAGTGCTGCCCTCCCTTAGGACTGTGGGTAAGAACTGGCCCTTTGGGTTCTGTCTTCTTTTCTTTTCTTTTCTTTTCTTTTTAGAGACAACGTGCATGTGCAAGGGGAGGGGAGGGGCAGAGAGAGAAGGGGAGAGAGAATCCCAAGCAGGCTGGGCTTTGTAGTGTCAGCACAGAGCCCCACACAGCGTTCAATCCCACGACCCTGGGATCATGACCTGAGCTGAAATCGAGTCAGATGCTCAACTGACTGAGCCACCCAGGTGATCCTGAGGGGGTGCCACTTTTAAGAAAGAACATGGAGGAGAAAAAAAAAGAACACGAGGGGCGCCTGGGTGGCTCAGTGGGTGGAGCGGCTGACTCTTGGTTTTGCCTCAGGTCGTGATCCCAGGGTCGTGGGATCGAGCCCTGTGTGGGGCTCTGCCCTGGCAGTGTGGACTCTCTCCCTCTTTCTCCGCCCCTCTCCCACTTGCACGTGCATGCTCTTTCTCTCTCTCTCAAAATAAATAAACATTAAAAAAAAAAGCCCACCCTTTGGGCAGCAGACCCTTTAACATCCCAGAAAGTCAGGGATGAGGAAGAAGACAGGCGGAGCACTTTCTACCCATTGCCTCATCTAACAGTCCTGCTCTCCCCTCATCATACAGAAGGGGACACCCATGAACATGCAGCTCACCTAGCCCAGGGGTTTCCTACAGCTCTTCTACAATGTTTCTGAACCAGGGGCAATGTTGCCCCCCAGGGCACATTTGGCAACACCTGGAGACATGATTTTATTGTCACAACTGGGAGGGGGACGCTATTGGCATCTAGCGTGTAAAGGCCATGGATGTTGTTATTAAACATCCTACAATGCCCAGCCGCCCCTCCCCCCCCAAGAAAGGATGGTTCAGGCCAAAACATCAACAGTGTTGAGGCTGAGAAACCCGGATCTGGAAAGATGTACTCAGACACACCCGTGCAATGTCAGTCCCCAGTTAAGAACCCTGGTCTCCAACCTCTTAATTTGTAGAAGAGGAATGCACAGAGGGCAGAGTGGATACATGGCTGGTTCAAGGTCACCCAGCAAGAACCCCTTGCAGCCTGTGCAGTGAGCACAGCACCTGCACACAGCAGCAGCTCGGTAGGGAAGAAGGCCAGGAAAGGACTGGGTTCTGGCCTAAAACTCCTCAAGGTCTTCCTGGGCGGGACCCTCATCGTGTCTTCATCCTTGTTGGACCCCAACCTTCCCACAGCCGGCACAGCCCCTGAGCAGCCCCTTCTTGACTGCAGTGAGGAGGCCTGAGCCAGGCTGGGGGTGGGCGGGGCTGTCAAAGGGACAAGGGAGGGGGTGGCTTGAAGCCAACTTCACACATCTAAGCCAGAGAGGCCACAGCGGTTGACAGGGTATGCCATGGCAGTGGGCACTGGAGGGCTGGGTCCAGTTTCAGGTGGTGATGGGGCGGATATAGCCACCTCCCCACAGCTATGTCCCCAGCAAGGCACGTGGGGTATCTGTGTCGGGAAGGTCAGATTTTCCGACCTTACTTGACAGATGACTCGAGGTCCTCGATTAGCTAAAAGCCCTTGTCTGGTGCCTGCTTCTGGAACTGGCCTTGGGGAGCCCACTGGAGTTATGTCTGCGGGGACCCCAGCTGCCTCCTCCATTCTCCATCCTGCCCACCATCTTCACAGGAAGCAGAATTGCATAGTGTGGGCGCACAGGCTCTATAGCTCCACTTCAGGGTTCATATCTGGCATTTATTTACTGGCTGTGTGTCCTTAGGCAAGTTATTCAGCCTCTCTGTTTCCTCATCTGTAGAATGGGGCTAACACCATTGCACCCCCCCTCATTCATAGGGTTGGTGGAAGGATAAAATGAGGTAATTTCTTTATAAAGCCCTTAGGATGCCTTAGAGTAATCACTCAATAAACGTGAACTATTATTGGTATTGTTTTTATTAGGCTACTCGCGTCCTCTGGAGTGGCTGTGAACTCATCTAATCCATGGTTCTCTGTAGCATCTCCGTCTCTCTGCTGCCTTCTAGTGGACGCTGGCTGCACTGTCCTGAGGGGCGCTTGGTTGTGTCCACATAGGTAATTTCTTCCTTCAAATTTCAAAGGAAATCTGTCATTGAAGGAAACGTTATGATTGATTCTTGGATACAGTCAAACAACTAATTACTTCCCCTTCCTCCCAAGTAGAAGTCACTTGGGGTTGGTGTTCGCATATTGGTTTGCTTGAAGCAGCACCCTGTTGTAGTGGAAAAGCTACAAGGGGGGGATTTTGCTTCTTGACATTGACGTGAATTGATCATTTTTAGTTTTTGCAGGTGTGATTACCTTTAACCCCAACACATTTCTGCAAACTTCCTCATTCGACTGTTGAAGCCAAACGTGATCACCCACACCCCCAGCGTGAGGATAACTTGTTCATTTCCTCAGATTCTGTCTCTTCCTCTTCCTCCTACAGTTGGGTGTGGAAACTGGGGAGCAGCAGAGACCATGTCTGTTTTGCTCACCGCTCTATCCCTGGTGCCCATGACAGGGTCTGGCACATGGTCGATGTTCAGTTCCTCTCTGTGAAATGGGTAAGGCACTCATGGCAACCACGTGGCCTTGTTGCTCCCTGCCCCGCCTTCCTCCTATTGAAGGGGCCACCACACAAGGGTGGGGGGATCTTCTGAGGCATTACTGGGGGAGGGGAGGCCCTGTGCTGAGCGCTGATGGAATCTGGGAAGAGACTTATTTAAAAGGAAAGATGAAAGTAAGGGGAGGGCTTGGCTGTTGGTGAGAGGGGGCGAGTGGGTTGGAGAAGGTCTGGACACCGACCTGGTTTGGCTGGTGGGAGGTTAGACCACGGGGAGGGGCAGCAAGAGCTCTGGACTCAGGCTGTCCCGGATGCCCCCCAATAGGGGGAGTCTGAGTTATGGAGCTGACAAGGCTACCCGAAGGAGCCTGGAACTTGGTCTCCCGCGGCACACCTGTGCCTGGGGACAACATGGCCAATGCTTACCCCGGATGCCGGATCAGCTCTGCAGCTCGCGTCCTGGCCTAAAAAAGGAACGCGCAACACCTGCGCCAGGTCTGTTGCCCTTCCCCACGCAGTCTTTATCCAGGTTTTTGTCTCTCAGCTCCGCCCTGGCCCCGCCCCTCACCCCCAGCCAATCGGAGAGCCCCAGCAACCCCCACGTCCAATGCGGAGCCTCTCGGCCCAAGCCCCGCCCCGCCTCCACCTGCAGCCGCGGCAGTGGACACTTTGCGATGCTGGGTCACCTGCGCTTGTTCGCGGAATCCTGGGCCTCTCCTCCGCTCTTGTGGGTGCTGGAAGGGATGGCGACCTGGGTGCCTGACGCGGAGCCAAGCGTGTACCCGGTCAGTGCCCGCTCTCGGGATCGCCCTATCTGGGGGCGGCACCTTCTTCACGTGCGCCCTCCTCCCTGTCCGCTCTGGGACTATTTAGCCTTTACTGCTGAGGCCGACTTTGTAGCTCCAATAAGTCCACCCTGAGCTGGGGCTGGCTGTCCCGTCCCCTCGCTGGCCCCGCTGTAGGGTCCAGACTTAGCCCCTTTCTCTCGGTCCTCTGCCTCCCGAGCCCATCATCGTCTTAAACCCAGGCAGCTTTGGGTGTCCCAGCCTAGCCCAAGGCCCTTGCCATGGGCTTTGGCTCCACCTAGTGGCACAAAGTGTAACTTCAGAGGCACTGACAGGCTGGGGCGAAGGTGGCGGCGGCTGGTATGCAGGGGATACCTGGACACGGCCCGGTGACAGCGGAGTGAGCCCAAAGTGGCCTTTCTCTGCCTCAGCCCATCCCCTCCCTCCGCTTCCGAGGGGAGGCCGGGGTGCTGCGGGAGGTTCTTGCCAAGCACAGATGCCCCTTCAGTCCCCTCTGCCCCCAGAAGGCTTTGGTGACCTAACAAGCAAGGACTCTCAGAGGAATTGGTGCCCCTGCCCCCCATCTCTGGGCTGGCCCTGACACCTGGCTGCTGCTGCTGCTGTCCCAGGGCTCCCACAATCCTAAGAGATCCTGCTTCCGTTCCCCTGAGTACTGGCACTCAAACCAGCCCTCTTTCCACTTTTCTCCCTGCCTTCATGCCGGCTTCTTCTCAGCCATTTGCTCTCTGACCTATCTCATCACCCTCTGCCTGTGCCACTGTGTCTACATTTCCCGCCCTCCTGGTGGTGCGCTGCCCTGGTGCCTTGGAGAAGCTTCTCACAGCCCTCTGGCCCCTGCGTCCACCTGCCTCTGTAGTCCCCAAATACGTTTGCCTCCAGTACCCACCACCCTCAGGAGGGACGAAGTGCCTGTGCCACCCTCTGAGGCTGGCTTGTGTCAGCCTCTGTGCCCTCAGCAGCTCCAGCCGCTGGTGGCAGTAAAGAAGTCCTTTCTCACATGACAGGGCACGACGGGACATGACATTGCTTCCTGCCCTGCTCTTAACTGGTTCCGTTGTCTTCCCGATCTGGAGCTGGACCCTGCCTCCACAGTCCAGTCAAGGCGATGTTTGTCCTTAGGGTGTGTGTGTGTGTGTGCGTGTGTGTGTGTGTGTGTGTGTGTGTGTGAAGGGTCGTATGCTTTGGGTGGAAGTTAGGGAAGACCCGCCGGCCCAGGTTACTTCAATGTTGCCGGTCAGAGGAACCCATGGTCCGAGCCTCCAAAGGGACCATTTGAATATTTGACAGGGAAAAAAAAAAAAAAAGATTGGCTCTAAAATAAGAATACTGCAAAATTGAAATCAATAAATTCTTAATCAAATGTCCAACTGTAACATTATATCAACCTCATTAATTGTTAAATTTAGTATGCATAAAATTTTTATTACATTTGAAGGAATGTGTGGGCTGGGTTTTACGAGAATTCCCAATTGTAATTTAAATCAGTTACTCCTAGCCAAACGGTTTCAAGACCAAAATTATAAACATCCTTTCAAAAATATTACAGCAGGTTTTTAATGTTTTAATATGTTTGCACTGATATAGGGCAAAGCTGTCAGAAACAGAAATGCCAGGGCTTGCAGAGGTCCTACAAACAGCTTTTTGTCTTAGGGTGGAGCAGGAGGCAGGCGTCAGTGAGGATGAGGGGGTGGGGGTGGTGATGGGGCACAGGAAAGTCTCAGGGGACAGGATGGGGACAGTGATGGTGACAGGGGGAGGGAGGTGTAATGTCTTCTTTTACTTCCTTTGTTTTTAAATTTTATTTTTTATGTCTTCTTTTACTTCTTCAGGAAGTGTTACTCAACCCCTTAAGTTGGGGTGCAGGGGCTCCTCTGGACTTGTGGGGTCATGGGGTCTTATAGGAGCAGGGAAGGGCCACACTGTCGCTGAGTGAAGATTAGGGTTCAGGCTTGAGCTCACCCACGGGGAGGCCATGTGCCCAGTCCTCAGCCCAAGAGGAATAAGTTCTTCTAGGAGGGTTGTGATGAGAGGCATCTGGGGCCAGCCCTCAGAGGTGCCTTTTGCAGGGACCCCCAAACTGGGAACACTCCTTTGCTAAGGGCTCTGGGCCCTTAGCTTCCGGGTCCTGTCTTCCTCCCACCCCCACCCTACTTTACTGCCACCTCAAAAGTCTGTCAAGTCAGTCCCATATTTTCCTTCATTTCATTCTCTCTGGTTAGAAGGACTAGCCCAGGATCCACCAAAAGTTCCCCAAGTGGGATCCCCTTTCCTTCAGGGCACAAACACTCAGTCTTTATAAACCCTGGTTATGTGATGGCCAGCCTGGGTGGGGAGGACAGATGTTGTCATTTCTTCCTGGGAAGATCTCATGACCCACAAATGGCCACATGACCTCTCCCAAGGCCAAAAAACAAGGGGGGGGGGGTGGGGAGAAGAAAGAACAGTGAACAGCAAAAGGAATTTAGTGTTAACAATAATAAAGTTTTGAGTTGCATTTTGCTACTTAAAATTAGATATGTCACAACCTTGTGGCCTGTCACTGGGCTGGTTTCTCTCTAAACTGTCTGGGTCCTGCCTACTCTCCACCCCAGATCCTTTGTTGGAGTGTGGGTCTTGGCATGAGAACTTAGAAGAAACTCCCTCCCTCTGAGAAGGGAATGGGGAGGGTGTGGCTTGACCTCGGGGTGGCCTGATGCAGCCTGGAGCTGTGCATGAGTAAAGAAACAAGGAAAGAAGCATAGTGTTCATGTATGGTGTTTATATCCTAACCGAAGCCACAAGACAGTGGGAGGGGGGTATTAAATTCAGTGACGTTAGCTTGGCTACTCTGAGAACCTACACAGTTTCTGAATGTGCTCTTCCAACACCTAGAAAAAAGCAGAAGTGAATAGGCCATAAAAGCCCAGGAAGAGGCCCACGAGGTGGACCTGCTTCTGAATGTTTCATTATTTTAATCCTTGCAACAATCCCCAAAAGCAGATATGATTCCCCATTCTAAAGATAAGAAAGTTAAGGCTCAAGTAGCTTGCTCAAGGCTGCACTTGGATTGGAACCCACATTCATCCGGCTCCAAAGCCTTTGCCCGTTTCACGACGTACACGTGTATTACTGGGGCGTCTGCGTGGCTCAGTTGGTTCAGCATCCAACTCCTGATTTAGCCTGTGGCCAGGATGCATGAAAGGAGAGGCGAGAGACAGGAAGAGAGTTACAGAGAGAGTGTATGAGCCCTGGAGTACTATTGGATCACCAGCTTTTTACCTTGACTTTTCAAATTTATGTCAATAAATTTTTATTTATTTATGTATTTATTTTTGTTGAAGCCCATTTGGGCTGGATTTTTGCCACTTGCTACTGCAAGAATTCTAGCTAATACTATTCTACAATTAAATGTGGTACGAACACGGAGCTCTTCCCTGCTGGAAAGGAAAAGGTGACTGGGGTAGTCACAGTTCTTGATGGCAAGTGACAGAAAGCCAGCTGGAGTTAGACGATGCAGACTGGGGGTTTACCAGAAGGCCAGAGGAGTAGCTGGGCCTCTAGGGCCCTGGGAACAGGAGCCAAGTCCTGGCTGTGACTAGTGTTCTCTGTGGTGCTATTCTCTGAGTTGCTGTGGCTCTGGCTTCGTCCTGCCTGTTGGCTTTTTCCCCTCTGGGTGGACAGAGCATGGCCTTCTATCTCAGCATTTGGCCACTATCGAAAGACTGATGCTGTTTCCTCACTTGAACTTCAGAATGTTCATGAATGGCCTGGCCTGGGTCAACTGATACTCAAGGAGAACTGTCATCTGTGACCAGAGGGGAGGGTTACTTGGGACTCACCTCTGTTTTGAGGGTCTTTTCCAGAGGAGAGGGGCTTCTCATGAGACGGGGAGCCCCCTTACAAAGTGTCTTCCACAGGAGTGCAAGTACTGGTCAGCTAGTCTGTCTCAGACACCGTGCTGGGGGCCATCTGGGGTTCCAGGAGCATTCTTGCTCCCTGCAGAGTTTGCAGGGATTGAACGATAGACCCAGATGTCAGACAGGGTCAGGTTCTTGGCTTCACTCTTGGAAAAAGTGGATAGAAGGACCAGGCTCCCTTCCCGTTCTTTCCTGACTTGGCCTAACTTACTGTGACCAAGACTGCTAGCTGGCCATGTTGTCACCAAAGGAAAAACTGCATTTCCCAGCCTCCCTGTAGCTAGGTGCACTTGTGCGGTCAGGTGCAGCCAGTGAGACGTACTTGGACCTGTGTGGTACCTCGAGGTTCCCTTTCTGTGGGAGAGAATAAGCTCCTATCTTGGGTAAGCCTGTACTTTGGATTTGCTGCTTATCCATCTGAATCTGATCCCAGTCAATATAATCACCATCTTGGTCACAGACAACATTCTAGATGGATCTAAATGTGTACTAGCTCCACTCTGAGGACTACAGGGAGGCTACGGAATGCGGGAAGCAGGAGGGGGAGGAGGGGATGTGGGCTTCGTAAGCCCCGGCCAGCCCTCCCAGAGAGCCAGGAAGGATTCCGGCTCCCGCTCACTGGTCCAACCTCACCCATCAGAGAAGTCGGGGGTGAGGTGGGTGCTGATTTTTCCACGGGCAGATGAGGGGCCTGAGCATTTGCCAAGGGCCCCAGAGCTGGTAGGGTAGATATGAAACTTGACCACATATTTGGCAGACTCTTAAAATTGTTGACGCTTTTCCCGCTACTTGTGGGTGTTTGTCTGAGTCGGAGGTCGAAGGCGTAGGGAGGCATGTCCAGAGCGACCTGGTGTAGTGCGGAGGGTGTGAGGCCCATGCAAACCTGAATGCGCGAACCTGTCTCATTTCTGGGGCCCGATTAGTGTGTCTTCCGGGCTTTGGTTTGAGCTCAAAAATCTGACATTTAAGCGTTCTCATAGGGAAGCAAAATGAGAAAATGCCGTCTGTGTGACTGTCCCAGAGTTTCTCCTGAACCGAGTCTCCTCATCAGCCTCCTCCTGGGCTAGTTGTCACTTAGGTAAGAGCCCGCTGGCCCCTCTGCTCAGGGCAGCCTCGTGAGTGGGTGGGCAATATCCTGAGTCTCTTCTAGGCCGTGGGCATGCTTGCCCTTGTGGACCCTATGACTCCGTACTGTCTTCTCCATTTCTACAAGGCCATCAGGAGCTCTTCGATTCCAAACAGCAGAAACCCCAACTCAAACCGGCTGAAAGTATAAGAGGACTCATCAGCTTACATCCTGGAAAGGCTCAAAGTAGGCCTGGCTTCTCGACACCTTTCTATGAAACCCCCCGTTGTAATTCCAGGATGGTTGCCAAACATCTCCGGGGCTGCAGGCTTCCTCCGTGCAGATTAAAATATGCCCACGAGTGCCCTGACACTTCCTTTAAAAGGTGGAGCCAAGTTCCCTTCTCCTTGAGTGCTCTTCCAGCACCTAGAAAAAAGCAGAAGTGAGTAGGCCCTAAAAGCCCAGGAAGAGGCCCACGAGGTGGACAACGGAGGCCTCTGACCAACAGCCAGGGAGAACCGTGCCCCCGGCCAGTGGCCACTGAAAGGTCTTGAAGCAGGGCCACTTTACTCCAATGAGCTTGGCAGTTGGTCCTCAGCCCCGGCCGGACCTCAGGTGGCAGCAGCCCCTCGTGAGAGACCCTGAGCTGCAGCCACCCAGCAGAAGCTACTCCTGGATCCCTGGCCCATGGAAACTGAGGTAACAAACATTTGTTGTTTTAAGCCATAGTTTTGGGACAATTGGTTAAGCAGCAATAGACAACATATTCAGCTTGTCCAGGGAAGACGATGTGCTTCTAGAAGTTTGTTCAGGAAAGAGAAGAAGCTTCTGTCTCAGAAGCCTCCAGCAAAACCTTCCTCCTAGAGGAATGTGGGGGCCACTCAAAGTACTTGGCTGTAAGTCAGGAATTCGTGAATTTTACCTTGGTTCTGCAATTCTGTGAAGGAAAACAAGTTGATTGCTTTTCTTTTCTTTTCTGTTCTGTTCTTTTCTTTTTTTTTTTGTGGAAGCTCATTGCCCCAGTGCTGCCTGTGAGACATGACCTTCCCCGACTGATGTCATTCCAGGCTCAAGGTCATCAGTGAGGCAAAACAGCTCCCTCTAAACTCTCTTTATCAGAAAGTTCATGCCTGGATGGGGCAGTGGTCCCTCCTCCTGGGAGAGCAGTAACCACTCTTGATAAGTGCAAATATATATGTATATACACACGTGTGTGTGTGCGCGTGTAGATATATGTATTTTATTTATTTATTTATTTATTTATTTATTTCGCTAAAAAACTACTGCTCTAAGTTTTTTTTTTTTTTTAATGTTTTTATTTATTTTTGAGACAGAGACAGAGCATGAGCAGGGGAGGGGCAGAGAGAGAGGGAGACACAGAATCCAAAGCAGGCTCCAGGCTCTGAGCTGTCAGCACAGAGCCCAACACGGGGCTCGAACTCACAAACCAAACCGTGAGGTCATGACCTGAGTGGAAGTCGGACGCCCAGTCGACTGAGCCACCCAGGCGCCCCTACTGCTCTAAGTTTGTTGAAAATGGTCCAACACTATGTGAATCCTGGGTCAAGTGACTGTATAGGGACAACATTCACTCTCATGGGTGATCTATGGGCTGCCAAATGTAACAGAAGGGGTCAGGAGGACACAACAGTTTGCGTGTGTGTGGTAACAGCTTTATTGGGATATAATTCACATACCACACAATTCATCCACTTAAAAGGCACAACCCAGCATTTTTTAGTATATTTGCAGAGTTATTCAACAACCACCATAATCAATTCTAGAACATTTTCATGTTCATCACCCCAAAAAGAAACTTCATACCTTGTAGATATCATCCCCTCTACTTTCTGTCTCTTGTTGGTGTGTTTTAAATATATCTTTTGTTTGCCAGCAGATAAGATTCTGAAAAAAATGGAGAGAAGTTATATTGTCCAATGTAAAATATAAGATATAGTGTAGAATGTTGTCAGGAAATGTTCTCCATGGCATGTGTGTGCTTTCTGACATATACATTTTTATCCAATGGGCTGTAGTTTTGTTGAAAGTCTATTATGATTGATCTTTGTCATCTGGGAAGGTGTTGGGTGCAGGGAGGGGATATGTGGGGGGTGCTGGCCTTGGCTGGGATGGACCTTGTGGTGTGGTATAGTGGTAGGGGTTGTCAAGGCAGTCCAGAGAGCTTGTGTGGGGACAGGGAGAAGTTGACATTCCGGGTTGGGTGGTGACCTGATTTGCCAAGATCTTGGAGTGAGTCCAGAGTGGCCTGACCACAGACCTCACTCAAGAGACCCAGGGCTCCTTCTGAGTCAGCCATGTTGAATCTTGGCTCCAGATCAGGGCCAGCTGAGGATGAATGACGAGGATTGGGGTTCAAGGTGAAATTCTTTTGTTTTGAGTTTCTTCAAGGCCTAGTGCATGAAGGCCTTCTCAAACCTCCTCTTCCTCTCCGGACTTCCCATCTGTCATCAGGCAGGTGCCTACTCTGTGAAAGTCTGCAGTGATCGCTGAATTAGCCTCACACAGGCTGGGGGTAGGAACAAGCCATGCCTCTCCAAATGGCCACTCTTGATTTGGGTCCCTGTAGCTCTTTGCGGTTGGATGGGTGGGCTCAAGGCCTGGCTTCAGGCCTGCCTCTGTTTCTGCTTTGTTCTAGTGACTCAGGGCAGGTCTCTGCCCCTCTCTGGATCTCGGTATTCTTCTCTCTATAAGGGGAGACCAAAGAAATGATACCTAAGGGACTTTCTCACAGGTCTCAGCCTGTGAGACCTAGTTCAGTTTAGGGGCACTGGTCACTGGTCTACAGTCACAGAGTGACACAGAGTCACAGAGTGCTTATCATTTGCCTTCATTTTGTTCCCTTAGGCCTTCTCAGCAGCATGGCAACGGGACTGAGAGTCCAGGTCTGGGAGAAGGACCCCCTGGGATTTTTTTTAAAGTAGGCTCCACACCCAATGTGGGGCTTGAACTCACAACCTTGAGGTCACGGAGCCAAGGGACCAGTCTCCCCAAGGGAGTCCCTCCCCAAGGACTGAGCTCCCCAAGGGACCACCTGGGTTTTGATCTCAGCTGTGCCTCTGGTTAGTGTTGTAACTTCAGGCAGATACCCATCCTGTCTATGCCTTGGTTTCCTCATCTCTAACACAGGGAAACTATTAGGACCTACCTCGTGGTGAGATAACGAATAAGCGGGATAATGCACATAAGGTACTCTGCACACAGGAAATGTCCAGTATGTTCTAGGACACGCACGTGGAGAGTTATGGGGCTTGCCCAGGGGTAGAAATGGAAAACCAGGATCTTCTCAATGTTCCCAAATCCAGATGCTTGTGAGGCAGGGGGCCTGGGAGCACACCTCTCTACTTCTGTTGGGCACTGGTCTCGTTTGTTTCCCCTTGGCAGTGTGTTGACAGGGGCCGTGGGAGATTCTGGAGCCGTGGGCCAGGGTACTGGGATGCGAGGGATGTGGGTGGCCTGGGGAGTGAGCTGTAGGTAGTTGGACAAGGCCATGTCCTGCTCACGGGGGGCCAAGTTCTTCACTCTTATAGGGGTGCAGTGTGGTGAGACACGGTGCCTAGGGCGTCGCTTTCCTTCTCGCAACTGTCTCTCCCCACCGTCGTCCCGAGCCCTGCTCATCATTGCCAGGCATAGTGTGACCCAGAAAGAACTTTCTGTGGAGCCCATTTCCTTCCTGTCCCCACTGGCCTTGCCCCACTCCCTCAGTCCCCTCCACCCAGGCTCTAGGCCTGCTCCCCGCTCTCCTGGCCCTACCTCCTACCTGGGTTCTCTTCCCTCTGCTGCTCGCCACCTGAGCAGGTTCCCCTTATTTGGCCCAGGCACCCTGAGGTCAGCTGAGGAGGGTGCTGCCCCATCCAGGCCCTGTCCAGGTGCCCTTCCCCCATGGACGCGCTCCTCCAGGGGGAGGTCCACGCCCAGGAGTCATGGAGCTCAAGGCCTGTGGGCAGGGTTCCGAAGACAGTGTCCCCCGACTTCCAGTTGGACCCTATCAGGGGTCCAACTCATTGGACAGAGGTGGACCCTCAGAGATGCACCCATGTCTCAGGGTAGCCAGTCGGTAAGAGGTGGCGCCCTAGTCCGGGCCGGTTTCATTCCGAGCTGCGATCTAACTCCCTCTGTTCCATGAGTCATTTGTTCTCTAGAATGATCCTTCGACGGCTGCCTTGGAGAGTGCACGACGGACAAGAGCCCAGCAGGCTGTGGATGGTGCCCTCAGCTGGCCTCAGTAAGGCAGTTTGGGGTACAGGACACAGACGGCACAAAAACTGACAGGAATGAGAAGTGCCAGCTCTGGCTGAGCCTATCTGCTCTCCCCTGGAGATGTGGCCCTCTCCTGCCTCTTGCCAGCCTTCTGTACATGCTCCTTCTTTGTCCTCTTCCTGGGGTTCTCATCTTCTCCCACTCCCACCCTTGGGGGCCCCTGAACTTCATCCTTCTCCTCGGAGGCTGGAAGCCTCCCTGCAGCCTCGATTTCGTGCTGTTCCCCTGGACTGTACCCTCCATGAGGACAGCGCCCGTGTGTCCCTCCCCTCTGTGTCATCACCTAGCCCAGTGCCTGGAATAGAGGAGTGGAGTGCTACAGGTGTGGGAACAAATCAATACACCTGTCCCCACCACGGTCTGGTCCCACCCGACCACCCAAGTTGACCTCGAACCTTAGAGTTTTGAACTTAAAAGAGTAAGGCACAGATAAGCCCAATCACAGCGTGTGATGTGGCTCTTCTAAGAGATAGTTCAGGAGCATTGAATAATACATGGAAAGTACGAATGCCAGTTTTGGTGCAAATGCAGTAGGACACGAAACTGTGCAAACCCGATGACCATAGCTATGTGCACAGACCCCCCTGAAGGGCTTCTGGGTCAATGTGGTGAGGTTTGCTCTCTGGAGACATCAGTCATGGTGAGGCACGTGAGACATTCCATACCGAAAACGTGGAAGATTGTTCCTCAGGGCAAATGACCAGCCTAAGTGAAGAGTCATGTAGCCGCTGACTTTGGAGATCTGTCAGAGTCCTCCCTGATGACCCTGCCACAACGGGACAAGTGCCACTAATGTGCTCCAAACTCGCCAGCCTTCTGGGTTCTGCAGGACTTCTAGCAGACTGTCCCAAATTGGTAGGCATTTCAGGAAACTTCTAACATGAAAGACAGGGTCCAAAACAAACAGAAAAAGGAACCCAGAGGAAACAGGGACAATACAGAGAGCAAAAGAAAACAAAAACACCCAAACAAACAAAAACTCCAAACAACTAAACAACAACTGTATGATTAATATCTTTAGAGAGTTTTGAGAGCTGTTACGTCCATATCGTGTCCATAATCCAGTGGAGGGGTTGGAAGCGAGAGCAGGGAATCTCTCATTAGGTGGGATGAGAAGACATGGAAGAGAAAAGAAAGAATCAGCAGCAGGTAAATCCAGGAAGTTCCTATATGATGAACGGGAGTTCCAGAAATAGAGAAGGGAGGAAATGGAGGGGGAAATTCTGAAATAAACCGTACAAGAACGTGTCCAGAGATTTGAGGACGTGAGTCTCCAGATTAGGAGGGCTTACCAAGTACCCAGCCCGGACCCGATGAGTTTGACTGTGTTGAGAAGAGAGTTCCATTCCCCTCTGGGAAATGGCATCAAGAGTTGCGAGGGCCGGAGCAGAGGACTGCTATTTTCCCCTGTAAGCTTTGTAGTAACATGATGGTCAGTTGCAGATGTTAGCCTAGTGAGGCTGCCGTCCTCGGTTATTCAAGCACCAATGTAGGTGCTGCTGTGAAGGCAGTTTGTAGATGTGATTCAAATCCATAATCGGTTGACTTTAAGTAAAGAAGATCACCCTAGACAATCTGGGTGGGCCTGGTTCAACCAGTTGAAGGGCCTTAAGAGCAGAGCTGAGATGCCCCTGAAGGGGAAGAAATTCCACCCGTGGGCTGCAGCTTCCGCTGGTGCAGAGTCCCGCCTGCACTTCTAACGGCGCTACCTGTGGATTTCAGACTTGCCCAGCCAGCCCCACATTGCATAAGCCAATCCCTTACGCGCCTCCTACTAGTTCTGATTCTCTGGTTGAACCTGTGACAGACTTTTAGCAATATCATTGTATATTATTGTATCATTCAGAGTTGCTAGTTATCAAGAACAGAATTCACTCCGGCTAATATTTCCTAGGGGAGAGTTTATCAAGAGATACTATGTAGTTCACAGACTCTCGGGGAGGGTGGAGAATCCGGTGTCAGGAACGTCACCCGAATCCCATCCCAGAGCTGCCTCGGTGGCCACCCCCTGACCTGCACGGGTCTCCCGTGCTGCAGCTGGCCCTGGCTGAGGGTCTCTGCCATCACGTGCCATAGCGGGTTTCACGTGGCACTCCCCTCTTCGTGTCACTACCTGCTCAACCAAAATTTCATGAGGGGACGCCTGACTGGGGAGCCCCAGCTATCTGCCTGCATCCCAGGCAGGGTTCCCTGCATTCCAGGGACGCTGGAAAAGTGAGTTTCCGGTTTCTGCCTTGCGTGTGGAGTCCTTAGTTGGAGAATCTCCAAAAAAACCCAATCTGTGAGCATTTGTGCCTGGGCAGCCCCACCCTGGATACCCAGCAGGTTTTGATAAAAGCCAGGACCACATTCAGCAGCCCCGACTACAGTGAGAGTCTGCCGGCTGCCACCAGAGCCAGCCGGACAGATGTTCGGGTGTGGCGATGCTGTCACCACTGCTGGGACCCGCTGAGGGAACTGCGGCCTCTTCCCTGCCAGGTGGCAGTGCCCTGCACAGTTTCTGGGGGCCCAGGCTTCCAGTACTCCTCCGCATTCTCGGTGTGGGGTCAGGGTGGCCCATGCTGTGCCCCAGTGACTATGCGCTGTCCCTTCACCCAGGGACTTCCTTCTCCCTCCACCTTAGGAGTGGGGAGCAGCACCTAGCTTGAGTCAGGTTTAACTCCTACTTAGTGAGGCTGTGTCCTCTTTGTAAAGGCCCGCTGTTTTTTATAGGCAAAAGAATCTGTTAGAAAAAGACGACTTTTTTTTTTTCCTTTACATTTTTATCACGGTAACTTATATTCCCTAAAACACAAATATCACAAATTCATGGCTCAGGTGAATTTTCACGCATGTGAACACACAGATCAGGACAGAGAACATTTCTAGCACCCCAGAAAGTTCTCTCATGCCTTCTCCCAGTCGTTACCCCACAAGAGAACCACTTCTTTTTTTTTTTTTTTTCAATGTTTATTTATTTTTGGGACAGAGAGAGACAGAGCATGAACGGGGGAGGGGCAGAGAGAGAGGGAGACACAGAATCGGAAGCAGGCTCTAGGCTCTGAGCCATCAGCCCAGAGCCCGACGCGGGGCTCGAACTCACGGACCACGAGATCGTGACCTGGCTGAAGTTGGACGCTTAACCGACTGCGCCACCCAGGCGCCCCGAGAACCACTTCTAACACCACACGTTCATTTAGCCGATTCTTGCACTTGACTCGAGTGGAGTCCAACAGCATGGACTCTTCTGGGTCCGGCTTTTTTCACTCAACATCAAAGACTCAGGAGATTTTAATTTTTCTTGTTTGTCCTTTTCCTCAGTGTTCTACAAGGAACAAACACAACTGTAATTTAGTTTATTTTTTTATTTTAGAAAAAATTTTAAATGTTTTTATTTATTTTTGAGAGAGAGAGTGTGAGAGACAGAGACAGAGCACAAGTGGGGGAGGGGCAGAGACAGGGAGACAGAATCAGAAGCAGGCTCCAGGCCCTGAGCTGTCAGCACAGAGCCTGACTCAGGCCTTGAACTCGTGAATTGTGAGATCATGACCTGTACTGAAGTTGGATGCTTAACTGATGAGCCACCCAGGCGCCCCTAGTTTATTTATTAAAAAAAAAAAATTTTATATATATGTATTTTTGAGAGAGAGACAGAGTGTGAGCAGGGGAGGAGCAGAGAGAGAGGGAGACAAAGAATCCGAAGCAGGCTCCAGGCTCTGAACTGTCAGCACAGAGCCTGACGCTGGGCTTGAACTCACAATCTGTGAGATCATGACCTGAGCCGAAGTCGGATGCTCAAACAACTGAGCCCCCGGGAGCCCTGCTCCTAGTTTATTTTTTATAGATAGTATCTTTAAAAATAAATGATAAGTCCTGGGGCCCCTGGGTGGCTCAGTTGGTTGAGCGACCCACTCTTGATTTCAGCTCAGGTCATGATCTCACGGTTCATGGGTTCGAGGCCCGCTCTGTGCTGACAACGCAGAGCCTGCTTGGGTTCTCTCTCCCTCTCTCTCTCTGCCCCTCCCCTGCTTACGCTCTCTCTCTCCCCCAAATAAATAAACATTAAAAAAAATAACGATAACAACACCTGCCATTTTCAGAAAATATAGATTTTTTTTTCCAAGCAGAAAAAGTAGAATTTTAAAAATCAGGGAACTATACAAAAAACAATTTATAATTACCTCTCTCTCTCTCTCTCTCAATCAGCAATGGGGCCGCAACTAAGATGCAGGCTGGCCCAAAGCTGCAGGGTGGCTCTGACCTCCTCCTCCTGGGCCCCAGGTTGTCCGTGTATGCTGAGGGATGTCTGCCAGCGGCTGGGTCCCTACAGCAGGGCTCAGCCGGAGGCCCCAACACCCCAGCAGAGGAAAGGCACAAACCTGTACCATTTCAGGGATCTGCTGGAGCTGTAGTGAGGACAGAGGCAGAGGGGTCTTCCTGTGCTTTGGGAAGCCTTTCTGGCTGCAGAAATCCCAGACTGAGTCTCCCAAGTCTCCCAAGTCACCCCAAGTCTGGGAGGGGCTGTGTGTGGGCTGGAGCCAACAGGCCAAGGAGGGAGGCTGACCGCTTTGTCAGCTCGTTTAGCCTTGACTTGCTGCTTATAAGCTGGGCCGCAGGGGCCCAGGGCCAGAGTCACCCTGGGACAGCATGCTGGCCAAGGGGTTCCCTCTTCGCTCAGTCCTGGTCAAAGGCTGCCAGCCCCTCCTGAACACCGCACGGGAGGGTCCAGGGCATCCCAGGGCGCCCACTGGGGAGGGGGCTGGGATCTCCACTCAGATTCCCCGCCCCTTCAGCGAGATCCCCTCCCCGGGAAACAACGGCTGGCTAAACTTGTACAATTTCTGGAGGGAGATGGGCTCACAGAAAATCCACTATCACCAACTCCAGAACTTCCAGAAGTATGGCCCCATTTACAGGTAAGCCTGGCAGATTGTGGGGCTCATGGGATAGGGTAGAGGGCTGCCCATCCTAGATATAACAGGGCTCCATTAGGAAAAACTGTTCAAGAGAGAGGTCTCAAACATAAAGCCATTAACATGAACTTAAAGTCAAGAAATTTAGGATGATAAATCTGCTTATAGGCTCAAAAAACAGCCAGCAACTCAAGGTTATGTGAAACAGGAAATACCAGACATCGCACCGCTCGTTTAGGCTGGGGGTCCCCTTCCCCAAAAGTCCTGCCCTCCATTCCAGGCTCTGGTCTACTTCTGACTTGTTTGTCAGCCCCTTGCCTGGGGCTGGTGGCAGGAGAAGGGAGAAGGCTTCCCAGACAATGGGTTCAGTTCCCAGCCCTGAGGCCTCAGGTCCTACGCGCTTTGAAATTGACTGGGGGGAGGTGATCAGGGCCGAAGCCCTGTTAACTGCCTCCCTGCCTCAGCCGTCCTTAAGACAGCTTGGAAGGTAAGTTTGTCATCCCACTGTGGGAGGAAACTGAAGCTGGAGAGGTAAGGATTCTTGCCCTGGTCTCCTGCTGGGGTGCCGGCCTCACCCCTCAACCCTGCGCAGCTCTGGAGCAGCTGATTTTGTCCCTTCCCCTCGGCTGGGCCACAGCTCCTCTTCTCCAGGCATCTGCCTTGATTTCTGCCTCAAGGAAGGGGCCTTTGGTCTTTTAGCCTCTGAATGTGCTTCCCCCCCCCCCCCCCTTCCCCTATTCCGAGGGACGGGGTCTGCGGGCTGCCCTTGGTGGGAGGCCTCACTTGTTCTGATTTAGCTATGCACCTTCCAGGCACACCTGGGCTCTGTTCTGAGCAGATACTTAAGAGACTGGGGGTGGTGGAGGTGCGGGTTGGGGGCAGGGAGGGGACCCTGGGAGGGACGGTGCATTTTCCTTTAAGTGAAAGGGTCAGGATGGGGAAAGGGCATTGATAGGATATGTTGGCTGTTTGAAGGGGGGGTCGGGATGGGAGGGCAGGCGGGCAGGCGTGTTTGTGGAGGGGTGCAGCTGCTCATTGGTCAGGGTTGCTTCCTCCTCCTCTCCTGTCAGGGTTCCTCCCCCCCCCCCCCCCCCACATTGCCCAGCAAGGAGAAGATGGCTCCTCCCTTCGGGTAGATCTTTCCATATTTCCATATTCCCTGCTTCCTGCTCTCTTCGCTCCTCCTCCTTCCCTGCTGCTTCTCCCTCCTAGGAACTCGTATTTTCTCAAGCCCCTTCTGTTTTCTGAGTCACTATCATCTGAGCCTCTCGAGGCATCCTTGTGTTTGATGTTACTATTCACATTTTACAGATGGAGAAACTGAGCCAGGAAGGAGAAGGTCCTTCCTGCATCTTGCCAAGGTCACACAGCTTATCAGGGCAAAGCCAGGGCTATCTTTGGAACCCCAAATTGTCTGACTTCTAGTTCAGTGTCACTGTTATGTTCTAATTTATGGCTCAGAAATGATACATTTGTGAATAAATGAGAATAAAAAATTCAGAAAATATAGACAAGCACAATGGAAAATTGCAATCAGACACAATCTCAATTTTGATAATATGTATATTTTTTATTTGAGAGAGAGAGACAGTGCACGATGTAGGGGAGAGAGGCAGAGAGAGAAGAGAGAATCTCAAGCAGGCTCTGCATTCAGAGAGCCCAAAGATGCAGGGCTCGATCCCACGACTCGGATCATGACCCAAGTGGAAGTCAAGAGTCGGACCCTCAACCTACTGAGCCAACCAGGCGCCTCTCAATTTTGATAATATTTATGTAACATTAAGAATGTGAATATATTATGTATGCTGTTTGTTGGGGTCCCACAACGACATATGGAGGACTTCTTTCCTCTTTTGTCTCTTTAATATAATTTTAAAAGGCAGCACGGTAGTCCGTAGTGTGGATAAGCCTTATGATGGTAGCCAGTTCTTTAAAGTGGACATCCAGCCCTCTCTGGGGTTTTTTGCTATTAGACACGAGGCTTATCCATCAGGCATCATTGTCACGCTTCAGATCACTGCCTCGGGCTAGATTCCCAGAGTTGGAATTGATAACAATGGGAGTTCAAGGATTTTGCTGAGCTGGGGGGTGGGGGGGGTTGGGGCTAGTGGTGTGAGGTCGCTTGGTAGCTGGAAAAACACGGAGGGGATTTTCTGGGAGGCCACAGACAAAGCCCAAGGGGACCTGGGAAGGTAGGCTGGGGTGCAATGGGTCAGTGGTTAATAAGGGACCGCTCCCTCTCCCCTCTTCCTCTTTCTTCCCCTCCTCCCTCCTCCCCCCCATCTCTTTGAGGAAGGGGGAGGGGAGAGAACTTGGCTTGGACCTGTGTGTTTTTATATGTTGTCTTATAGGGTATCTTGAATTAAGTTTCTTAGGCAAAAGGCAGATGCAAGTAAGAGGTGGACTTTTCTGCTGTTTCCCCACAGTTGTGGTTTATGTTTTTCAATTTTTTACTTAAATGTTAGTTAGCACGCAGTGCAATATTGGTTTCAGGAGTAGACTTGAGGGGTTCATCACGTACGTAGAACACCCAGTTCTCATCCCAAGTGCCCCCCTTAATGCCCATCACCCGTCTAGCCCATGCCCCTCCCCCCATCAACCCTCAGTTCTCTATCTTTAAGAGTCTTTTGTGGTGGTGTTTTATTTATTTATTTTTTCAATTTTTTTTTTTAACATTTATTTATTTTTGAGACAGAGAGAGACAGAGCATGAATGGGGGAGGGTCAGAGAGAGAGGGAGACACGGAATCTGAAACAGGCTCCAGGCTCTGGGCTGTCAGCACAGAGCCGGACGCGGGGCTCCAACTCACGGACCGCGAGATCATGACCTGAGCCGAAGTCGGCCGCTTAACCGACTGAGCCACCCAGGCGCCCCTGTGGTGGTGTTTTAATAGAGACTGTAAAGTGCTTTGTGACAGGTATCTATGCCCGAGGCCTGATATTTTACCAGGGTTTTGTTTGAATAGAGACAAAGTGCTTTGTTGGAGTCTGAGGAGAGGCAAGGTGGCTACTCCCAGAATTGCAATCCTAGAGCCTAGAAGGGACTGGCTGGCCGGGCCTATGGACTACCTAGAAAGCTACACCAAGTCCCTCCAGTAGTGACAGGACCACGCTGTTTCTGAGCTCTGTGGTGGGTGCGAGGCGGGGAGGGTGCTGAGGCTTTGGATGCCCAGGAAGAAGGGCGTGGGAGTGAGGATCTGATGGTCCATGGTAGACCCTGGGTGGGGGCAGGCTCGTCCTGGGGCCAGGCAGCAGCTACTGTGATGGCAAGAGGAACATAAAGCTGTCACTTATCCAATCCTGACTGGAGTCACTTCCATAGACTGTATCATCTTGTCCGTCAGCAACCCTGTGAGACAGGTACTGTATCTCCATTTTATAAAGAAGGAAATGGACTCAGAAGGGGTGAGCGCCTTGCCTCAGGTCACACAGCAAGGAGTGCTGTGGGATCGGGGTCCACTCCCAGGACTGTTTGCTCTGCAGTCTTGGCCACGAGGTGGTTATATGTGAGCTGGGCCCCGTCCTGATTGCCCCGAGTCTGCATGGCTCTCCGGGAACCCACCCTAGCTTGTCTCCTCTGTTCCCCCAGGGAGAAGCTGGGCAGCATGGAGTCGGTTTATATCATCGACCCTGAAGATGTGGCCCTTCTCTTTAAGTTCGAGGGTCCCACTCCAGAACGATTTTCCATCCCACCGTGGGTGGCCTATCACCAGCATTTCCAGAGACCCCTCGGCGTCCTGTTGAAGTGAGTCCTGGGCCATCTCCGGGGAGCTGGTGGGAGATGATGGGCAGCTGTGGCATGGGGCCTCTGGGCAAATCCCTGGGATCTTCCTGTCACCATAAAGCCACTGATGGTGAACTGCTCTGCCAGCCTTCAGGGAAGTGCTCAGGCTGAAGATTGTAATGAGTAAATAAAGATCTAGAACAGTTCTCATTTATTGGTTCACGCTTTCAGACCCATCTTTTTTTAAAAAAAAAATTTTTTTTAACGTTTATTTATTTTTGAGACAGAGAGAGACAGAGCATGAACAGGGGAGGGTCAGAGAGAGAGGGAGACACAGAATCTGAAACAGGCTCCAGGCTCTGAGCGGTCAGCACAGAGCCCGACGTGGGGCTCGAACCCACGGACCGTGAGATCACGACCTGAGCCGAAGTCAGACACTTAACTGACCGAGCCACCCAGGCGCCCCAAGACCCATCTTTTTGAGCACCTGCTGTGTGCCAGGCTCTGGGGTACAGTGACAAGGAGGGCAGGGCCCCGCCACCGTGAGTCTAAAGGGGCAGTGAGAATCGCGGACAAGTCGGTGTATGTAAGTGTAATGGACACAGTTGTCCACCAAATCGCTCATCAAACGTTGACATGTGACCATGTCAAGTGTTGCTGAGGATACAGAGAGATGAGAGTTCTCGTGGCTTGCTCGCGGGAGTGAAAGCTGGTGCCGCCACTTTGGAAAACGGTTGGGCATCGCCTCCTGTGGCTGAGTGTTCACACACCTACAAGACAGCAGGTCTGCGCTCAGGGATAGACGCCAAAGAACAGGTCCCCAGGGGACGTGAGCTAGAGTGGTTGAGCAGGGCTGTTCATAAGGCAAAGCCCAGGAAACCACCTAAATGCCCGACAGGAGCGAGAATGAGTGAGTGGTGGCACACGCCAGTCAAAATGAATGGACTCAGTGACCCGCAGCCATCCAGATGATACTTAGAAGTGTAAAACTGAGGGAAAAAAGCAAGTCATGACAGTTCTTTAAAAAAGTTAAAAACAGGGGCACTCGGGTGGCTTAGTCGGTTAAGCACCGACTTTGGCTCAGGTCAAGATCTCGCGGCCCGTGAGTTCAAGCCCCACCTCGGGCTTTGTGCTGACAGCTCAGAGCCTGGAACCTGCTTCAGATGCTGTGTCTCCCTCTGTCTCTGCTCCTCCCCGGCTTGTACTCTGTCTCTCTCTCTCTTAAAAATAAATATTAAAAAATTTTTTTAAAAAGCTGAAAACAAGTATACATTTATTATTATTATTATTATTATTATAGTTATTAACATTTATTTATTTTTGAGAGACAGAGACAGAGCGTGAGCAGGGGAGGGGCAGAGAAAGGGAGACACAGAATCCGAAGCAGGCTCCAGGCTCTGAGCTGTCAGCACAGAGTCCGATGTGGGGCTCGAACCCATGAACTGTGAGATCGTGACCTAAGCTGAAGTCCAATGCTCCACTGACTGAGCCACCCAGGCACCGCCCCTTTTTTAAATTTATTTTTTTATTTTTTAATTTACATCCAAGTTAGCATATAGTGCAATAATGGTTTCAGGAGTAGATTCTAGTGATTCATCCCCTATGTATGACACCCAGTGCTCATCCCAGCAAGTGTCTTCCGTAATGCCCCTTACCCATTTTAGCCCATCCCCCTCCCCACAACCCCTTAGCAGCCCTTAGTTTGTTCTCTATATTTAAGAGCCTCTTATGTTTTGTCTCCCTCCTTGTTTTTATATTATTTTTGCTTCCCTTCTCTTATGTTCATCTATTTTGTACCTTAGATTCCTCATATGAGTGAGGTCATATGATATCTGTCTTTTCTCTGACTAATTTCGCTTAACCTAATACCTGCTAGTTCCATCCACATAGTTGCAAATGGCAAGATTTCATTCTTTTTGATTGCTGAGTAATACTCCATTGTAAATATATACCACATCTTTATCCATTCATCAGGTATACATTTTTAGAATAATTATAGATCAAACTATATACAAAAACAAGCAGAGGAGTCAGGGTGGTCCCCTTGGCCAGGGAGGCAGGAAGTGGGAGGACCAGGTCGGCCTATGTAAGTTACTGTCAAGTTCCTAGTTTTCGTGTTGCCTGGTGAGTTTGTAATAATATCCTTATAAACAAGCGAAGCCCTCAAACTACAAAGAGGGCTTTGTGTGGATCTCTTTCCAAGTATGGGCCGTAAGCTGAGGTCTATCATTAACCCAATTCAGGGCACCTGAGCTCCCCCACCAATGGTGCTGGTGGGACATAACCGGGGGTGCAGAGGAGGAGAGATTGGCCAATTGTATCTGTGCAGGGGCCAGAAAAGGTGAAGTCGAGGGGCACTTGAATCAGGAGGTGAACATCAGCCAAGAGGAAGGGCATGTGTGCCGCTGAGGCAAACACTAGAGGATTTGAAAGTTACTTTGAGGTTCTAAGAATAGGAGTTCTTGGCCACAGCAGCAGCGGGGTAGAGGCAGTGGGGGGGAGGTTGGGGTTTTGTTCTCCCTACCCTCTTTCTTCCTGCCTCCATGCCAGGCAGAAGCTGGGAGATGGGAGGCCCAGAGTGATGGGGGTGGAAGTGAGTGCCGGGCTCTGAGCTGTGGCTCGGCCTCCTGGGAAAGTTGAGTCAGCCCCCTCTGTGTCTGCCAGGCCTGGGGTTTGTGACCATCAGGGCCTGAGGGCCTGTGTTTTCTCAGGAAGTCAGGAGCTTGGAAGAAAGACCGACTGGCCCTGAACCAGGAGGTGATGTCTCCAGAGGCCATAAAGAACTTCATTCCCCTGCTGGACCCAGTGTCTCAGGACTTTGTGAAAGTCCTGCACAGGCGCATCAAGCTGCAGGGCTCCGGAAAGTTCTCAGGGGACATCAGCGACAACCTGTTTCGCTTTGCCTTTGAGTGTAAGGAGACTGTTTCTGCCTGGCAGTGGTCCTGTGGGTGGGAGAACCCAGCCTCCTACCTTGAGACCCAGCACAGATCCTGAAGAAGCATTGGGATTGGCTTCTGGAATGAACTGCTGGACTCATCCTCTACCTCTCTCTCTCTCCTGGGACACTGACCTTCGAGGTCTGGGAGAGGAAGGGACAGTTGGGTGGTTAATCTAAATGGGGTAGTTGAGGATATGTAGGAGTTTTATAGATGGGGTAAGGAGTCAGGCAGTATGGGAAGAGGGAATGGTGCATGCAAAGGCCTGTGGCTTGATGGCGATCATGTGATCACTGCAGGAGATTTGGGGTGTCCAGAGTTTGGTATGAAGTCAACATTCAAATTCCTGACCAAGTAGGCAGGAAACACTTGGGGCGGTTGGGAGTTTTTAGGTCCAGCCAGAGTGGGTCTTGGATGGCCAATCCACTTTCCCATATAGCCTGTTTTGGGAGATAGCCAATTTGGTCACTTCCAGATGAGAAATTGATCTCCCTTCCCAGGAGGAAAGCCCAGAGGCTGCTTGGGGTGCTGTTGGAGGGTGGGAGGCGCAGTTTCAGCCCCGCCTGGGCACTTTCCCTGCTGGAGACTGCTTCCTGCCACCCTTTGCAGGGTCTTCTACTCGCCCCTCTGAAGGACCCGAGTGGCTCCTAGAGGGTAGCTTTCCCTCAGTCCTGCCATTTCCACTGTTTGGGACTCAGGCCTCAGTTTCTTTACTGAAGGAGCCTGAGGTTGGGTGCAGGAGATCCTCTGGGTTGGCAGGGGTGGGGTTCCTGGGGGCTGACGCCCTCAGATGGCCAGGTTGAAAGGGGCTTTTCTGCCTCCCCCTGCAGCCATCACCAACGTCATGTTTGGGGAGCGCCTGGGGATGCTGGAGGAGGTGGTGGACCCTGATGCCCAGCGGTTCATCGACGCTGTCTACCAGATGTTCCACACCAGTGTCCCCATGCTCAACTTCCCCCCAGACCTGTTCCGTCTATTCAAGACCAAGACCTGGAGGGACCATGTGGCTGCGTGGGATGTGATTTTCAATAAAGGTGGAGGCTGGTTAGCCAAGTCTGGGGGCCAGGGGAGCCCTGTCTACCCCAGAGGGTGGGAAACCCAGGCCTGGGATTGGGAAGGGGGGAGAGAGGTAAGAAATCTCTGCTCTCTGGTGGGCAGGGAGAGGAGGCAGGAAGGCCCCGGAACCCCTGTCCATGGTGGCCTAAAGGCTGGCTGTTGGAGATGGTTAGAAAGAGGATCAAAGACATTCATCATATTCTTCCCAAGAGCCCAGGATCTCCCGAGGGTTAAGGACTGGTGCTCCAGACACAGCTGTGCTTGGTGACAGATTAGGACTTTGGTGAGCGAGATTGGTAAGGTAGGGTGGAGAAGGCAGATGGGGGTGTGGTGTTGACCTCAGACCTAGAACCATATCCCAGCTCTGCCCCCCCACCCCCGACACTCTCGTGACCTTGGGCAAGCCACTCCCCTTTAGAGCTTCTGTTTCCTAATCTGTAAAATGGGGATGATCTCACCTCCCCCCCCCCCCCCCCCCCCCGGAGCTGTGGTCAAGAATTAAATGGATATGAAGGGCTTAGCAGAGAGTGTGTGCTCAGTAAAGTGGCAGCCAAGCAAGCTGGGCTCTTGAACCCGCAGGCCCTTGGTGCCTGCCCTCCCCTGACCTCCCACCTGCAGAGAGCTCACTCTTCCTTTCTCCTCCTGCACAGCGGAGGCATACACCCAGAACTTCTACTGGGACCTGAGGCACAAGAGAGATTTCAACAATTACCCCTGCATCCTGCAACGCCTCCTAAGAAGTCACAAGCTGCTCTTTGAGGATGTCAAGGCCAACATAACAGAGATGTTGGCAGGGGGTGTGGACACGGTGAGGTGGCCGAAGGCACATCCTGTCCCCTCCTGTGCCCCGTGCCCCTTCCCCACAAGTCCACCTCGTTGCCTGAAACCCTACCCATGTGGGGTGGGCCTCCCTTTCTCCGGTTGCATTTCTTAAATCCTAATCCTCTAGGATGAGGAAGGGCCAGGTCACATGGTCACCCATGGTGCATAACTTGAGGCTGATCTGCCAGGTTTTCTTGGCCTG
Source organism: Acinonyx jubatus (assembly GCF_027475565.1). Classification (NCBI taxonomy): domain Eukaryota; kingdom Metazoa; phylum Chordata; class Mammalia; order Carnivora; family Felidae; genus Acinonyx; species Acinonyx jubatus. Next base: position 31,168,032 of record NC_069386.1, read on the forward strand.
TGAGAACGGAGCACCCGGGCATAGGTGGCGGGCCCAGGTTGCGCCTGGAGCCCTTGAGGGAGGGAGGGGTGCTCCAATCAAAGGTGGAGGACACAGCTTGCTCGATTCAGGAAGGCAGGCAGGACCGCAGAAGATCTGGGAGCCAATAGAACATCCTCCCCATTCCAGACGTCAGTCCCCCATGGTGCCCCCTGTGTCTGGAGGCATGCTCTGTGGTCTCTCCCTCGGGCCCTCTCCACAGGTGGTTCAATACCCCAGAAACTTCTTGACTGTCAACATGTCTCTGGCCTGTGTGCGGTCCCTTTTACCACTATCTTGAACCTTCCCAGGCCGCTGTGATAGTGAGGGCTCATTATTTAGTGTTTATGGAGTGTTAGTTGTGATTCAGGCATCGAGACCGTAAAGATGAATGCTATAGACCCCAAATGTCCCAAAGGGCCCGGGAAGGAAGGGCATATCAGCGTGCCGGGGCTGTTAGAACAAAGTACCACAGACCGGGTGGCCTAAAACACAGAAATTTATCTTCTCAGAGTTGGAGCTAGAAGTCCAAGAGCCAGGTGGCTGGGTTGGTTTCTTCTGCGGCCTCTACTTGGCTTGTAGATAGCTGTCCTCTCCCTGTGTCTTCACAGGGTCTGTGCACGCATGCGCACGTGTGTCTGTGTCCTAACCTCCTCTTCTTAGAAGCACAGCAGTCCTGTTAGGTTAGGCCCCACCCACGTGACCTCATTTCACCCTAATTCGCTCTTGAAAGGCCTCACGGCCCTCAGTGTCCCACGGTGAGGTACTGGGGGGTCAGGACTTCAGCCTGTGAACTTGGCGGGGATGCGGGGCAGCCCACGACGAGGAGGCTGCATGGGCGCCGATGACCACCATCGTAGGGTCGGCCGACCAGGCATGTGCCGAGTTACTGACGGTGCCCAGAGGAGGGAGAGAAAACGGTGGCCTTGTAGGACAGGGACAGCGCCCCATAGAGGAGCCGACATTCAGCTTGTGTCTTGAAGGCTGCTGCTGAGAGGAGGGAGAAGCAGAAATTTCAGGACTAGGGAGACACGTGCCAAAGCCCTCGGGTTAGTAACTTTCTTTCCTGGTATCGGATTTCTGTTGGGCTCTAACAGCGGATTGTTGGTCTCTGGGACAGGATGCAGCCGAGCCTTTGAGCACATTTTAAACCTAGTTCATCATCAGTTATGTAGAAGACAAAACCGCTCACCTATTTTTGGGTAACATTTTTTAAGCTTGTCCTAGGGGCGCCTGGGTGGCGCAGTTGGTTGAGCGTCCCACTTCAGCTCAGGTCATGATCTCAGTCAGTGAGTTCGAGCCCCATGTAGAACTCCGTGCTGGCAGCTCAGAGCCCGGAACCTGCTTCGGATTCCGTCTCCCCCTCTCTCTGCCCCTCCCCTCCCCAGCTCATGCTCTGTCTCTTTCTCTCTCTCAAAAATAAAATAAGTATTGGGGCGCCTGGGTGGCGCAGTCAGTTAAGCGTCCGACTTCAGCCAGGTCACGATCTCTCGGTCCGTGAGTTCGAACGCCGCGTCAGGCTCTGGGCTGATGGCTCAGAGCCTGGAGCCTGTTTCCGATTCTGTGTCTCCCTCTCTCTTTGCCCCTCCCCCATTCATGCTCTGTCTCTCTCTGTCCCAAAAATAAATAAACGTTGAAAAAATTTAAAATAAAAAAATAAAATAAAATAAGTATTAAAAAAAATCTAAAAATTAAGCCTGTCCTAGATGGCAGGCAGGCTCCTAAGCTTTTCACATGTATTAACTCATTTAGTATTCACAAACAACACTATGAGGTATGTTACTATTATCCCTCTGTTTTAGATGAGGAAACTGGCGCACAGAGAGGTTAAGTAACTTAAGGTCACACAGTTGGTAACTTAGTTGACTATCGTATTCAATATCTCCCAAGTACCTAGTTTGTGTCAGGCCTTGGAGGTGATAAGACCATTACACACATTTGATCTGAGCCTTAAAGGAGTACACCGTTGCCTCCTAGGTTTGGTGGGGGGCGGCGGGGGTGGGGGCGGTAATTCTAGAATGAGCAAACAGCATGAGGAAGATTTCTGGGCTTCAGGAGCTGTGTGTAGCTAGAACATTAGGGGGCAGGGGGCCTGGGAGCGGTAGGCAAGTGTTGGGGGGAGCCTCACGGGTCAGGCAAAAGCTTCTGGGGCCAGGTAAGGATTTGGAGCTGGGAAGTGGCCTCATGACATTTTTTCCAGAGTGCCCCTGCTGGGAGGAAGGAGGAGACCAAAATATGACCCTTGGTCAGATAGCAGCATGTCCTGGCCCCAGGAGGGAGGGCTGCTTCAGCCTGGGGTCCCCCCTCCCCGTGAAGAATCTTGGACTGTGGGGCTTGACGAGTGTCACTCACGCTTCAGTGAAGGGCTACTGGTCACTGCCTCCGGCTAATACTGAGATGGGCTGGTCCATCCCAGAATAGACCGCATTGCTCATTGAAACACGGATGGAAAACGGGACTGGTGGCTCTGGTTTCAGTATCTTTGGGCCTCACTTTCTTTTCTGTTCCCACAGGCAAGGACTAATGTTTGGGGAAGGTCTAACGGGAGAGGGGTGGGATGGCAGTCATTGGGGAGTACAGCCCTTACAGTAGTAGGATTTGGCTTCCAAAGGCCTCTGGAGTCCTCTGGAAGAAGGCACCAGCTGTATGGGTGACTCTGCTGGCTGGGGAAACAGGTGGGCGCTGGTGACATCGGGGACAAGGGCAGGGACAAATGCTGCCCCAAACATTCCTGCCTGGGGGGTGAGGCAGGCTCTTTGGACGTTTGCCTGTCAAACTGTGTTTTGCTTTCGTGGACGGTGGCCTCTGGATGCAGGGATGAGAGTGGGCAAAGATCTTTGGAAGTGAGAATTTAGCATGGGTCTAGATGCCTCAGGAGTGATGGGTCCTCCTTGTCTTCCACACCGCACACTCCCTGCCAGACGTCCATGACACTGCAGTGGCACTTGTACGAGATGGCACGCAGCCTGAAGGTGCAGGAGATGCTGCGGGAGGAGGTCCGGGCTGCCCGGCGCCAGGCCCAGGGAGACATCAGCATGATGTTGCAGCACGTCCCGCTCCTCAAAGCCAGCATCAAGGAGACACTGAGGCAAGCCCAACCCTCCCAGGCCCACCCACCTCATCCCCCACATCCCTGGGCAGGGCCGAAGGGAGGGCGTTGGTAGGAAATGAGAAGTCCGGGGAGACAGCTGGGAATGGCGAGGGAGGAGAGAAGAGTACGTCCCGTCCCCAGATCCCCCCGGGGCACTGGGGCTGAGATGCCTTGCTGGGTGCACAGGCTGTGTCCAGGCCTCAGGGCATCGGCTTCCTTTTCTGTTGTTTTAAAGTTTATTTATTTTGAGAGAGAGAGAGAGAGAGAGAGAGAGAGAGAATGAGCACAAGCGGGGGAGGGGCAGAGAGCGAGAGGGAGATCCCAAGCAGGCTCCGCGCTGACAGCTGACAGCATGGAGCCCGACGTGGGGTTCAAAGTCATGAACCGTGAGATCGTGACCTGAGCCGAAATCAAGAGTTGGACGCTTAACTGACTGAGCCACCCGGGTGCCCTGGGGCATCAGCTTCTGAATGCCTTCCTCCGGCAGACTCCACCCCATCTCTGTGACCCTGCAGAGATACCTTGAAAATGACTTGGTTCTTCGAAATTACATGATTCCTGCCAAGGTGGGTGCAGCAGGGGGGGCTGCCGGCTCTGCCAGTCAGACAGAGGAGGCTGGGGACAGACTGCAGTTGCACACAGATGGGTGGCGACGAGGGTTTCTGTCCCCTCTTTCTTCCTGGAGTTGGCTGGTGCAGCAGTCCAAGTAGGAATGAAGGGCAGGAGTACTGGGCATAGGGGGTGATGGTCCCTGGAATGTTGCTGGAGCCCAGGGTTAAGAGGGAGGCCCCACTGGGTCTCGGGAGCCCTCTGGGGTTGAGGAAAGGGCTGGACAATCCCTTGAGCCATCCCTGGCCTTGAGTCTTCAGTCCTGCCCATCTGATGGGTGAGGCTCAGGAGAGGGGGTGGGAACTTTTTTAACGTCACACGGTGGGCGGGGTCCCGTGCTGGAACACTGGGCAGCCTGGCTGGGGAGCGGGGGTGGGGAAGCTGAGTTAATGCTCCTGGCTGGGAGTAGATGAAGCCTCTCAGGCCTCTGCCCACCTTGTCCCCAGACGTTGGTGCAGGTGTCCACCTATGCCTTGGGCCAAGACCCCACCTTCTTCCTCAATCCGGGCAAGTTTGACCCAACCCGATGGCTGAGTAAAGACAAGGAACTCATCCACTTCCGGAACCTGGGCTTTGGCTGGGGTGTGCGGCAGTGTGTGGGCCGGCGGATCGCTGAGCTCGAGATGACCCTCTTCCTCATCCATGTGAGTCCGGCCGGGGGCATCTGGCCACCTGGACTGGCCATGGCCCTAATGAAGGCAGTGACCCTCCTACTCTCATCTCTGCCCGGAGCCCAGGGAGTACAGGGCTGGGGACATCTGTCTCCCATTATTTGCCTTCCTCCTCCCTGACAGTTTCGGGCTAATCTTCTTATGGCCCATCGGTGTCCCCTGGCCATCTGTTCCCCCCCAGGTGGGATGGGACGGGTAAGGGGGTGGGGGGGACAAGGTTTCATTGAAGCTATAAGGCTGATCGAGGGGACGAGGCACTAGTCATGCATTTTCAGGCGCTGTGCAAGGCCAAACAGGAGCTGGCGGTGAGTTCCTCCAGTCACTCACGACAGGTGACACCTACAGGTGAATGAGCCTGGCCCTGAGGGAGACAGCCCCTCCCCACCTCTCCCCTAAGCCCACCACCCCTCTTTCTCAGATTCTGGAGAACTTCAGAGTTGAAATGCAACATCTCAGTGATGTGGGCACCACATTCAACCTCATCCTGATGCCCGACAAGCCCATCCTCCTCACCTTCAGGCCCTACAGCCAGGACCCACCCCAGGTGTGATTAGAGAGGGTGGACGCTGCCTCTCCCACCTCTCAGGACAGCAGGGGTGCTGGAGGAAGGTCGGGGTGGGGCCCATGGCGGTTCTGCTCTTCAGTCCTCAGCCCCCCTCCCCTGCTCCTTTTGGGCCAGCTCTGGGAGGAGAAAGTTGGCCAGGGCACCCCTCTTTCTCCCACCTCTTCCCCTTCTTTTCCTGACCCATGAAGGCAATAAATGACCAAACCGTGTGAAGTGTTCTCATTTCCGTCCGACCCCCGGAGTGATCTATCGCTCCTGTGATCATGCTCCCTGACCTGGGTCAGCAACGGGATCTGGGCACGAATGGGGCACCCAGGGCAGCTGCCCTTGAAGCCAATTCTATTGGGACCCACCTGCTCAGGAGCCAGTAGGATTAACCCCCTTGCTGCCTGGGGCTGGGGGCAAGGCAGAGCAGGTGGCGGGCTATTGCCACTGTGCGGGGAGCTCCTGGAGCGGCGGGCAGAGGGACAAAGGACCCGGCTTCTGTTGAGGGAACAGGGTGGTCTGAGAACAGACTTCCGGGCAGGCCCACCTATCAGGAATGAGGTTCCTGTAGACCTCTGACTGGCTGAACTCAGGGTGGGAGTTCCCTATGGGGTCATGAGGACTTCCTGCCAAGGTCAGCTAGAGTTCTGGAGCATGTCCAGGGCTGAAGCCTGAGTGAGGGTCTGGTGTGAGGTGGCCAATCTAGGGAATAAGAGGCCAGTATGTTTGCTTTACCCCACCCGGTCTTTCTCTGGGCAGTAGGCAGGAAGACTGTGGCTGGGCCTTTGGTGCATTATTTGGACTGCCTGGCACTGGTCCCAGTTTTGGCCCCCTTACCCTCTCTGAGTTCTATAACTCCTGACCAGGTGCCTGGTTCCTCCTGGCCCTCTGCTAGCCAAGTCTAAGTTCTGCAGGCAGACAGGGGAGCTAGTCCCGCCCAGGACAGCGGCCCTGCTGCCCTGGTCTCTTCTACCAGCATCTGAAGGTTCTGAGTCCACTTTTGGAGCCTTTCTACTTTTCCCTACCATAGAATCATCTTTCTTGTTGGCTTTCTCTCTCTTTCTTGCTTCCTTTCACTTCTCTGGGCCCCAGTTATCTTTGACTCAGAAACGGTAGGGCTGGAAAGGGCACTACCATCAAAGAAGTCAAGCTCTGCATGGGACAGATGGGGAAATGGAAGCCCAGAGAGGTGGCTTGAGTCACTCAAGGTCGCACAGCATGTTTATAACTAGAATCCGGGCCTTCCGACTCTCAGCAGAGGGTTCCTTCCCCGAGCCCCATCAGCTTTCCTGTCCCTGGCTATATATGGACACAACATTGCCCACTCAGCCTGGCCCTGGTTAATGGACTATTTCACACTAACATGTAACTGATTGCCACAGTCAGGCTTTAAGTCTTTCCCTTCCCAAGAAACTGATCAATCGAACTTGAAAGAAGGGATTTCAGATATGAGATGTTTCGGGGCAAGTGGAAAGTCCCAGCCTCCCTCACATCTTCCAACAGAGCTGGCCTCATTTCTTCTGGAGTTCTGGAAGGGGTGTGTCTCCCTGGCTCCTGCTTTGGAAAGCCTCTTCTCCCCCACCCTCCTGGGTCCACTATGGCCTTTGGCTCTCCCAAAATGGTAGCTTCTGGGACAGGCAGGAGGCTATAAGGCTGCAGCAGAGGGACAGGGCCCAGAGTGGGGTCTGGAAGGAGGAAGCTGGGCCCCCTAGGCTGCCCTACCCCAGAAAAGAGACGAATGCTCACGGACTTACAGCATTTAATGGAGTCATTTGGGGGGTGGAATGAGACTCCCCAGCACACAGAGAGGGAGGCCTCCTCCGGCACTCAGGTCTGCTAAGACTCAGGTCTTCTGGGAGTTCGAGGGCTTGTTGAGCTTGGTCTCTGAGCTGGGCGTCAAGGGGTCCAGCTTTGAGGGTCGCCTGCTGTCCTTGGAGAGGGCCGAGTAGTGCTGTGGTGTGCAGAGCAAAGTGAGGTGAGCACGCCCCTGCCGCTGGGGGCGGGGGATGACCCATTAAAGTGCATCTTGGCAAGCCATGCCTCAGAGGATCCAAAACCTAGTGGGCCACGACTTCGCAAAGGTTCCCACAGCTGTTTAACCACAGCAAGTCAAACCCGATTTCTCCAAGAGCCCCCAGGTCTCAGCAGGTGACTTTGCCAAGGTAGCCCTGTGTTCTCTGTCAGTGTCCCGCCCCCACGCCCCAACCTCCCATCCTCTTCCGGCCTTTCCGGGAGCCTGGAGATGTGCAGAACACTGATGGCTCAAGGGCAGGAGCCTTCAGGGGTGTTGCTCTGGGGGACCTGGGAGCCTGGGGCTGAGCTTGAAGGGCAGTTGTGAACAGGTCCATGTGCGCTCAGGAAGCCGCCAGTGTTTCTCTCTGGCAACGTTGCTCCCCTCCCTGGCAGGGGTGCGGCACTGCAGTTGCCCGAGAAGGTGAGCTCCTGGGAGGACCTCAGGTGCTAAGGGGCTGGGTGGGGGCCGCAGCTACTCCGCCCATGCTAAAGGACAGCCAGTGCCAGAGCAGTCCAGAAACGCCTGGACAACCCCCACCCACGGCCATCACCCCTTGATTCTCACCACCACCCGTGGGGCATCTCAGCGATGCCTTAGGCAGGTGGGACATCGAGACCAGGCGAGGGCTTCTGGTGGTAACAGAGCAGAAACAGACTTCCAGTGGGTAGCTGGTCCCCCTGCGTAGTTCTTCTCAAGGCCGGGTGACTCGGGATTGGGGCGGGGAGTGGCTGCCAGCCCCACTGCCTGACCCCCAAGGAGCTCGTCCAGAGGGCTCACTCACAGGCAGGTCAGTGATGATGGAGTTTGAGGGTTGTGCCAAGCCGTACTCTTGCTCCTGCAGCCTTGTGGCCAAGTCCTGCTTCTCTCGTCCCCAGCGTCGAGCCGAGTCCTCTAACTGTGGACACGGAGAGGGACAGATGGGGAACTTCTGGGCAGCAGGGCGCATCCCTGCGATCCAGGACATCCAGAGCCTGAGCCTCCTCCCCGGGCAGTGAGCAAAACCCTGGGCAATGTGGACCTGCTACCTTCCGGAAACAGCAGGCGTGGCAGGGTGGCGGGGGAGGGGTCTAAGACACAGAAGGACCTTCTCTGAGTTCCAACCACATACTGAGCCCCGACCCTCAGTCCACACTGATCCTTGATTCTGGTCATAGACTGAGCCACAACCTTGGTCACACTTTGACCCTGACCCTGGTCATAGGCTGAGAGGTGAACCCGCCCAGCCTGACTGACGCCTGCACCTCACCCACCTGGCTTTCCAGGGATAGGATCCGGCTCTGAGCTCGTTCCAGCTTGGCCAGAAGGTTGAACTTGTCTGAAGTATTGCCAAGGAGATCCTGTGGGCAAAGCACAAACGCACACATGGCTCCAGCTGGGGATGGAGGCCGTGTGGGCTCAGGAGGCCATGAGATACTGAGGGAGAAACCAGCCAGGTCTGAGTTCCAGACTCAACTGGCTGATTCAGAGCCTGAACCCAGGGCCAAACCCAGGGCCAAACCCTCGTCTCAAAGTTGACCCGATACGGTGTGTGCTTTTTTTCACGACTGTTCTCCCCAAAGATTTTGGTTACATGGAGTTTCTGGACATCTATCTCTAAACGTAAAATGCACTAGGTGGCGCCTGTCGGTGCCCAGAAAGGAATCTCGAACGGGGAGTCTTGTAAAGTGAAGCATCTGTGAAGCAAGGGTTCCCTTATCCCCCCGCACTTCACCTGGATGTCCGTGCATCGGGTGCGCTTTCAAACAGAACTCACCTCCCGCAAGTCCTGGGATGAAGAGAAAAACTCTCCTGTGCCCCCTGGCCACCCCTTGCTGGAGTTCCAAATGTCTCGTCTTTGGGTTTGCATGAGGCAGGGGCACCTGCAGCAGCCTGGGAGACGGAATGGGGCTGGGGCATTTCTGGGGCCGGGGGCACCCACCTGTGCGGGCAGGGTCTCTGTGCCCTTGGAGTGGCCTGGGCCATCTGTCTCCTGCAGTCTCTCTGCCAGGTCTCCTCCTGCTCCCAACTCCCCGGGGTCCACCTGGGATGGGGGAAAAGGGCTCTCCAAGGCTGTACCAATCCCAGGAAATGCTCCGGGACGGAGCTCAGAGAGGCTTGTGTGGAGTCCGAGGGCAGGCCAGCAAAAGGGGTCAGGAATCAAAGGTCAAGGGCCATTTGGGGCTGCTAAATGAGGGCAAAAGTGGCGCCTTCAGACCCATGTGTGTCCCTGGGAGCAAAGGGGCAGGCCTGAGAGCTGGCGCTCCAGGAGACGCCAGGAACGTTGGAGACCTTGGGAAGCCCAGTTCCTGGTCTCGGTCTTCAACTTGGCTTGTGCTGTGAGTGATCGCCGAGCACCTGTTGGGGCAGGCCCAGGCCAAGCCTGTGCCGGCAGCTCTTACCGGCAGGGCCTGCTGCTGCAGGATGATGGGGGCCGACTGGTGGCGGTTCTTATCCAGCTCTGCCTGCAGCCTGGAGTTTTCTGCCAGTAGCGCGGAGTACAGGTCGACGGGCAGGTTCTCTCTTGCGGGCCCCGGGGGAAGGCCAGAGGCTGAGAGCACAGGGAAGGCTGCAGACGTGGCCACAGATGTTCGTGAGCTGGGCTCTCCTGCCCTCGTGTCCCCTGCCTGATCCGCCCCGGCATTTTGCTCCATTCTGTCCTTCCTCTGTTCCCAAGCGCTCACCGGCTCCCTGCCCGGTAGAATCAGATCCACACGCCTCAGGCCCTCCTTGTGGGCTCTTTATAACCTGACCACAGTGTTCTCCATAACCACTCCCCCGCCATTTGTCCTGGGTCTATTTTAGCTTTTCACTTCTCTCTTTCCTCCCTTCTCTGCTCTTGGCATTGTCACTCCCTGGCCCTCCGCCCTCCCTGGGTTGCCTTCCCTCTTCTCCCACTCTGGGATGACCTCAGGGTTCCTGAAAGGCAGTCTCATCTTTCATTCTTTTCCAAAGGCCTTCTGGAATGCACCACCCGACATCCCCATGCAGTGAAGGCTGAGCACAGGGCTGGGCACGCAGGGGTCCCCGGTGAGGCTGTACAGATGGCTCAGGGAACTCCTCTGCCTGGGCCGGGCTGATATGGGGTGAGCTGGCTGTCCCCTGCCCGCCAGAGCCCTGTCAGATTGGCAGTCCTGGGTGGCTTCGGTTAACATCAATGGAGAGAACAAACAAGTATTGTTTGTTTTGTAGGAGCAGACTCTTTGAAGACATGGGGAGAGGAGGAAGTAATCTGGAGGGTTCTGGAAGCCCCTCTTCTTGGGCAGCCCCTGTCTGCTCACCCTAGTCTGCGGTGCCTCCCCTCTGTGGGTCCGAGCACGTCCGTCTCTAACCTGGTTCACACACTGCCCTGATGTGTCCTGAGGGGCTCCCTGGCAGGAGAAGGGAGCCCAGTGGACCTTTGGGAGCCCTCCTCTCACTGCCTGCGTCAGTAGGGGGGTAGCATCCTTTGTCCCAGTTCTGCTCCGGAAGCGGATGCTCCAGGAAGGCAGGGCTTCCGGGGGGACGGGACAAAAGACTCACCCACGCTGGGCTTTCCCTGCAGCCTGGTGAGCAGGGGCTCCTTCCTGTCCCGCAGCTTGTCCTCCAGCACCCGTTCCATCTTCTCGATCACCTGGAGGGCAGGGCACAAAGGCTGGGCTCGCCTGGGGGCTCTGCACCTTCTGGTCTGTGGCTGGCGCCCGATGGGCCGACCCCTCTGACACCTGCCTTCTCCTGGTGCCGCACAGTCTCCTCCAGCAGTTTCGTCTTCCGCAGCTTGTCCTGGTACCGCTTCAGCAGCGCGGCCTGTGGCTGCTGAGCCTGGTGCAGGAGGAGTAGCTCCTTCTCTCGATCATTCTTCTGGTGGTGGGGGAAGGCAGGGAGTGCCTGGGGTTACTGCTGGCCCCTCTGCTGAGTCTCCCTCCAACTGCACCACCCCCTTCCTTCCACACCCCTCTCCCTTCTGCTCACGGGTACTTCTCTGGACACCCCCCAGCTCCCTTCCCCTCTGTCCCCCAGCCTCAGCTCACTCGAATCAGCTCATTCTGCAAATGCTGCACTTTGTCCCACAGCTTCTTCATGTCCAGCTCACTCAGCAGCAGTTTCTGCTTCATGGACACTGTGTGGGGGGGGTGTTGGGGGAGCTGGCTCAGGGAGGGCACATCTCCTGGCTCAGCACAGCTGGGGACGGGGCGGGGTGGGGCGGGGGTCTCCCAGTTCTGGGGCTCGAGACAGGGCTGGAGTCTCCCATCCCGGAGAGAGGACCCAGCCAGTGTCCAGGAGCAGGTGCACCTGGGAAAGGCTCCCCGCCACCCTGACCCACAATTTAGAGCCTGGGCTCAGGCGGGCAGCTGGATGCTCTCGGTGGCCCGGACACCCTCACCCAGATTCTGGCTCTTGTTGGTGTCGTTCTGCTCCTCTTCCACCTCCCCCTGGGTTAGCTGGCTCCTCAGCGTGTGGTTCTCTGCCTCCAGGATGCTGATCTGCTTCCGCAGCGACAGGATGTCCTCTGCCATCTTCTGCATGGCCCGCCGGTAGTTGTTCACCTCCTGTGGATTCCAGGGCTCAGAACTGGGTCCCAGCTCACACGTGCGCCCACACTTGGAAGTCAGCGGGTCCCCGTCAAGGCCAACAAACAGAGTGAACCCCAAGTGGTGCCCTTGAGCCTGAGCAACTCCTTCTAGGGGTGGTTATGATTTGGTCTCCGCCCTTCCTGGCCATGGGAGAGCAGTCACGCCAACCGTCTCTCCCAGTGACGCCACCGAGGAGGGACCCCGGGCTTGCACACCAGGTGAGGAAGCCCAGTGAGGCAGAGACTCGAAAGCACCCGGGGCTGGGTTTCTAGGGCCTGGCTAAATCCAAGCCACTTCTCTGCCTTCTCCCTTCCCCTTTTCCCCTTTTCTAACCCCTGTCCTTACTCATGTCACTGAGGAAGGACCCAGGGAAGAACCTTCAGAAATCCCATTGAATGCTACTCGGCAGCTGAGCCCAGGCCCCAGCACCCCCACCAGCCCGGGGGCGGGGGCAGGAAGAGACCTACGGTAGGCCCAGGAGACCCGGATAAAGACTCAGGGTCAGGGTTGGGATCCAGCTACAAAGTCTTAGGTAATGAGGTGGGGGCAGTTGGCTGGGCTCCGTTTTTAGGTGAGGAGTAATGATAATCCTAATATCAGGTGCTCGCCGAGAATCGACAGTGTTCCAGGTTAGGCCCCCTCCCCCCCATTTAGTTCTCACACGGAGCCTCACGTCGAGCCTGTTAGCATCCTCATTTTACTGACGAGGAGAACAAGGCCCAGAGAGGTGCAGAACTCGCTCTGTCACAAAAGTAATGAGTGGCAGAGAAAGGCTCCGAAACCCAGGCCAGCTGGCACTTGAGTCCGTGTTCCCAAGAGCTGTTGCAATCCTGCCAGAGGCCCCGAGGCATGGACACTACACAGGACATTGAGAAGCAATCAAAGCATCTTCTTAATAAGGATGATGAGTACAATCTCAATTTGGGAAAAGAATTAATGTCTGCCCTTATGTATGCATAGGAGGTTAATGGGCTTTATTCATGGCGTTTGTTTTATACTAAAAAATTCCCTCTTGTTTATAAAAAGTTTGTAAAAGGGGATTTCTTAAATATAAATATAAAAGGGGGACCCGAAAGGTGAGGCCAGGAAAGCGCATGGAGGGGGAGGAGGTGGGCGGAGGGAGGTGAGGCCGGTGGGGGTTTCTAAGCCCTGGTGGCCTGTGGCCTTCCCGAGGCTGTGGAGGCCTCGATGTGAGTTGGGTCTCCTAGGCCCATCCAGGCTCCCAAGTTTCCAGGAAGCAGAGCCCTGCCCTGAACTCGCACCTGGGCCCCGTGCCGACGGGGGATGTGGCCTCGCTCCAAGCCGCTGCCTCCAACCTGCTGCATGTGGGCCACTGGCTCCTTGGAGAAGGGTTCCCAGACAGCAGGGACTCACCAGACACCATTTGTCACCTGCCACCGTCCAGCCTTCTGGCCGGGCTCCCTCTGACTGGTGCCAGCCCTGAGTCCGTCTCCCCAGCACCCGCCCCAGTTGAGTTCCAGGCCTTGGCTCCTCTAGGTCTGCCCATCTGGTGTCCTTGGGCAACGTTGTGAACTAAGAGACTCGGCCTGGAGACCGCACACACGCAGGGCTTTGCGGCCAGGCCTCGGTCAGAAGCGCAGCGTGGCCCCTGACTCACTAGGCGAGCCCAGACAGACCCCTGCACCTCTCTCAGCCGCAGATTCCTCGCACGGTCTAAGCACGGGGTTGCTGCGAAGCTCAGGGCAGCGTGTGCAGCAGGCGGCATATGGCCCCGCCCAGGACAGGTGTCTCATCTCACCCCTTTTCTGTTCAGTGGTTGCTTTGATGGACAGGTCAGACCCCTTCCTCTAACTCTTTGCTGCTCTCCCCCTGGGCTCCCTAGCCCGCCCTTCTCCTGTGCCCTACATCTTCCATTTATGGCAGACCCATGACTGACAGGGGTTTGGGAGGCCCAGGAGACTCTCAAGAGGAAGCACATGTTATTTTAGAAAAGGAAATTCGTCTCTCTTCTCCTTCCCCTGCCTGGTTCAAGACCTCGTTACGTCTGCTCTGAATAATTACAGCAGTATCCAAATGGGTGTCTTTGCTTATGGGGTTAAATCTCCTAGAGGAACACAAACACATCCAAGAAAACACGTTCTAGGATGCTCACTGAGTTCGGTCTGTAGTCTTGTACTAGGACATAGTCTCTGGCTACAGGTGGTACTTATAAAGAATGACCTAGGTTCAATTGTTTTGACACAGAGAGATGTCTACATAATATTGTTAAGTTAAAAGAGCATGTGGCAACTTAATACGATCCCATCCAAAATTGGTACGTATGCGCGCGTGCATAGAGGTACAGAAGCACAGTGCTTATATAAGAAACTGCTGCGTTTGGGAAAGGAAAGAAATACTTGTTTCACCTCTAATTTTATATTTCTTTTTCTGTTTCATTTGAGAGAGAGCGTGTGTGAGTGGGGGAGAGGGTCAGAGGGAGAGAGGGAGAGAAAGAGAGAGAGAGAGAGAGAGAGAGAGAGAGAGAGAGAGAATCTTAAGCGGGCCCCACCCTCAGTGCAGAGCCAGATGCAGGGCTCTGTCTCATGACCCTGGAATCATGACCTGAGCTGAAATCAAGAGTCGGACGTTAAACCAACTGAGCCACCCAGGCGCCCCTCTAATTTTGTTTCTTTTTAAAAAATGTTTGTTTAGTTTTGAGGGAGAAAGAGAGCACGGAAGAGGGGCACAGAGAGAGGGGAATAGAGTTTCTGAAGTGTGCTCTGTACCATCAGCAGAGAGTCCGATGTGGGGCTTGAACTCACGAACCGTGAGATCATGATCTGAGCTGAAGTTAGATGCTTAACCAGCTGAGCCCCCTAGGCGCCCTAATTTTATATTTCTAATAAAAATGTATCCATATATTATCCATCTAATTAAAAATAATTTAAACATAAACACATCGAGGGTCATACCATGTTCATGGATTGAAAGATGCAGTATTTAAAGAATTAGTTCTTCCCTAAATTGGTTTATAGATTCGGCGCACTCCCAATCAAAATCATAACTGTGTGTGTGTGTGTGTGTGTGTGTGCAGAAATAGACAAGCTGATTCTATAATGTGCGAGAAATAAAAAGGACAAGTATAGCTAAAATACTTTAATATTTTTGAAGAGGAACAGTAAGGAAGATTTGCTTTATCAGCTATCAAGACTTATGATAAAGCTATAGTAATTAAGACAAGGTAACATTGGTGCAAAGATTGATAAGTAGGCCATAGAGGCAGAATAGAGAGTCCTGAAACAGAACCACATGTATATGGAGTCTTAATTCATAACTAAGATGGCATCAGAGGGCTGCAGGGAAAGGACTGTCATTGTAATAAATGGTCCTGGGTCAATCTGATATCTATACGGAAAAGTAGAAACCTGGCTTCCATCACAAATCATAATTAAAAATAAATTCCAGATAGACTGACATCTAAGTATAAAGATAAAACAGTAAGACTTCTAAAAGACAAAGCTAAGAATCTTTATGAACTTGAGGGAGGGTAAGGTTTTGAAAAACAGGACACAAGCACAAACCAGAACGGAAAGGATTGATGAAATTGGTACATTTAAATTAAGAGCGTCTATTCAAGAAAAGACATCACAAAGGGAGGGAGTGGACAAGACAAGTAGAAGATATATACAACACGCACGACAGACGATGGGCTCATATTCAGATATAAAAATAACTCCTACAAATTAATAAGAAAAAAGACCACCCAAGAGAATGGACAAGAGATTTAAACTGGCACTTGAGAGGATAAGTCAATAAGCACGTGAATTGATACCGACCCTCATTAGTCATTTAAAACCCCACAACGAGGGCGCCTGGGTGGCTCAGTCTTGAGCGTCCAACTCTTAATCTTGGCTCAAGTCATGATCTCATGGTTTGTGGGATCAAGCCCAGAGTCAGGCTCTGTGCTGACAGTGTGGACCCTGCTTAGGATTCTCTCTCTCTCTCTCTCTCTCTTTCAAAATAAATGGATGAACTTAAAAAGTAAAAAAAAAAAAACACGAGATATTACTATACACCCACTAGAATAACCAAAACCAAAACCAACAATCCCGACTACGTCAAACGTTGATAAGGGTGTGGAAGAAGCGGAACGCTTATTCAGTGCTGGGGGGGATCTGAAGTGTCACCGTCACTTTGGAGAGCTGTGTGCACACTGGACACTATTCAGATTGAACGTAGGCATAGCCCATGCAGCTATCCTCCTGGGTACATACCCAACACAAACGCGTGTGTGGATGCATCAACCAGCGGTCGTGAGAAGATTTGTAGCAGCATTATTTGTATGAACCCCGAATGGAAGTCGCACAAATGCCCATCACAGTAGAATGGGGACATAGTCATACAGTGGAATATAGACGGCGATAAAAATCAGTAGGTGCCACTACATGAAGCCACAGGGAGGAATCTCTCACACATAATCTCAAGCAAAAGGAGCCGGACACAAAGTACCTACCCTGTGATTCCATAGAGATTTGGTTCAAAACCAGGCAAACTTAAGCCCTGGGATTAAAAGTCAGGGTCTGAGATCTGTACGGGGAAATGGGGGAGTATGGGGGAGTTTTTGGGGTGCTGGCAGTACTATACCTCTTGACCTGTGGGACACGTGGGGCTTACACACGCAAGTCCACTTTGTGACAAACCACTGCAGTCGAACACATTTCTGTCTTGTGCCTTTGTCTGAATGTGTGTGTCTCACACACAGAAGTTAAAAACATTTAATGAATTAAAAAATAAATGAATCTCGGCTCAAGTTTAAGCACACAAAGCCTCCGCGTCACCGTTCTCCTCTGGGGACCCTCCCAGCCGTCAGCAGTAATGGGTTCTTCTGGGCCCCGAGTTTTGGATGCTCCCGGGGGGCCCTGCGCCCAGGCCCGCATGGCGGCCTCTTCCTGCTGCGAGGCCCTCTCCAGCCCTACCCTGGAGGGCCGATGGATTCTGCTCTGCCTCTGCAGGGCCCCCTGAGGACGGGCAGGCACAAGCGTTGGTCCTCGCTGAGGGCTTACACGATGCCGCGGAAGCTCCTGTGAGGCTCGGGTTGCTTCAGGGCCGTATCCAACATCATCTGGCTTGCGGATATGGATCTATAGCACTGGAACCCAGGCGTCACTCAAAGAACTGTGCTCTTTGCACCCCCTTGACTGAGGAAGGCTGGGAGCTTCACCCGGAGGGAAGAAGAAAGAAGAGTCCTGGCTTGATGCGGAGCTGAGTCTGTCTATAGAAACTGAGTGGCACTGGTGGGGGAGGAGCCAGTGTCCATATGACGTCCCAAGGCCCCATTCTGCCCTTTGTTCCTGAGGCTAAGGCTGCCTCGGGTGGCGGGGGGGGGGGGGGAAGAAGGGGTTCCCCCATCTGCTCCTCAGGGAGCCAGACACACGCTCAGGCCTTCCTGTGTCAGGAGAGGTGGGCTTGTGCCTCATGTCACAGTCCCCACCTACAGCTGGCCAGGTCTGTGAGAAAACAGCAGATTTGAATGAGCCTGCCTGATTCCATCGCTGGCTTCCCAGCTTCTCCTTCTGATGGGCCCTGCCCAAGGTAGGGGTTGGGGGACAGGGGCTCGGGGCAGGGAAGAGCTCTGCAGGATGCTGGAACCCTGGGCGGGCCAGTCTGTGTGTGTGTGGATGGAGGGCCGAGATCGTCATGGCCGGCGGTGGTCCTGAGTAAGCTCCTGAGGTTTGGACCAGCTTCCTCCCAGCTCCGTGTCAACTCAGATGGCAAGTCTGAGGCCCTTTACAGGCGCGCTGAGCCACCCTTCCCTCCAGCACATGCTCTATGTCTCTCTCACACCTGCATTCATGCTGAACCTCCATTCCCACACTTGATTTTTTTACAGTCCACTGGGCGGTTTTGAATTGCATGCATGTGAGTGTGTGGGTGTGTCCATGTACGCACATGTGGTGGGGGGAGTCCCAGGGGGAGGGGGAGGGTCGCCCATGGGTACAGTCGCCCCTGTTCTCATTCAGGGCCTCACTCATTCTAAGACCCCACTGTTCTCCAATTCAACAGTCCTGGGGGTGAGCGAAGCTCTCTTTCTAACACTCCCTCCCCTTGACAGAGGAAGAAAGCTGAGGCTCAGAACAAGGGGAAAAGAGGCAGAGGGACAGCATGGCTCCTGATGAAAGGTGTCCTTGCCTCAGTCAGATGGCCCCTTCCGGAGGGAGGGCAACGAGTCCTTTGGGACTTGTTCCCTTGGAGAATAGTCCTATAGACCTTCCACAGGCCCCATGCCTCGCCTCCCAGCCTGGCTGCTCTCTGAGAACGAGGCTTCCCCAGGGGAATGGAGAGGAACCCTGGCTTACCCCCCTCAGCCTCTGCCCTGGCCAGTGCCCTCCATCCATGGGACCCGGAGGGGAGCTCCCTGGCGGCCTGCCCTCCCTCCTCAGCTTCAGCCACCTCCACAGCTGAGCAGTGACCTTGGGCAGTAAAGCTGGGCTGGGAAGCCGCAGCCTGCAGGCGGGCAGCTCTGACCTCTCCCCACAGCCTGGGCTAGGCTGTCCGCTCAGGGTCACGCTCTGCGTCACAGCCCGGCCTTGAGAACACTTGGGACACCGTGCCCCAGATTCCTATTGTGGTTCTGCCTCTCTGTCTGCTCCCTCCTTCCTCGCCAGTTCCCAGCCTGCTCTGGGGGTGGTGGACAGGATGGCAGCCTCTTCCCTGTCTCCTGTCTGGGCTAGCACATCTTCTGGGGACACTGAGCCTATCTGTGCCTGACCCTGAGTGCACCCTGTCCACCCGCTGGTCCCCCCACAAGACCCTGGCTCTCAGAGTCTGTTGAGGTGCAAGGCATTAGGTAGCCCCAGATTCAAACAATCCCTCTGCCGCTCAGTAAGGAGGCCAGCTGTGCTCTGAGCCTCAGTGCCCTCATCTGTGGAATGGGAAAATAGTCCTAACTCAAGGGATGGCTGTGCGGTGAGTGGGTGCCAGGAGGGCCGGCTCGGACCCTGGCACACAGGATGATGCTAACTCCTGTCTCAGTACCACCTTCTAATTTTTTTAATGTTTATTTATTTTTGAGAGCAAGAGAGCGAGAGAGTGAGAATGAGCAGGGAAGGGGCAGAGAGAGAGAGAGAGAGAGAGAGAGAGAGAAGGAGACACAGAATCCAAAGCAAGCTCCAGGCTCTGAGCTGTCAGCGCAGAGCCTGAACTGAGAGATCATGACCTGAGCCGCAGCCGGTGCTTAACCAACTGAGCCACCCAGGCGCCCCTCACCTTCCGAGTGCTCTTAAAAAACTATTCTTGGGCCGCAAGAGTGGCTCAGTCGGTTAAGCGTCTGACTCTTGATTTTGGCTCAGGTCATGCTCTCACGGTTTTGTGAGTTCGAGCCCTGCATCAGGCTCTGTGCTGGTGGTGCAGAGCTGGCTTGGGATTCTCTCTCTCCCCTCTCCCTCTCTGCCCCTACCCTGCTTGCTCTCTCTCTCTCAAAATAAATAAAGAAATTTAATTTAAAAAATAAAAAATTATTCTTCTAATAGCCCTGGGTATCTGGCATGGAAGGTATGATTATCTGACTACTCCCATTTTATAGAAACTGAGGCCCAGCCCCTTCTGCACGCTCCTTATTGTTAATTAAAAAGAAAGGGTGGTGGTTATATCTCACAAAAGCCTGAAGAGGGCAATGTTTACCACTCAGCCCCCCTTAAGAAGTTCTTATGGTGGAATCTGAGGTATCTCATCCACGCGGGAGTGTTCAAATATACCAACTATGTTGACCAGAAATGCCCTTCGACCTTCACTGTACAGATGGGGAAATGCCCAAGGTCACAGAGACTCAGTTATAAAGCCTAGGCTGGAAGCAGCTCAATAAACTAGCAGTTGGCCAACACTTGCTGAGCACCACTGTGTGCCAGATCTGTCCCATGCTGGGGCCGGGGAGCACAGAGGACCCCCGAGTGTCCCTCCCTGCCTGCAGTGGTCTCCTGTCTACACAGAGAGGAGAGGGCAGGAAGTGCCTGTGACCGAGGGGAGCTCAGAGGAGGCTCTGAACCCTGGCTGGGGAGCTGGGAAGGCTTCCTGGAGGAGCTGATAATCTGAGTTGACTCTTGAGGATGAGGAGGTGTTACCTGGGGGTGGGGAGGGCTCTCTGGGCAGAGGAGACACTGTGGCAAAGGCAGGGAGGTGAGTGTGTGATGAGGAACAAAGCAGGGGAATTTCTGGAAGGCAGAGTGCAGGGAGGAGAGTGTAGGGGTATGGCTGGAGAGGCAGCAGGGCAGACAGAAGAGGATCTTGAAGGATCGGCTCAGGGGCTTGGACTTGACTTATAGGGCCACTGAAGGGCCTAAGCTGCAGGACAGGTGTGTGTGTGTGCGCGCGCGCGCGTGTGCCTGTGCGCGTATGTGTGTGAGACAAGACTTCCGGGGCTGCCCAGCCCAGAGGGAATGCAGGCCAGGTGCAGTGAGCCAGGCAACAAGGGATGGGACCCATGCCAGCGGAGGCAGTAGGCGTGGATGAGGGCTGGAGCTGCAGGAGAGAGGAGGAGGAGGAAGAGAGGAAGGAGGTGGAGTCTGGGGTCTTGGGGGACAAGGCAGAGGTGTATGCACCGAGTGGGGAGAAGGAGGTGCTGGCCTGGAGAGGGGTGAGGCATGCTGGGTGTGAGGTGGTCGCAGGCAGTTGATGGTGGTCAAGCTTGGGGAGCATCTTGGCTGCAGACAGGGTGGGGAGGGCGGCCCACGGAGGTCTAAGTGAAGCCTCGGAAGGAAGGGGATTTTCCAGAGGTAAGGAAAGTATAGAATGAGGAGGGGGGCTCTGGGACACTTGCCTCTGGGAGGAGGCGGCGGCGAGTGCCAGGGCGAGTGCCAATTCAGGGCGAGTGCCAGAAAGGTGGGAGAAAAACTGGCCGAGCCAAAGCCACGGAGCTTCAGAAAAGTGGGTCTTCGTTGGGTAATGATGCACTGGGTAAGACAGACTCTCCCCCTGCCCCCCTGCAGAGAACCTAAACACCTGGATACTAAGAAAAAACTACCTTCTTCAAAGCATGAAAGGGTGGGCAAGACACTGAGGACTTATGGGACGGAGATAAGGGACCCAGGAAGACTGCACAGTGAAAAAGAGGAGCCATAGTGACAAGCAACCTCACTCATGAATCTTGCACACAAAGCTGGGCAAAAACCGGACAGAAACTGACGTGTGCAGTGTGGTGCCCTTTAGAGAAAGTTAAAAACTTGGACTATTAGGACATAGGGACTGGGGAGGCACACTTGGGTGGTGACAGGATAAAGCAGCAAGGCCAGACAATAAGTTGGCACAGTGGTCATGTCTAGGGAAGGAGGGGCACCAGGGGCTTCTGGGCGCTGGCAGTGTTCTATTTCTTGACCTGGGTGGTGGTTTCAGGGGCATTTGCTTTAAAAGAATTTGGTTGTGTTTTCTTTTTATTAAAAAAATGCTTATTTATCTATCTTGGTCGGGGGGGTGGGGGGAGAGGGGCAGAGAGGAGGGAGAGAGAGGATCCCAAGCAGGCTCTGCCACTGTCAGCGCAAAGCCGGATGTGGGGCTCGAACCCACAAACTGTGAGATCATGTCCTGAACCTAACTCAGATGCTCAACCGACTGAGCCACCCAGGCGCCCCTGGTTGTATTTTATTTTTATGTTCCATGCGACCCATGTGGGTTACATTTCATAATTTAAAAGGTTTTGGAAAAAAGCGTGAGAAGGCCCAATAGTTTCCAAATCTGCAGAGGGAGCCCCTGGGTGTGTGGCCCCTGGTGACCTTGGCCAGTGCTCTGAATGCCAGAGTGCAGGGGGTGGGGGGAGGGGGATAGTGAGGTTGAGAAGGGAGGGGGGTGGGGGACACTGGGTGGAGGGGCGCGGGGGTGGAGAGAGAGATGAGATAGGCAGCAGAGGGGTGGATGGGGAGCAGGGGCTGGAGCAGGGGGTCGGAGCAGGGAGGGGCTTCACTCTCCAAGGGGAAGGAAGAAGCCTGAGGCCACCGTAGGCAGGTGTGGACAGGTGTCTGGATCAGAGGCAGTGTGGGTGGGAGGGCTCTGCAGCGGGTGGTGTGGGTGCAGAGGGTGGGTGGTGAGCCTGAACCAGTGCGATGGGTTTGCTGGGCCCAGCACACACCCTTCCCTCCTTCGCTCTTCCCTGGGGGGCCATCTAACCTCTGGGTTGCCAGGCCCCGGGAACCCACCACTGGCAGGCCCAGGCTACCTGCCATGTGGTTTGCCTTTACTGCCGGTAGAGGGCAGCCGCCTCCCACAGATGCTCTGCCTTCAGGCTGCGGCGGGAATGAGGCTGGCCTGAGCAGGCCCCACAGCTCATGGGGGAAGGAGGGAGATGCATACTGGGCTGTCTTGTCCAGACCCACACATGTCCCTCCTCCAAGAGGTCCTGCCCAGGAACTCCCATCTCGGAAGTTCTGATGAATGTCCTCTGCCAAAAATCACCCATAGAGGCCAGAGACGGGCAGTGACTTGCCCAAGGTAACACAGCAAATCCCAAACCTCACCTGGGGCCTCCGTCTTAAGCCAGCCCCCGGGCAAATAATGGGGCTAAGTGGGGAGTGGAGCAGCTTGGGACAAGAGCCACCTCCAAGCAGAAAGGACCACATCGAAGTGACCCCATCTGAATAACCCCCATCCAAAGTAACACCTGCACCGTGTTGGACACTTGAAGCTGAGCCTTGTGCAGAAGGAACAGTTGTGAGGGACCCGGATGCGGTTTAGAAAGTGTACCAAACACGCGCACACACGCACACACCAACTAAACCTTCACAGATGAGACAGGATTCTTCTACCCACCTAGGAAGCCACACTATGGACACCAGGCCCGGACAGGACCTACAGGGGTCACGGGGCCCGATAACTGAAGTTCCCCCCTTGAATGCCTGCCACTGGCCAGTCGTCTAATTTGAACAAGGAGCCTCCAGGGGAGGTATTTGCATTCCCAGGTCCCTGAGGAGGAAGCTGGGGCCCAGGGTGGGGGGGTGAGAGGGCTGTGGGGCTTGTTCAAAGTTGCCCCACTGATAGGAGCAGAGCCACAGTCGACCTGGGTCCCCTGCGCGTTGCTGAAGGACTGTTCCGCAGGCCCAGGGAGCCTGGGATGGCAAATCGGGGCTACGGTCTCCACTCTGCCCTTGACCTTCTCCCCTCCCCAGGGACTGGGGCTATTTGTCCTAGGCCAGGTGTCTTCTGGGGGAAGGGAGGTGTGCACATCACCCAGGCCTGTCTGATTCCCTTCAAGCTTGTGAGGTGCTCTGAGGGCCCACCCGGGCTGCTTTTCTGAGTCAGAGATAGAAAGATTCCCACCCTCTCGCCCCCTGCCTCCTCGACCCCCTCCTCCCTGCCCCAGGCCACCAGGCCTATTTCCTGCTGTCCCTGTACCCCGCTACACAAGGCTGAGGGGGGCCAGTTGTATTCACTCAGGACAGTCCTCTGCCAATAATGAAATCAGCCAATAATGTAGTGTTTCTATCCCCCAACCCTGGGATTTCCTCTGCTCAGAGGGGCATCTCCTGGTGGCACCCCCCTCCTACTGTCCTGGCACACTGGTCTGATCTCCGTAGCCTCCTCCTACAGGCAGGCCTCCTACTTCTCCGCTTCTTTGGGCCTCAAAACGCAACCTTCCTCTCTGGTAGAGGAAAGACGGCTGAACTGCTCTCGGTGAGAGGTGGCGGCTAACCACCCTCCCCTGGAAACTGGACCAGTCTTAGAGAATTGCAGAGGCACACCGTGTGCTTCTGGAACTTCCTCGCAGCTGCTGCCTCCCTCCTGGAACGTTTGCTGTGCCTGAGAAGCCCTGTCATCCTGAGACTGCCGTGCTGTGAGGAAGCTCCAGATAATGGTGTGGGAGGGACCGTGTCCATCCACCCCCCGAAGCTCCAGTCCCCTGCCCTAGAGGCCACCGCAGCTGAGGACCCACACGCCAGGGAACGGAGACCAGCCCTCCATGCTATGCCTTGGCCTAGCTCCTGATGCCAAGAACAGAGATAGAAAAGTATGAGAAAAGTGATCACTTCAAGTCACAATATTTGGGGGTGGTTCGTTATGCAGCAATAGATAAATGGAACATCCTCCCTGGCCTCTGGAACCCTTCAACGGCTCCCACATGCCCTCATGATAAACTTCCAGCTTTGAATTTCAAGGCCATCTGAACCAGCAAAGCTAGACTCCCTTCAGAAATTGGCCACTGTCACTCTGATCATGGGCCAGCCTTCCTGGGCCCCTCTCTATCTCTGATGCCTTGTTGCCTCCGTCAAGAAGCCATCCTGATCCCCTACCCTCCAGACTGGCACTCCCCACCGGGGACCACCTATACACTCTCCCTCTAGCTCCTGGGACACCCTGGCAGCATAGAAGCTTCTCGCCATAGACTCTGGTGGCCATTCTGAGATGGGGAAGGAGGGCCAGGCAGGCCCTCCAGGACTGGTGGCCAGGGACACTGCTTCTGCCAGATTTGCCATCATGCGATGGAGCTCCTGCAGGTCCCCTCAGGATGTCTGACAGGCCACCCTTGGCCACTCTAAATCATCCAATACCTCTAATGGGAATTAGCCTCATTTCTTTAAAATCAAATGGATACATTCAGCCTGTGCAAATCGGTGCCAGCCTCCCCTAGTTCCAAGATCAGAGCTCTGAGCAAGGGCCCAGTTCTAGGGGGCTGTCTCAAGGAAGCAGGAGTGAGGTGGGGGTGGGGGGCAGATTAAGGTTGGAACTCCAGGGCTCATGCTGGCCAAGTAGCCCCTCACTCACAGGTACCCCCAGGGTCATGCCTCTAAATCCATGACCCCTCTGCCCTTGGCCATTGCTCAGCCAGGGAAGCTCCCTTCTGTCCCCTTTCCTTCATTCTCTTTTGAACCTCTTCACCACCAGAGGGAGGGCCAGGGAGGCCTGAGAGTCCCACTGGCTGGCGAGGACAGGAGGCCTGGGAAGACCCACCAGACGCCAGGCAGCAAGGGTGTGGCCAAGTGGGAGGGGCTGCTCTTGGCGAGGGGGTGGTGTCGAAGGGTGCCCTGGAGGGGGTGTGACTCTGGAGGATCACTTCACGGGCCACCATTCTTGAGGCAGCCAGGGGCTCTGCTTCTGAATTGGGCACAGTCAAGAGCTATAGAAGGTCCTGGAGCCAGGGCCCTGCTCACACACCAGATCCCTGCTCCCGTTACCCCTTGAATGTCAGCTGAGCTACAAGGAAATCTGTGCAAATTGCTGTTTTAAGACAGGTTCCCCGAGGGGGAGGCAGTTGCTTCTTTGTTCAGCCCAAGGTTACAGCAAAGAAACAAAAGGAGTGAATTTTCCCTTCCTTCTGTTCTTTATTTTCCTTTCTGCTGCATCGGAGATGGCGCCTTTTGTGCTTAGCACAGTGAAGCTCAGAAGGGTGGTGAGGCCTTGGCCAGTGCTGACCTGAGCCCCAGCCTAACTGGCCCTGCAGGATCCAGGGGGGCTAACTGGGCTGGGTAGAGACAAAGGGGCTGGGGGTGGGGCTGGCTTGGGGGAGGGGCTTCCTGGAGGACGCTCTTTCTTTCCATTCCCCTTTCCCCTCCCAGGCCTCCCAGAATCCTGCCCCACCTTCAAGGCGGTACCCTGGGCCTTTACCTCTTCTCCTCCAGGAATACCCACTGGACCACCCCAAGCCCAGCTATCAGCCACTCCTCCTCAGGTCTGTGGCTCAGAGTCCTTCCTCTCTGGACTCTGATTGGGGCTGGCCCTTGCCCGCAGCCCATGGAAGTACAGGGCCAGGCACTCAGGGGGCTGGTGAAGGGAGAGACCCCAGCTCTGGGCTCCCAGGCCCTGCTTATTCTTCCATAAAGAACCCCTACTCCGCTGGTCACCTCCCGTCACAATCTTGTCTGGTCAGAGCTTTGCTGCCTCTGAATGCCCCGTGTGGGGTGCGGGGAGAGCCCTGGCTGGAGTCTAGAACCCTGGGTTCTAATCCAGCCTCTGCTCACACCTGTTGTGCATCCTTAAGCAAGGTCCTTGCCCACTCTGTGCCTCATCATCTGCAAGCTGGGGCGATGATCCCGGCTGGGGATATGCTACACGGTTCTTGCCCCAGTAGAAGAGGAAATGCTTTCGTAACTGGGGTCCAAATGAGGTGTTGTGACTAACCCAGGCAGCTCAGAGCCCCTGGCCAGGGGCTGACCACTTCCTCTGAAATGCCCCCAATCTGTGTCACCCCCTTCCTCTCACAGCCCTTGTGAGCTGTGCCCTACCTGCAAGCCTTCTCCGCCTACCTGCCCCAGGGTAGCCCAGGCCCAGCCACTTTCTAGGATGTAGGGCTGGCCCTCCAAGAGTCCAGAACCAGGGCCTGGATTAGCAGGAGACAACGGTCACTTTAAGGCATTTTCCCAGAAGCCCTTCTCTCTTCTCTTTCTGGGTTCCTGTGTGTGGGCTCCAGATGGGGACCCTGCAGAAGGTTCCTGTGAACACAGGCCTATGGGGGCCAATGCCTGCAGGCCTGATCTGCCAGTCCTCCCTGCACCTTGCTCTGGGAACACTGCTACTCGTTGCCAGGCAACACACCCCAACACACCTGCCTGCTGGTTGAACCAACCCCTCCTCCCAGAAGCAGTGGGTATGGAGGTAGACTTACACGGCTATCCGGGAGGCCTGGGGCAGCTTTGGGGGCTGGAGCGGATGGGGACTCTGGCTCCCCCATCTTTCTGGCTGGCCGTCTTGTTCCCCAGGATGGGTCCCCAGGGACCGTTGCTACAACAAGTGCCTGCCTGGTGACTGAGCCCAGCCCTGAACTGGAGCAGGCAGACTCGAGGAGCCACTTCCCCTTTGTTCCAGGGTGGGGAGCATCTGGGTGGGGAGCCTTTGTCAAGCTAGGCTCATTCCTTGGCCAGGGAACAGCAAGGAGGTGGCAGGGCCTGGGAGGGCTGTGGGGCCAGGAGCCCAGGAAAGGGCAAGGGCCTGAGGGCTCTGGCTTCTTCCTCCCCCAGCAACCCTCTGCCCCTGCCTGCCCTCTAGCTATACCTCAGTCTCCTTCTTTTTCTCCCCCCTCAGTCTCCCCTCTCTCTCTCCTCTACCCCCATGCCCCACCCCCACCCTCCCAGCAATCTCCCCACCGCAGCTGGGTGGGCTGGGCTCTTCATGCAGCTGGACGGCATGGCTTAGGGCCCCACGCCTGCCCCCCGGGCCTTCCCATCTCTGCTTTCCTGATGGTCTGGACAAATTCCTTTCCCTTTAGTTCAGTGGAGACATGGGTGGATGTTTTTAAAAGGAACTCACTGGGAAGCAAAGGGAAAACAAACCCAAACAAAGCAGCCCGCCATCTAGAAACGGCCTTGGTCACTAAGGCAGCCATCTGTTTTAACCACCCTTGGCCTGGGCTGTAGAGACCCCCTCCCAGGGCATGGAGGGGTCCGTCTGTCTTTTTCCCAACTGTGTTGGGTCCAGACTGTCTGTCTCAGGCCAGCTTGGCCTCAAAGCCTCTCCTGATAGGCACCCCCTCTACACCCAGCTAAGTGCCTGCACAGAGCTGGGACTCCATAAATACTTGTTCAGCTATTTAATGAACAGATGAGTGAATGTCAGAGGTCTCTGGGGCCTCAATGGTGGCACAATAATAATATCTGACCGGATGGTCTAAGACAGACAGCCCACCTGTCTCAAAGTCTCCCCCCCCGTCTAAGGAGGCCTACCCCTGGCCTCCCCCCCGTCTAAGGAGGCCTACCCCTGGCTGCTGGGTGCTGGCCCAGGATTCTGCATGCGTGGGGGCCTCTGGCCTCAGTTAGTGTTGCAGGCGGGCCCTTACTCTGCTCATGTGCAAGCCTCATTTTTCACTTAATTCACTCTGAGATCCTGGAGAGATCCTTTTCCTAACTGGGGTTTTTTCCTCTATACACGAGGGACAGGGCAGGAGAGCTGGACAGGACAATCCCCCAAGCTGCTTTGTGGCTCAGATCTGAGTTGGCCCAGAGCAGTAGAGAGACAGTGGGCTGCAAGTTTGCTCAGTGCTGGGTTCCAGTGCCCGTCTGCTTCTAATTATCTGTGTGATGTTGTTCAGCGTGGTCCTGAACCTCTGTGAGCCAGTTTCCTCCTCTGTAAGATGGAGAGCATGACCTCCCCCATCTCCTTGAGCTGTGGGAGATTTAATGAGCTTGTGGATATAAAGCCCAGAGCAGGGGACCTGGCAAATGGACGGCTCTGGGAATGTTACTCGCACCTCTGTGTGACTCATGGGGGCTCCGGAGGGTCAAATACTCCTCCACAATGAAAAAATGAGGCTCCTGATGGAGATGGCCATCCTCTCTGGACAGCACCAGCCACCCAGATGGCATCCCAGATGTCGGCCTAGACCTTCCTGATCCCGCCCCCCAGGGAAATGGGCTGCTGTATTCTGCTGTGTGCCCCTCCCATCCCATGACCTGGGGCCAGAAGCCTGGAATAAAGGCGAAGCCAGACTGGTGCCCACTCCCAGCCCAGCCTTCAGCCACCCCCTCACTGAGTGGGGCCCGGTGCTCCTGCACCCGCTGTGCTACCAATCGATTGAATCTGCTCCCATCCTCGGGCGTGCCATGAATTTTTCATCAAAGGTCTGTAGACTTTGGGAAACGCACAATTAGAAGCCCCATCAATAATGTACCACGTGGAGGCATCGGGCACGCTCAGCCAGACCCCAGACGTGGCTGTCTTCCAGCCCTGCTATGGAGGGAGGCAGAGGGGCACCAAGACCCCTCAGGGGGTCAATCCCTGGACACACAGCAAGTGTGGGATGCTGAGAGGGAGGGGAAGTCATTCCCGAAGAGTTGAGCCTGTCCCCTTGAAATCCCACCGGGACCTGTGTGATCTCAGACACTTCATCTATAAAATAGGTGCTAAGGAGCCCCCCACGCCCACCCCTGAAAGCGTGGTGAGACACAGCAGACAGTTGCTATGTCAAGGTTAGGGTTCTTTGTGGGGAGGGGGACAATCTTCTGTGGGGTTCGGGAAGCAGGAAGGCATCAGGCTGGGTGGGGAGGAGGGAGAAGGGAGCACAGAGACGCTGGGTGGTACTGGGGGCGCTTTATTCACCCGGCTTGGTGGTCAAGGTCCACCGTGATCCTGCCCCCTCTCCTCCAGCCTCACAGCTCACGGGAAGAGCGGAGGGTCTGTTCTGCCCTCTCTGTGCCTTTGTAGTTCCTCTACCGACAGAACGGAGGCGACTTCACCCTGTCTCTGCAGATCCATTCTTCAGAGTGGCCTCCAGACAAAAGCTTTCCTCATTCATTCTCCTTGGCTAGAAGGGATGGCGGCTTCCTTTTCTGACTTTCTAGAGCCTGAACCAGTCAGGTAATAACAAGGGCTCATCGTGGGCAGGCGCCATTCTAAATACTTTATACAGCTCACTCTAATTATGCCTCCAATTAACCCAACAAGGCAGCTGCCGCTATACCCATTCTCCAGAGGAGGGGAGTGAGGCAGGAAGGGGTCAGGGAAGTGGTCTCGGTAGGAGAGCTTTTCCTGAGTCCACACTCTTTTTTTTATTTAAAAAAATTTTTTTTAAATGTTTATTTTTGAGAGAGAGAGAGAAACAGAGTGTGAGTGGGGGAGGGGCAGAGAGAGACAGAGAGTCACAGAATCCGAAGCAGGAAGCAGACTCTAGGCTCCGAGCTGGCAGCACAGAGCCAGACTCGGGGCTCGAACCCACAAACTGTGAGATCGTGACCTGAGCCAAAGTCAGATGCTTACTGACTGAGCCACCCAGGAGCCCCTTAAGTCCACACTCTTAGTCACCTGCTCAGACCCTGGGGCTGGCCCTCCTGTCCCCAACAGGCCTTCCAGTCTGTGAGGGCAGGGTTCATGCTCCCTGCTTCCTCACTGGACCTATAGCTCAGTGGAACTCAGGGCAGGGAACATAGGCCATCAGTCCCCACTGGCTGCTGTGCTCCCCAACCCCACAGGTTCCAGGCCTGGCTCCTACATTTTGAGGCTCTCCTGACCACAGTTCCTTCCTGCAATAGAGCCACTGAATTGACACAGGGGAGGGGAGAAGAGACTAGAACTGAGATGGTGCACAGCGTGGCTTCCGGCATGCTGTCAGATTTTTCCGGGCCCCGCCTAGCCGTGGGCCTCCACTCTAGCCTAGGACGGGGCTTGTGGGCACCCAGGGTTCTGTGTCCCTGCACGCGAGCTGTGTGGGGCCTGAGACACCAGTACCTGCATGTGCCAAGCAAACACGAATTCCTATTCCTAAGACCCTCTTCTGGCAGAAATGCCATCAGTGGGCCTGAAACACTTTGGGAGGTCTGAACACCACCCCCCAACCCCACCCCCTCCACCACCACTACCACCAACATCCAGCTAAATCCCAGACCCAGGTGCTTGGGCAGGATACGTAGAGCTGTCTGTGGCAGAGGACTCATGGGTTCCTGGGAGACAACTGGGGGGGGTGGGGTGGGCAGGGAGTGGGGTAAAGCCCTCTCTCTTTGTGTGCCTCCCCAGTAGTGTGCTGCATTTGGCCCTAATGAGTCTACTGCCCACCTGAGACTTCCATGACTCTATTAGTGGGCAGTCAGAGCAAGAGGGATGTGTCACCTTCCATCTATGGGGGACCATAAGTACTGCCCTTCCCCCAACCCAGGCTAAGGAAGCTGGGGGTCCTCCGGTTCAACATACCCTCTCCAGTAGCCCCATTTGGCTTGGCCCTGTACCGGGCACCTGGTATCCAGATGTGACCAAGGTTTGGGACTTATATTGTCTTCGAGGAGCCTGTATGGAAGTGGATATGGCAGCAGGCACAGTGTGATATGATACATCAGTATGGTAAGGACAGTATTTGGGGAGCCCCTCAACCAGGCCCCTTCTCACCCTGGGATGCAGGCAAAGGTATAAAGAAGGCCATCACACAATGAGTTTTGGAATGGGTTTTGAAGGATGAGTAGGAGTTTGCCAGGTGATAAAGGAGTGAGGAAGGGGTGCACTCCTGGCAAAGGGACCAGCAGGGACAAAGGTGTTTGTGGGGGAAGTATAGACAGATGGGACATATGGTGAGGAGGGGTGGTGAGAAAGGAGGCTGGTGTGGCTGCAGGGCCTAGTCATGGGGCATTGAATGCCAGGCCAAGGCCCAACTGTGGAGGCTGTTATAGTCAGGTGAGGTGGGCTGGGCTAGAGCTACATACTGAAGATGAATTTCCAAAGATAACTTCTAGGATAAGGCTTGGTTTCCTTGTTTTTTGTTTTTTTTTTTTAAGTTTTTATTTATTTATTTTGAGAGACAGAGAGAGATCGAGTGGGAGAGGGTCAGAGAGAGGGACAGACAGAATCCTAAACAGGCTCTGTGCTGTCAGCACAGTGCCCGATGTGGGGCTCGAACTCACAAACTGTGAGATCATGGCCTGAGTCAAGATCAAGAGTCGGACACTTAACTGACTGAGCAGCCCAGGCGCCCAGGCCTGGTTTCCTTGTAAACATGCCCAGCACGCCTCACAGGTCACCACAGAGAGGGCAAGAGGATTCCCAGCACTGGCCTGGCAGGGTCGGCTCAGCACTGTAATCCCCCAGGGTCAGGAAAGCCGTCTCGAGATCTGTGCCGAGGGCTGGAAGCACAGTCTAGCAGAGCTGCTAGGGGCTGAGACCCTTCTGGAAGAAAGAGCAGCCCTGAGAGGAGTCGGGTTGGGATGCCGGCTGCCAAGAGCCTTGGGATGAGGAGATGGCCAAGGGCAGGCATTGTTAGGATGCTGCCATTTCTCAGTCATCTGGGTGGGCCATCTGCCTGGCATCCTGGGGCCACCAGGCCATGCCCACTCTGCTCTGGGGGCTGCCCAAGTCTAGGCCCCCGCACCACCCTTGACCCATACTACTCAAGAGAAAGAGAGACTTGGCAGGGGCTTCTCAGCCCCCTCCAGCCCCGTGACTCACTGATGTCACTGTTCTTGGAGCAGGCACCTTCCAAGCCTCAGGCTGTGGGAGCCAAAGCTGGGACCAGAACCAGAACCCTGCCTTTCAGCCCCCAGGGGCAGCCAGCCTTTCAGGGGATGGCTTGACTGGCATCGGGGGGCTTCCTCTAGAGGGCAAGGCCTGGCCAAGTCAGGCTCAAAGGGATTCTGCAAGGGCCTCAGACCAAGCATAGCTCCCCAGGGCGGGGGGCTAGGTGTGGGGATCCAGATGGAGGAAGAGGAAGTCTTGGCCGTACCTTTAGGGGTCCTAGACCGAGGGAGGAGACAGTGCCCCACCCTGAGGAGCCCCAGTCTGATGGGGGTGTCATGTGCCCGCTCTGGAGCACATCTGAGGTGGAGGCAGGACCCATACATGCCTGATAAGGACACATGAAAAGAACAGATGGTGCCAACAAGTGCAAATTAATTGAGCGAAGCCTGTGTACATAGGCGCTGTGAACAGGCGGCGTGACAGGCCCGGGAGAGGTGGCGGGGGGTGGGGGGGGGCAGGGCAGGGAGTGGGCAGAAGCTGTAACGAGCACTTATCGATGTCTCTCTGGATCTGCAGCCAGAGCACGGTTATTGACAAAGCCTGTCTATAAATCTCCCGGCCATGTCTCCAGGAACTTTAATTATGGGGCCTCATTACCCCTCACACCTCTAGGCACGGGGGACCGGCATGGCGGCTGCTGACACTGCGGCTGGCCCGTGACGGCCCGGCTGAACCCCTGCAGCAAGAGATGCCCAGCTGGGGTGTTTGGGGGGGTCACAATTTAGAGTCCTGTGCCCTGTGGAGCTGATGGAGCTCAGCTCCAGGCCAAGGGCACAGGGGTGAAGACTTTGGAGCCAGAGAGCTCAGGGTTTCCAGGCCGGTTTTCCTATTTAGTGTTGACTCTCCTGAGCAGTTTGCCCCGCCCCGCCCCGCTCACCCTAGCGTCAGTTTCATCATCTGTATAGTGGGGAGAGGGCCGTGATGAAGATTAAGTGGACAAAGTCTGTCCAGGGTCGAGCACGGAACCTGGCACCGGTGCGTGTATAACACGTGCCCCCCCCCCCCCGTCTCCCTGCCTAAAGCTCCTGAGAGAGAGCAAAGCAGCCCCAGGGGCCAGGAGCTGGCCCAGCCGCACCGCTACACCTGGGTGTTCTGTGGGCCTACTTCACAGCATCACATGAAGCCACTTTCTGACCGTGATGGAGCAAGACAAAAACAAAGCCACTTGGAAATCATGTCTGAACACAGCTAAAACACGAATATTGTTCAAACCACAAAAATGAGGGGCGCCTGGGTGACTCAGTCAGTTAAGCGTCCGGCTTCGGCTCAGGTCACGATCTCGCGGTTTGTGAGTTCGAGCCCTGCGTCTGGCCTGTGCTGATAGCTCGGAGTCTGGAGCCTGCTTCTGATTCTGTATCTCCCTATCTCTCTGCTCCTCCCCTGTTCACGCTCTCTCTCTCTCTCTCTCTCAAAAATAAATAAACATTAAAAAAATTAAAAAAAAACACACAAAAATGACCA
Source organism: Acinonyx jubatus (assembly GCF_027475565.1). NCBI lineage: Eukaryota > Metazoa > Chordata > Mammalia > Carnivora > Felidae > Acinonyx > Acinonyx jubatus. The sequence goes on from NC_069386.1 coordinate 31,200,814, forward strand.
GACAGTTGACTTCTCTGGCCAAATTGAATGCCTGCTCCTTTATCAAGGACAGCTTTGTTCCTCCTGCCTTCTGGATGAGAATTCAGAATTATTCCGCCTCCTGAGAGCATGCAACCAGAGCAAAGGCCTGTGTCCTCAAACACTGTCTCAAATCACCTAACTAGAGCTGAATCCTTTCCGTCCTTTCCAACACATCCTTCCAGATGCCCCCACTCCTTGGCTGCAATGAATCAATAAACTCAGTTCTATTACAGGTGTGCACTTGGCTGTCTTTGGCTGGAGGGGATTGGGAGTACAGAGTACAGAGCACTGTCTCTTTAGATTCTTGTGTTCTCCAGGGTGGAATTCTAGGCTATTTTCACCCACCCATGCCCCTTTCATCATTTCTGTGAAGGTGTGCATGCCCCCTGCTTTCAATTCGTTGTCTCCTCCTCAAGCCACAAGAGGAAAGCCTCAGAGCCAGGCTGCAAGGAAGGGGGAGAGGTCCTGAGGGCCACCTGCCAGGTCTCTGGTGTGGGGGGGAGGAGCCGCAGGCAGGACATCCGGGCATCTGGAGGGATCCAAGGAGGCTGAGATAATCTTGAGCCAAGGGGACAGTGGATGGAGAGACTGGAGCTCCCTGTTTCCTAGCGCTCACCTTAGCCCCTGGAAAGCCAGCACTAGGACAGTCAATGAACTTCTAGTGAGCTAGAAGGAGCAGATTCCCAAGGGCTTTCTGGAGGGGAGGTTGGCATGACTGGGCAATCTCTTAGGGTACTTGAGGTTGGGACATCTGTAGGGCCCCATCCCTGGGAGCTCACCTACTTTGCCTCTGCCTCTCCAACCTCATCTAGATTCTTTCTTAGGGGCCATTATGTCCTCTACTCACCCCCATCCTCATTGGCTGGACCCTTTCTGGCTGGTTTGCCTCTCCTGCCTCCAGCTCATGCCAGCACATCCTTCGCAGCCTTGAGTTGCTAGAAATGGTACTCCCTCTCTGCCAGGCTCCAGGCTCACCCCACAGCTTCACAAAGTGGCTCTGCTTTCAGACTCCTGTGCAATGCTTCTGGTAATCCATGTGTCACACACTTCGCCTCTGGGAACTCGAGCCTCGCGGCAGTTGGCACCTTCAGAAACCCTTCTCATCTGGCTTGTCACCCGGCCTCTTTTGGCTACTTCCCCCCTCATGACTCACCTCCCCCCATGAATCCTCCTGGGCCCAGACCTTCACGATGCAGGCAGCGGTGAGGGGAGGGGCTTCCTGAGGGGCACTCCCACCTGGGGGCACCCTCCCCTACTCAGTCTCCTGGGATGCCTGTGCCCCTGCCCACCTCGGGCCCAGGGTTCCGTCTCAGAATCCTGAGCTAGACTTCTGCTTCAAGAAGAAGAATCTTCTTCTAGAATCTCAGCTAGACTTCTGCTTCAAGTCCATCTCCAGTCGTGCCTCAGGACCACCCTCCCAGAGTTTTTAAGCTCCCTGCCCATTTTTGAGGTCCAGATCTCAGGCCCTGCCTGCTGAGATGGAAGTAAAATCCTCAGTAGGGCAGTGGACTTGGAGAGGTCTGGGATAGGCAGGGCTGGTAGTTGGCAACGGATTCCCTTAGGGAGGGGCTGATGGTTGTCTGTTGTCAGGAAGGTTTTGGAGGGGCTGAGAGAGATAGGCTCTCTACCCCTTCTCCCCACTTCCCTACACTGTCCCCCATATCTTTCTGTGAATGAAGGTGCCAGAGGCCCCTCACGGCTCACAGAGCCCTCTGCAGGCACCATGGGATTTTTGCAGCCAGCCTACAGGGTAAGGGTTATCATTATCCCATTTCACAGCTGGAAAGACTCAGCTTCTTGAAGGCGCTGGCTGGGAGCTGAGCGGAAAGCAAACTTCCAGTGTCTGATCCAGACCTATCATCTCCCCGGGCTATGTGGCTGCCTAGGAAGCAGACTTTTTATGTATTAATGGCCACATTTACTGAGTACCTACTGTGTACCAGGCACCTGGGGTGGGGTTGGGGAAGGGGACATAAGACAGAATGTAGAAGAGCCAAGGCTCGGAGCTGTGAGTGAATACCATTATGGTTAGGCGTGGGTAGAATATTCTGGGTTGGAGCACAGGTTTCAGAGGTCACGGGGGCCACCAAGGCTGAGGGACTCATGCTGCAGGTGAGGGAGCCATGGGCAGGTTTACAGTAAGGGCAACACGCCTGGATTTGCACTTAGGATAGGTCACCTGGTAGCTATGTCCTAGAACGGAGGGGGCCAAGTGAGCAGGAGGGCCCCATTAGTGGACTGTCAGCTCCTGGTCTCTGAGTTAGCCTGCTGAGGAGCCCCCCACCCACATAGAGGAGAAGAAGGGGTCTTCCTCTTGGCCTCCATGAGGCTCTCCCCCACTGTGAAGCAGGGTTCCCCACGCAGCCAGAGGAGGAAGGATGAGATGCCTCCAGTCTCCCCAACCAGTCCTCTGAGGGGGTCTGGCCGCCAGGCCCTTGCCCTTGCTGGCCCTTCTAAATCCCCAGACCACTGTTCAGCTGTCCCCAGGGTCCACCGCGAGGAGGTGGATTTGCATATCTGAGAGTAAAAAAAAATTCTGTCGGCAGAAGCTTAGCGCCATCAGGGCTGCTGAGCCCCCCTTTTGTCTGTTTGTGTAAGAGCTGGCTAAAGGCTGAAGGATAATTAGTCCCCCGTGGGCAATGCTGTCCCCCCTCCTTGAAGATTTAAAGGCACAGCCCACCTACTCAACCCGTGTCTCCTCCCCACAGTTCCCCGTGGGCTCCAGCCCTTCTCCTGCAGCCTCTCCCGCCCCCTCTTCTCAGTCCTGGAGGCTGAGGAGGGGATGGCTGCCGCTGGCAGGAGCCGATGAATGCGCATTTTATCTGATTAAACTGGGAGTGAACTGGCTCTTCTCTATTATCTTTGGACCTGATTGGATATTTAACACCAAATGTATTGTGTGTGTGTGTGTGTGTGTGCGCGCGCGCGCGCAGGGACCGGGCTTTTCTAGTCCATGTCAGGGGGAAATTGGATTGTACTGAAAAGCATTTAATCGGAGCTCAGGAGTACAGCCTAATAGAGTCACAGAGATGGGGGAGGGGCTGTTTGGCCCTTAGCCTTGGACAAGCAGGGCCCCTGCCTTGGGCCCTGTGTGTTTGAGGGTCCTGCTCTGGGCCTCCTAGGGCCACAACCTTCCCCATGGGCTGAGGAGTTGGTAGGGCCAAGGAGACATGTCCACCCAGAGCCTAAGCACCTTCCAGACCACAGCCTGTTACCTGGGACCCCGTAATTCCCTCTGACTTCCAGGGCCCATCCTCCTGAAGGCAATGTGTCATTGGGCCATTAAGGTGTGGGACTGAAACTGAGCCAGGTTAACAGGAAAGGGGCCATCTTCTAGGATCTGGGGGACTGGGGGCTGGGGGCTGGGCGCCGCTCTCCCCATGTAGCCAGGGTCCAACGTAGATAGAATCTGGGAATTCTCTGAGGTGGTTAATAAGGTGTATTTGTTGAGGCAGATACAGCTTAATTCATAGTTTTCAGTTATTTGGGGTTCAGACAGAGGGTGTGTAGGTCTCCACCTGTGCTCTCAAAGGTTTGGGGTGGGCCTGGGGAGGGGACCTGCAGCCACAGAGCTCTGTTTTGCTCTTGACTAGGAAACTGAGGCAGCCCTCCCGCCCAGACAGATGGGCTGGGAACACGATGAGTCAAGCTCACCAGGCTCTTGACTTCTGAGTCATGAGGCTTGGCCAAGGCAGCTGCAGGAGCAGGCTCTGGGCTGGAGACCCCATGCCTGTGCTGGACCAGTGACTGCTCTCCCTCTGTCTTGCCCCATGGTCCCGGGAGGGCTAACTGAGCTTCCGGTAGTTTGCTCACCTCTAAAGTGGGGATGATAACTGTGCGTCCTTCATCAGGTTGGTGCAAGGATGCAATGAGATTATGGCTAAAGTTCGGGGAGCAGAGTATGAGCTCAATAAAGATTGATGGATGTAATTAGCATTGTTAAAAGGAGGGCTAAGCTGGCAGTTTGTGGAAGGAATGGGTCCCAGTTCCCAGGTGTCACCCCTGGTTCTGTAGTCCCTCCCACCCTCACCAATCAATGATTCAAGCCTTCAGCAATTTATGGCCTCATCATCTTGGCTTTATTTACCGGGAGAGCTGCACTTCTGCCCCACCCACCCACTGTTCAATCAGGAGCGGAGATGGGCAATGACACAGGGATGCATCAGCGGTCTTGCTAAGGAGCAGAGCCAGAGGCCATCCCATCTCCATCTGCCTTGTTTGCTAGGACAAAAAGGGCAAATCACCAAGACCAGGTCTCTGACTCCACAGAGGGGAAGCTGGGGCCCAGAGAGGGGAGGCATGCAGCCAGGGTGACCGCTCTGGTCGGCGGACCCAGGTCTCTCGGTGCCCCTCCTACCCCACGCTCCATCAGCTGTTAATTTTCTCTCTGCACTGGGCAGGGGGGCAGGGTGGTTGGGGGAGGCTCTGCCCCAGTGGGCCTCTCATCCACATCTCCTCTCAGCCCGATGTTTGGGTGCTGGGGGCAGGTCCTGGTTTGGCCAACTCACTGTCCCATCTGTTCCCTCCATTCTAACCTCCATGCCCTAAGACTTCCTCATCTCTCACTGCATGGATGGGTTCTCCCCATTTTGCAGATAAAGAAACAGAGGTCCAGAGAGGGAAGGGACTAGCATGAAGGCCCCACAGTGCCTCTTGGTGAGACCCCAGGCTAGGACCCCACCTGGGAGAGAGACCCAGAGACAGACAGACAGACAGACAGACAGACATAGGTAATCTTGACTCAACACATTCCTCTGGCAGGAACAAGTTCACCAACCTATACTTCTACTAGCAAATCAAAGATCTATCATGCTTTCATACTAACAACTACTGATGACTGACATCTGGGGCGGGATGGGGTGGGGGTGGGGGTAGGTACACTCCCCTCTGTGCTCTCACAGTCTCCTGAGCCGACTGCACCCCAGTCCTGGCCACCCTCCCACACTGATTCCCCATGTGTCTTTTGTAGGACAAGGACTTTTGTAGGGAGTTATCTTTTTTTTTTTAAGTGGGTTTAAAAAAATTTTTTTTAACATTTATTCATTTTTGAGAGACACAGTGCAAGTGGGAGTGGGGCAGAGAGAGAGGGAGACACAGAATCTGAAGCAGGCTCCAGGCTCTGAGCTGTCAGCATACGGCCTGATGAGGAGCTCAAACTCACAAGCTGTGAGATCATGACCTGAGCCCAAGTCGGAAGTTCAACCAACTGAGCCACCCAGGTGCCCCTGTAGGGAGTTATCTTTATGTTACTATCACTGAGCTTGGGGATGTGCTTCCAGAGAAGGGTCAGAGGGGAGGCCTGGGTGAGTCATGTTGCTACCCCCCCCCCTTCCCCCAGCTCGAAGGGTCCACGAACACAGTGGCCTTTAATAAACCTCCTGCAAAGTGGACAGCCCTTCAGTTTCCTGTGCACTGCCATCCGCTCTCTTGTCAATCTCTCCATTCTCTCCAAAGCCTCGACAGTCAGGTACAGGGAGAGTATTCCCTCCACTTAACAGATGCCACAGGCCCAGAGGGGTGGAACAATTTATCCAAGGTCACACAGCTCTTGAGTGGTAGAGACCGGACTCAAATGTCCGACAGCTGCACAGATTAGAGGGCTCTGCAGGGCAGGGTAACAGGGCACATGTGAAAAAAGCTGGCCAAATGAATGAATGAATGAATACATGTGTCAGACTACAAAGTCAACAGGGGAGGAGAGAGGAAGCTCAGGGTCCATGGGGGTGCAGGCATACTTGACATTGGTTTGCTGTGTCCCCTTCTTGGCTCCTCAAGCACTCTTATCCTTGGGGCACCCCTGGGGCTGGTGCCCCTTTCTTAGCAGCCTCCCCATGCTGTCTCACTCTCTGTGGTCCCTGCAGACTCCTCCCCAGCTGGGCTGGGAGGCTTTCTCATTGGACGTGTACCTCCCACTGTCCAGATCCAGTCCCTAATGTCTGTGGGTCCTGAGACAGTCTCTCAGCATGTGCCACACTCCTTCCCCAAGGGGCCATCCCCTGGGCCTAGTGGTGCTTCTCCCTGAAAGTACTGGGCTCTGGGGAGGGTGGGCTTTGGGAAGAGGCCGGCATGGCTCTCAAGGGCAGGCTCAGGTCCATCTGAGCAGGGAATTCTCAGGTCTTGGCTACCTAGAAAGTGATCTAGAATTGTGGGCCTTGGGCTCTGGGGTGCATTTAACCAGCCCCTTGGACCCCTGCCCCCTGGGGAGAGATGGGTATGGAGAAAGCCCAGGAAGGACCCTCTGAATCATCTAAGGAGGGTACCCCCATCTTGTCCAATAACCCTGTTCCATGGGCCTGGATGCCCTTTCCTGGGGCCAAGGTCACTTGCTCCTTTGGTCAAGTTGATCAGGAAGACAAGCCCACTCCAGAGGCCAGTGGCTTTCCCGTGCTGGGCTGCACCAGGCTCCCCACCTGCTCTAGGGACCAGGCAGAGGGTGGTGCACCCATAAGTGCTGTGAGTATGTGGAGTGGGGGAGGGCAGCTGGCCTGCGGGGGGGCCTTGCTCAGCGCTCACACACACCGAGAGACAATAAATCGACAAACACTTAATCTCTCTGCAAATTGAAACGGAGCCGTAAATATCTGCTGCATCCCGGCAGCTGAGTTATGAGTCTTGTTTATTAATCTCTTTAGTCCCAGGTGATGGATGGGGGAGGAGAATGGCCCACCAGAGACTCAGAGGGCGGGGGCAAGGAGGGGAGAGGAGTGGGCCGGGGGTCTGGGAACGTCCCTTCTGGAGAAAGGGTCAGAGGGCGGAGGCCTGCAGGATTTGCAGGATTTGCAAGATTTGCAGGCCTCCCCCCTCCGCCCCCACACCCCCCCTGCAAGGACTCATGAACACAGTGACTCATCATAAGCCTCCTGCACAGTGGACAGCCCTTCACTTTCCAACACACTGCCATCCGCTATTATCAGTCCTCACAGCCTCAAGAGCGGGACAGGGGAGAGCATTCCCTCTACTTAACCATGAGGAGACAGGCCCAGAGAGATGGACTGATTTATCCAAGGTCACACAGATCTTGAGTGGTGGGGACAGACCAAAGCCTTCCAGAGCTGCATGGAGAGGAGGGGAGGAGGGGCCGCAGGGGGAGACAACAGGGTCCATGTAGGACGGGCTCCTTATTTCTTCCTTTCCACTTTTCTCGCCTCCCTCCCTTCCTCAAATGCTGGTGAACTTGCCCTCTCTCTGTCTCTCTTTCTGTGTCTCTCTGCTTTTCTGTATGTGTAGGAACTGGTAGAGGCAGAGAAGAAGAGTCAGGAGAGGTAGAGTCAGGAGCTGATGAGGGCTTCAGCTGAGCCCGGGAGCTGTGACTGTGGCACACTCACAAGATCTGTTTTCAGGAATCCACCCCCAGTGTCAGCACTCAGGGCTCACAACTTAGGGGTCGCAGGAGTGCAGGGGCAGAACCGTGGAGGGCTGGATCCCTGAGAGGACTTCCTGCCTGCGGGAGCTGGGCCTGGAGGGGTGGGTGGGGTGGGCGTGATATGGTGCTTGTGCGTGATGAACACATGCCCTTACCTGGGCCTCTGGCCATGGGGACAGATGGGACAGGGGTACTTGTGGAGGTGACGGGACAGAAGACTGACCTGGCAAACTGGGGCCATGAGCACTGGGCAGTGGAGTTGGGGAGCTAGAGGGATAAGGTGGTGTTTGGGGGACGTGTCTGGTGGTTTCTGTGGCGTGGCCTGAGAGTTGGGGGCATCTGATTGGAGGCTGCTGGCTGTACTTTCTTTGTCTGTCTCTGATTCCAAAGTATTGGGGTCCCCTGGTGGGCTTAGACACAGGACCTGGGTGATCTGCCTCCCAGTGTCACTCCAGCTCATGGGGGCCAATGCCAGGCTCCTGGGCTTTGTGATACCACCATCCCAGGCAGACATTCCTGCAAGTGACCAACGTGGGCAGTGTCATCAGGTTAACCACTGCCTGTGGCTGCAGGAGGCTCCTGCTCAGGACCCATCACCTGCCACCAGGTGGTGCCTGAGGAGCAGGGCCTGGTCTGAGCCTCTCAGCCTCACCAGCCTGCAGACCTCATCCTGGAGGGGGGCCAAAGGCAAGACCATGGCCCCAGTCACAGTGCAGGGGCCCCAAGGGACCCCGGAACATCTGCTCCAACCTCCTCTGCCAATGGAGGAAAGGAACTGGGGATCAGGGAGGGGAAGAGAGCTCAAGGTCACTTTAAGGAGGTGCAGAGAGCTCTGTGAGAGCAGGGGACCACGTGGAGCAGAGCTGGGTGGGCAGAGGGTGTGTGCCCTGTCGCTATGGGGCTCAGAGGGCAAGGGCGTGGCAACCGTGAGTGGAGCAGGCCCAGGTCAGGGGAGCTCCCAGGCCATGCAGGGTGAGACTGTCTCTGGTTTAGCACCACAAGTCCTACGGCTCTGGGATGCCTCAGATCTGGGCAGGGGTGGTTGGGCACCCTGGGGCCATGCCAGGCAGGCATGCAGGACCATGCTCCCAGGTATCTCTGCTGCACGGCCAGCCCCCCTTTATGAAGGCCCCTCACCTGCCCCATCTGGCCCTAAGGGGCACTTAGAGCAGGGTGTGCAGTTTTCCTGTGCTGTCAAAGCTCAGGGATGCAAAGTGCTCACAGCCACCTTGGGAAGGTGTGGCAGGGCTGGCACCTCTCCACCTGGCTGGGGGGTCTCCTGCCTACCTGCGGTCCGGACCCCGCCCCTGCTGCTGTGTGGCCTGGGAGAGGTCACCAATCCTCAGGCCTTCCTCCCCGTCCTTGCCCATGAAATGGGGCCCCCTCTCTTGGGGCAATGGTGTCCAGAGGAGCAGAAGTCAACTTACCACCCTTAGCAGAGGTTAAATGGGGTGGCGCAGCCAGTAAGTGAAGTTAAAGAAATGAGGACCAAGGGATCATTCTGGGGTCCAGCAGATTTAAGACAGGAGAAGAGACAGAAGCTGTGCGAAAGCGGGGGCGGGCACGTGGGGGCCAGGAAGGGGAGAGATGGAGGGAGGGGGAAAGGCTTTCAAAGACAGAATGAAAGAGATGAGTTATTCCAGTGTGGTGAGGTTGAGAAAACTCCACTGAATCTTTAAACAACCCTTGTCAATTATTCATCTGCTGGTATGAGGGCCCTCTGGTCTGCCACAAATCTCCTCTGAGCACAGGAGGAAAGGGGGGGATAGGGGGAGTCAGAGAGAGAGAGAAAGCCAGAGAATCAAAAAGAAATAGAAATAACTGAAAAAAGGCAGAAGCAGGGAGAGGCAGAAATAAGGGCGGGGGAGAGGGAGAAAAGAAGGGGTGTGTTGGGGGAGAATGGAGGGAGAGGGCCAGAGAGAGGAGGGTAATGTCCCTGTGCTGGAATTTCTACACTAGAAACAGCACTGATCACACATTTCTTGAATAGCAACTGAGTACTTCTGCCTCCGTTCCTCTCTCTGTACTGAGGGCTTACTAGGTGTGCCCAGCAATGCTGGGTAAGTGTGGCACTTAAGAAGATAAACTGTCTCAGCCATGCCCCTTTGCCATTTATCCCTCGCCAAATATTTCCTGTGTGCCTACCCTGGGTTACTCTGTTGTTTCCTGAAGTGTGGCTTGCTCCTACCTGCTGGGAACTTCCAGACTCAGGGCCTTGGCTTCTTCCTCCACCACCCTGCCCCCCACACAGCTGGACAGAGCAACTAGGAACCTGGAAGGGGTAGGGAGTTCTGGTTTTCTGGAAGGTTGGAGGAAGTGCTTGATGATAGAGCTGCCGGGGGAATGGTGAATCCTGGCACACGACAGGTGCTTTATAAGCCCTTTGTGAATGGAACCAGGCCTGTCTGGAGACTGCACGGAGCCCCTCATCTTACCTGCTCTTGACATTGCCTGGCTCAGCATGAAGTGGGCTCAGGAGGGATGGGGGTGAAGGGGACCACTTGCAAGTTGTTTAATATTTGGGAATTGCCATGTTCAAGACAAGTCTTAACATCACACTCTTCACACTCAGAAGCCTAGCTCTTCCAAAAAAGACTTCCTGGGTTGCTCAAAAGGGAGGTGAAGACTTCCTTTAGCTCTGCCTGGGCCCTTACACTTGACCTGAGATCACACCTGCAGAACCCTGGCTCTGGTGGGTCCACTCAGGACAGGAGCTTTGCCCCACATGGACAAAGTGGAGCCTGAAAGGCCTGTGTTAAAACCAGCCCCAGATTAGAAAACACGCATAGACACTTCTCTAAAGAAGACATCCGGATGGCCAACAGGCACATGAAAAGATGCTCAACGTCGCTCCTCATCAGGGAAATACAAATCAAAACCACACTCAGATATCACCTCACGCCAGTCAGAGTGGCCAAAATGAACAAATCAGGAGACTATAGATGCTGGAGAGGATGTGGAGAAACGGGAACCCTCTTGCACTGTTGGTGGGAATGCAAATTGGTGCAGCCACTCTGGAAAACAGTGTGGAGGTTCCTCAAAAAATTAAAAATAGACCTACCCTATGACCCAGCAATAGCACTGCTAGGAATTTACCCAAGGGATACAGGAGTGCTGATGCATAGGGGCACATGTACCCCAATGTTTGTAGCAGCACTCTCAACAATAGCTGAATTCTGGAAAGAGCCTAAATGTCCATCAACTGATGAATGGATAAAGAAATTGTGGTTTATATACACAATGGAGTACTACGTGGCAATGAGAAAGAATGAAATATGGCCCTTTGTAGCAACGTGAATGGAACTGGAGAGTGTTATGCTAAGTGAAATAAGCCATACAGAGAAAGACAGATACCATATGGTTTCACTCTTATGTGGATCCTGAGAAACTTAACAGAAACCCATGGGGGAGGGGAAGGAAAAAAAAAAAAAGAGGTTAGAGTGGGAGAGAGGCAAAGCATAAGAGACTCTTAAAAACTGAGAACAAACTGAGGGTTGATGGGGGGTGGGAGGGAGGGGAGGGTGGGTGATGGGTATTGAGGGGGGCACCTTTTGGGATGAGCACTGGGTGTTGTATGGAAATCAATTTGACAATAAACTTCATATATTGGAAAAAAAATTAAAAAAAAATTTAAAAAAATAAAAAAAAAATAAAACCAGCCCCAGATGGAAGAGTTGCAGCTGAGAATGAAGAATGAAGGCGGACCCATGGGTGCACTTGGGAATGGGTGCCAAGTGGGCTTGTTGGGGCCACAGAGGTGAGACTGGCAGGCCCTGGGGCAGTGGGAAGCATCTGTGGCTCCCGGCAGAGAGGGCAACAGACCATGTGTCCCCTCCACTTCCTTCTCCCTTCCCAAGGTGCTCCTTTCTCCAGAAAATGTTCCATTTCTTATTAAGCCAGAGTAGCCTCTGGAGGGACTCAGAAGCAAAATTGTTTCTTGGGCTCTGGAAATGTGCTACAAGACTAAACTCAGACAAACCACGCTCCAGGAATCTGGTGCCACCGAGAGGCTCACAGCCTGAACACAGAGTCAGAGAGCCGAGGGAGGTAGGTTGTCACCTGCCATGTCACTGGGGCCCACTGCCACCCCCCAGGCTCTGCTGCTGACCTCACATCCAGGCGTCATACACTGTGATGGCACCATCGCCACCCAGATGTGTTCCAGTGTTAGTCGAGTGTCTCCTCCTGCTCTGTGACTCTGTCCGCAGCTTACACGCTGTGTTCTATGCTCGTTACTATGTTCTATGACTGCATCTCCTATAATACAGTGCTGTTTAATATCACTGTATGGCTTGGGTCTACCACTATGCAACTATACTCCACTGCTCCTTCACTGTGTTCTATTGCTTGTCGCTTTGTCTCTTGGTTGCGTGAATGAGCTTGTCTATTGCTATGTAATTTTGCTTGGTTGCTATGAAACAGTGACCCATTGCTACATGGCTACCTGTGATTTCACGGAGCTACAGATTGTTGTTACCCACCCACGTTCAATTGCTTGTGACGGGGCTCTGCTGGGCATGTGAATGTCTGGGTCCTGCCCTGGTCCTGGCAGGCTCTGGTGAGTGGGTAGGAGCTGGAGCTGGGGGCTGGGTCTCCAGGACCCAACTAGGGCAGAGAGTCCGAGGTGGGAATAGCCAGATGGTAAATCCAAGCCGAGAGAGGGAGAGAGAGAGAGACAGAGAGAGGAAGGAAGGAAGGGACGAATAATGGGTTGGAGGACAAAGGCAAGGGAGGGAGGGAAAATGGAATGGAACCAAGAGTCAGGATCAAGGAGGGAACAGGCTGGGCCTGAGGAAGGCTGTGATGGGCAAGGGGAAAGAGCAGGCCCACTGTACTGAATACTATATGTATTCAGTACAGACTCACTGGGTCTGAGGGACCCAGTGGTGTGAGGTTGGCCAAACAGTATAGGGCTGGGTGTGTAGGCTTCTGCCACTCTCTGGTATTCACCTGGTTATAAGCAAGCCAGCATGGGATAGTGGGGTCAGGAAGCCTTGGGCAGGGTCATCCCACCTCAGAGCCTCCTCATGGCCATCCTTCATAAAATTAGGAGATTGGACTAGATGCTCTCTAAGGTTCTTTTGGATGCCCTTGCTGTCTAGCCAGGGGTTCTATCACAAGGCCCAGTAAGTATTTACCAACATCTTGCCAGGTGCCCAGCAAGGGGGAGGGTGGAGGAACCAGCCCACCAATAGGAGTGCTGGGGAGATTTCCAGAATCACAACACCTCTGATAGTCCGTGGGTATAGGGGAGCCCTAAGCCCCCCTGCATGCACTCAGAGCCTTCTAGAATCTTGTCTTAGTGCTCTTGGGCCACTTATTTCTCCCCCTCCCTTTGTTGCTCAGTTTCTTGCTCAGTTACTCGGTCTCTTGCTCAAAAGTTACTCAGCTTGTTTTCTCAGGCTGCAGTCTAGTGCACCCATGTGGGAGCATCCTGGGCACACCCAGCAGATAGCAACCCTTTCTATTCATCTGATGGGACACGTTCCAGAAAGGTGCAGAAGTGCCAGGGGAAGATGTGGAGGCTGTCGGTGGAGAGGGGCAGGTCCTGAGAAGAGGAGGCCGAGGGCTTCCCTATGGACTGGTGGCCTTGCTTGGGCCTTTTCTCAGGATCTTTCTGAGCAGCGTTCCCCATGGGATCCGCTGTGGAAGAGGGAAGGAAACCACATGTGAATTCACCCACGGTCATTGGGGTGGAACCCCAAGTGGGGACTTCAACTGGACTGTCTTTTGGTAGCCTGTTCTTAAGCTCTCTGCATCAAGGGGCCAGGATTCAGCACCGACTCCTCACCAAATTAAGATACCGCCTTGGCCATCTTTACCAACCCTTTCCCAGCATCTGGTCAACTGGCAATAGGAAGCCACTGCAGCTCCCATGACCAAGGACACAGACTTTGTAATCAAAGATGGTGTCCTCTTTTCTTTAAGTCCCAATTTCTTCTTTTAGAAATTAAAACTAATGGGGTACCTGGGTGGCTCAATCAGTTGAGCATCCGTCTGACTCTTGATTTTGGCTCAGGTCATGATCTTGTGGTTCACAGGTTTGAGCCCTGTGTCGGGCTCTGCAGTAACAGCATGTATGTAGCCTGCTTGGGATTCTCTCCCTCTCCCCCCTCTCTGCTCTCTCTTGCTCATTCTTTCTCTCTCTCTCTCTCTCTCTCTCTCTCTCTTTCTCTCAAAATAAATAAAAAGGAAGCCAATGACTCAAAGGGGCTTCCCATTACCCAGTGGACCTGCTCCTGAGAAAGTTCTGGGTTGATCAATACGTGAGTCAATGGATCCCTGCCTTACAAGTGTTGCAAGGGTGTGCTTTGAAGGAAATTGTGTGAGAGTTCCATTCAAAAGGTGAAGAAACTGTAAGATAAAGAATCCATACCTTCTACCAGTTTAGCTTTGGGGTGAGTCACTCACAGAGTATATCTGAAGGGAAGTCTTACTTGCCACCTATGGAATGAATCAGGTGGCAGTCAAACCTCTTCTCTGTGGCCCTTATTACCGCTCTGGTCCTCCTAGCACTAGGTGGAGACACTCACCATTTCGTGGGATATCTTGGGCACCAGAGGTTCTTCCTCTGCTTCCTGAGAGGCAGATGTGCTACAGTCCATTGTAGAGCTCACCAGGGTGTTGGACGCATGGATGGTACCCAGCTTCTCATCTAAGACCTTGGGGTCTAGGATGGGCAGAACCTTGCTGTTGTTTGGTGTCAAGAAGTTTTCTGGCTTCTGGGGAGAGAAGGTGCAAAGAAATTTCTGTCTTTCTACCACAAGTGTGCTCACGAGACCCCCAAGCCTCTCCTCCTCCTGGCTCAGGAGGCCCTGCAGGCTTGGCCCCTGTCTACCTCTTAGCACCTGCCCCCTTGCTCCGTGGGGTCTTACCACACTGTCCTTGGCATTCCCCCAACATGCCAAGCTCTTTCCTGCCTCAGGGCCTTTACATCTGTTTTTCTCTCTGCCCAGAAGTCTCATGAGTCTTTACATGGCTGTCCCCTTCTCATCATTCAGGTCGCAGCCCAGATGTGATCTTTCTAGAGAGGCCCTGGCCTTCAAGATAGAGGCTTATCCTCTCTAAAGTCAGCCCTGCTCCAATATACTCTCTATTCACATTATCCCATTTTACTGTCCAGAGTACTTAACTCTACCAGAAAATTAACTTTCAAAAAATGCTGTCTGTCTCCCTCCTCTAGTACCCACACTAGGAACGGAAGTGACATGTGAGCAGATACTTTGTTTATCCCTAGTGTCTGCCTCATTGTAAGTGCTCAGTAAATATTTGTCACAAGAATAAATAAACCATGCCATCTAGGACTCTCATACTTGGTGCAGTAACAATAGCCTCTAAAATCTCCAAGCTCCTTTGACACCCTTTGCTGGGTAGATTTCTTTTCCATTCCATCTCTGCTGTTACCTTCCCCATATTATAACCCATTAGTCTCCTCTCTCTGTACTCCACTGGGCCTCCTCTTTGGCCTTCCCTGTTCTTTTTCCCCTTCTCTTCTTCCCTTGGCATGACTATTTCTCTCATCTCTGCTTGTCTACAACTCAGCCTCTCCATGAAATCTTGATGGCCTCCACCCATACTTGCACAAAGCTTTCCTGGGACCTTCCAGCCCAGCAGCTGGCTCTCTCTGCTCTTACACTGTTCTCTAATTCCAGGCTTATTTGCCATTTTTATTTTTTTGTTCAAATTTTAAGTTCCCTGGGCTTAGGGACATGTGTTAGGCTCCCTTTGGGGAGAGGTTACTTTAAAGCTCTTTTGGAAATCCATGGTTAGCCCTAACACATGCCCGTTGTTCAAAGGCTGTAGGGACCTCAAAGGTCTTTCCTATATCAATTGTTGGAATTCTGTCATGGCCATGTAGCAGAGAAATATGGCATCGTCTGCACCAGAAGCTGAGAGAACAATGGGCACAGTGCCAACCAGGACAGATGTTCTCAGCATTACAGGTGCCTGAATGCCTGACCCTGAACAAACAGAGAGAATGAGTACAGGTGGGCCTCTCTTTAAGTGTAAACTCTATATGAAAATCCACACATATGAGACAGATGAATCAGGACAAGGATGCTTAACGTTACCACTCAGATCCTTTAAATAATGATTCCTTTATGCCCTTATAAAATACAATTTAGGGGGGCACCTGGGTGACCCAGTTGGTTGGGTATCCAACTCCTGATTTTGGCTCAGGTCATGATCCCAGGGTCGTGGGATCGAGCCCCGAGTCGGGCTCTGCCCTGAGCGTGGAGCCTACTTGGGATTCTCTCTCTCCCTCTATCTCTTCCCCTCCTCCCCTCTCAAAATAAATAAACTTAAAAAAAGTAAAATTTGGTATGCAGGAATTCATTAACATGAAGTCTTTTCAGGCTTATGTCAGTAGAGTAAGGGATGGATAGTGGTACAAGGACAGAGGCATCCAGTCCAGTATGGGTCTCATCTCCCACTCCTGTCAGATGGGTACAAGGACAGATAATTCCAAAGAGAAAGCAGCTATATGAGGACTCTTGGAATGAGAAGTGTGGAGCATTGGGTGACCTTGAGGCTGATTTTGGTACCTATTGTGGTTTAAAAAAAGTTTTTTTAATGTTTATTTATTATTGAGAGAGACACATAGAGCGTGAGCAGGGGAGGGGTAGAGAGAGCAGGAGACACAGAATCTGAAGTAGGCTCCAGGCTCTGGGCTGTCAGCACAGAGCCTAACACGGGGCTCGAACTCACAGACTGTGAGATCACGACCTCAGCCGAAGTCGGTCGCCTAACCAACGGAGCCACCCAGGCATCCCACCTATTGTGTTTCATAACCCAAACTGCTAGGCCTGTTTTGTCTCTGAGCTTTAGGCCTCCTATCTCTCTCCCCTGCCTCTCCCAGTGGCTATAGTTTAGGGAGGGCAAGATTCCTTTAAAAAAATTTTTTTAACGTTTATTTAGTCTTGAGAGAGAGAGCGAGAGAGCAAAGGAAGGGCAGAGAGAGTGAGACACAGAATCTGAAGCAGGCTCCAGGCTCTGAGCTGTCAGCACAGAGCCCGACACAGGGCTTGAACTCAGGAACTGCGAGATCATGACCTAAGTTGAAGCTCAACTGCTCAACCTACTGAGCCACCCAGGCGCCCCACCGGAGGGCAAGATTCCTTTAGAGGCTCCCCACTGAGCACACCCAGTGCCTCTGTGTAGCATCTGAGTCAGGTGATTTGGGGTTGCCTTATCTCTGTGTTTTAGATAGGAAAAGGCACCACATGTGTCTCCTGTTCTGAACAGCTAAACACCAAATTGGCTATAGCAGGAGAACTATGGAATACACAGCAGATGCATGCATAGGTAGATGGATGCAGGAGAGAATGAAGGGAAGAACAACTAGCCAGGGCAAAGACTAAGTCCCCATTGACCAGGTGGCCGCTGGGGCTGAGGCGAGATGCTGATTCAGGACCTATAATGACATTTCTCCTCATTTCCAGGCAGAAAGCCAATCTCAATGCCCTGGATTTCATAGACTGCCATCTAATCCAGTTAGGGGAGGAAGTGGAAGTAATGAAATCAAGGGAGAGGTCTCCAGAGGAGCCCCATCAGTTCTAAAGCAGGGACACATTGCAGAGGGTGTCCCCTCCCCCAGACCTGTCTCCCTGACATCCACCCTGTGTGGGTTCAGCACCAGTTGGGTAAACTCAGTGGCCCAGACCTGACATTTACTGTGCCCCTGATCAGAGCTGGGTACTTATTAGGTACTTAAATTTTTTTTTTTCAAAAGAAAGGCAGATTGCCACTTACAGTGCCCCATTTAGATGTGTCTGGGGTCTTGGAAGCTTGACTGCCCTACATTCTCCTACAAATAGACCTTGAGAACTTGTTTGGAAGTTCTAGCAGGGGAGTGCAGCTACTCATATGTTCATATGCCCTTGACCAAGAATGTTCTTCCGCTATCTACCAAGCTGAGTCAGCTTCTGAAGAGATGTACATGTAGTGGTGAGGGAGGAAGGGGACTCCTGCCCACAATTCTAGTCCCCTGCTCTAATCAACTTCACCAGGATCCATTCTGGCCTGGGGGCAAGTCAGTGGGTGACCTTTACAGAAAAATCTTTATATTTCCATACAGTACAAGCCCTAAAGGAGGTAGTCTGGTCATACAAGGGGTGCCAGGAGGACCACAATGTCCCACACAGTGCCTGAATGCTCCCTAATCATTCCTTTTTCCCAATATTGCCTATTTAGACTCCTCAGTCTCAATCTGCCCACGTTTTGGGGAGGTGATTTTGCCCTCCTTTCCTTGCTTCTCATGAGAGGGGAGCTTGTCTGGGGCTAAAGGAAGGGGCCAGGCTGCTGGAAATGGTGGGTGGTCAAGGTGGAGGATGGGGGAAGAGGATAATGCTTAAATGGGGATGAGGAGGGGGTAGAGCCTTGGGGACTAAATCCTCCCTATGTAAGCCCAGCCTTTCCTAGCTCTCCTCCTTTCTTACAGGTGGGGATGGAGTCTGCTAGCCCTATAAGCCTGCTTGTTTGCTTTTCTATTTGGCAGACCTTGCCCTGCTGGCTGAGGGAGCGTTGGGCTGACAAGTGGCCTCTCCCTCTGTGGTTCCGTGGCTGCAGCATGTCCTGCTTCATTAGAGATGTAATTGGAGACCTACTTTGAAAGCTCAAAGCAATGCACAGCCATGCACTGGCTCAGACTCGATGCGCATCCCACGACTGCTTGTGCTCCGCAGCTGCCCCACACCACGTGAGTGTCGTGGTGGAGAGAAGACACCCCTTCCTTATGCCTCTCAGCCCTCACTGTTGCCTGCCTGCAGAGGAGGGTCTTTTGAGACAGACCAGGCCAATAGCATCACAGGCTCCAGGCTTCTTGGGTCACCTGTTTCGTCCTCCTCTCCTAACATCTTCTGCCTCCCTCCTACCGACTCCATCCCCTAAATCCCTGATCATGCAAAATGCAACAGTTCCAGCGGCCCTGGCAATTACAGACTAGCCAGGATGCAGCTGCTGTCCTTGGTGCTGAAAGCGCCCGCCTTCCGGCCTGCCCGCCTCTTGCCCCGCCCTGAGCCTTCTCGCTGGAGCGCACTTGCTCTTAATTCAATTAGCTGGCCCTGAACCCTCCCCAGGGAGCCTGGAGCGGAAACTGACAAATTCTGTTTAACAAAGACATTTGTCCCCCGCCCCGCCGGCCTTGGGCTCTGCCTGCCTGTATCCCGCTCATTAGGTATCTAACAAAGTGCGTCCCAAGAAATCTGCTTCCAATCGCTAGTAATTCAGGAGGCCTGATGCAATTTACTCCCTGATAAGGGTGTCTCACCCGCTGGCAAGCACCATAATGAGCCCTGTGCAGCAGCTCCCCGATCAGTCACTGCTTTGTCATTTCCTGTGGCCCCAGTTGTAGGTTCTTATCTCTTCAGCTGAAGGCGAGGCTCTGAAAACGGGCCCCTCCAAGAGGGCTTGCTGCCTCCCATGCATATCACAAGCCTCATTACGGCATCCCGCATGGTCTTGCAGCTGCGGTGGGGTTTGAAGCTCTGAGTCTGTCTGCCAGCAAAGAAGGGCCTGAGTGTTAATCCTCATTGGGGCCATAATTTATTCTCCAGAAAATGGTATCAGAAGGTTAATCTAAAAGCAAGTTGGGGGTCAGGGGAGGGGAGCCAATGATAAGGATATTTAAAAATTCTGGCAAGGATTTTAGTATTAAATAGAGCCCTAGCTATAGCTGACTGGAGAGCCTGTGGGCTCGCTCTTGTTAGCTTGAAACCTGGTCTTTTTGCATTTAATCTTTTCCCTTGGTCTCTCATTTACATCTAGAGAGACTTTGTGCAACATATAGGTCAGATCACATCCTACTGCTGGCCAAAGACCTTCCTTAGCTTTGAACCACTTTATGGCAAAGTCTAAACTCTATATCCTGGCATCTAGGCCCTCCACAATGTAAGCCCCATCTAACTCCCCAGTCTCACTTCCCACAACAGCCTCCATATGTCCCATGTGCTTCAGATACTGTCATGCCTCCATGGCTTTGCACTTGTGATTCTCTGCCTGAAACACCCTTGCTTTGCCAATTTCCAAGCCACTCTGAGGCAGAGTTCAAACCATTCTTCTCTGTGACTCTTCCACTGACCTTTGTATGCAATGCACTTCAACCAGAACCCTTAGCAACATGGGTGATAATGATCTGTCAGGGTCCTTTACTCCTTGGCACAGATTAGGGATCTAAAAAATGGCTAAGGGGGGAGCCTGGGTGGCTCAGTCAGTTAAGTGTCTCACTTTGACTCAGGTCATGATCTCACGGTTCATGAGATCAAGCCCTGTGTTAGGCTCTCTGAAGTCAGTGCTCTCTGGACCCAGTGTTTTAGGTCCTCTGTCTCCTTCTCTCTCTGCCACTATCCCCTCTCTCAAAAATAAACACTAAGAGGCAAAAATAAAAATACAAATAAAAAATGGTTAATGAATTCATGCCTGAATGGCCTTGGGTGGACTGGGGTGCATCTGGTTTGGCTGAAGAGAGGTCTAGGCTATGGTAGTCTGGCTTTGAGATGGGGAGAAATCCAAGAGCAGCCCCCACTCTCTGAGTGGTTTGGTCCGGAAGTTTTGCTCTCTCTCTCTCTCTATTCTCCCCTCCCCCCTTTTCAATACACCAATTGTGCACTGGGCTCATGGGAGAGCAGAGCAGGCCAGAGGAGGGCCCAAATGTCCATCTTCCTTAGCCATCCCTATATCCAGACTCAATACATTCCATCTCTGGCTGAGGGTCAAAGGCTCACATTCTCAAAGCTACAGAGTCCTGTGGTTGGTGAGGCATTTGGTATGAGCCTGCAGTATGGCTCTTGGTCCAGCCCTGCCCACTCACAGGCCAGGAAGCAGGTTCTCACTTTCTCCACCTCCTCCACAGCCCCAGCTCAAGGCAGGATGTAGTGGAGACTTCAGCAAATCTGGCCTCTAGAGAGATGATTGTCTGTCTTTTCTCCATTTCTTCATTCCCTGAAAAATTGCTGTGAAACCAAATGTGGGGCTGGTGATGTTTATCTTCAGCACTTGACAAGGCCTCCTGATGTCCTTATGTATGTGAATCTGGTGGAGCAGCTGTCATGAAGGGCGGGTGCCGAGTGATGAATTATCAAGGCTCCATTGTTCCCCTCCCCCAGGAGCCCTGTCCTCATCTCTGATGAGTTCAGCATGTTTGTCAGCAACTACACTGGGCTGGGCACTTACACAGGCTCCTTCATTCAATTGTCACTATATTCCTGGCTGGTAGGGATCATGACTCCCTTCTATGGATGAAGAAGGTGGAACTCAGGGTGAAAGGTCAAGTGAAAGATCCAGGATTCAAACCCAGATCTAAGGATGTACACTCTTTGGGTAGGGGAACTGGGATAGAAGGAAAGACAGGCAGGGGTGTTGGGAAGTTGTGGAGGGGAAAGGGTCTTTTTCTCTGGATCCATCATCATCCATGTGGTAGCATTTTCAGAGCTGAGGACTTAGGGGTGGGGACAGAACCAACCCTCCAGAGGATGGAACCAGCCGAGGAGGCTCCTGTGTCATCCTAAACACTGGGCCTTCCAGGCAGCTGCGTTTGGTGAGGAAATGGAGGTAGGTTTGTATTGGGGCTTCTCAGAGGACCAGATCAGGGCTTTCATATGTGGCCTTCAAAGAAATTTATAAAAATTCATCAAAAGCCAGTGTGATTTTGCCTGTCCTCTGGGCTCCCCTCCACATTTGTCAAACAGCCCTTTGTCCCACGTTGGTCTGGCCTCCAGAGAGCTTTGTAACTGATTCGAATGAAAACACCAGGGCAGTCCATGCATGGCATTGAAGACCTGCCCACCTCTCCCTGTGAGAACAGCAAAGGGGGAGGGTCAGACAGGACTGTGGGAGCCGCCTCTTCCCTCAGTGGGTGGCAGCAGGCGCCACCTCCTTCTCTCCACAAAGGCACTCACTCTGTGCTAACATCCAAGGAAACCTGTGGATTTCAAGTTCTCCCAGTATCTCTCAGGGCTGTGGGCTAAGAAGGAGGCAGCCACCTGTGTGAGGGGCCCTATTTTTGCCTGGTGCCCTGGTGCTCTGCCTGGGTAAGACTCTGGATTCCATATTCCAGCTCAAGAGGGCACACGGTTGCCAAACACTCAAACCTTGCAGGAGGCACATTTCCATGCAAGGAGGCAGGGACTGACACAATGAGCACCTATCGTGTGCATGCTGGGCTCCAATCCGCACGGGTCAACCTAGGAGACCTGGTCAGGTGTGGGCCTCGCTTCAAAGAGGTTGCCTGCAAGCTGGAGGGCACCAAAACTGCGGTGGGATCTTGAAACCAGTTCATTAAAAGAGGCAGACTGTTTAGCCTGGAGAAGCACAGATTCCTGAGGGACCAGATCACACTCTTCAAAGAGAAGAGGCCAACATCAGAGGGGGAATGGAGGAGAGCAAGGGGTTATTCATATATGTGTATG
Source organism: Acinonyx jubatus (assembly GCF_027475565.1). NCBI lineage: Eukaryota > Metazoa > Chordata > Mammalia > Carnivora > Felidae > Acinonyx > Acinonyx jubatus. The sequence continues at coordinate 31,222,603 of NC_069386.1, forward strand.
TGGAGTAGCCACGGGCTCCTGGATTCTTAGAGCCGAATGGACCTCCAAGGCCAACCCCCACCGAATGTGCAATAAAGGGAAGTCTGCTGTGTATATGCAGGTGTACATTCTTTTTTAGTTTTTGTGAACCTATGTGTAGTTATTCATGTATTATACACACAACTCCAGCTTAAAGCAGATCACTGTAAGCAGCAGGTGCCTGTAGAGAAGTCCCATCAGAGGGAAAAAGCTTAACCCATCACCAACAGAACCACTTCAAACACAATAATATCCCAAACCAGGAGACCACTCCATCTTGCCATTTACAGAAACTGCAGGGTTTTTGTCAGCTGGTCTGCCAGCCGGCATGCTGAATGGCTGACCATGAGCCAGTGTCCCCAGAACCGGTACAGGAGGCTGGCCAGGGCTTCACTGCAGCTCCAAGTGGCGGAGCCAGGAGCCTGGGCAAAGAGAGAGGGTAGGCTCAATGTGGGGCGATCAGTTCTATCTGTTGTGGCCACTGAGCCATGGGGCAGGGTGCTTCTGGTGGTAGTGAGCTTCCTGTCATGGCAGAGCATGAGTAAGACCACCTGTGGTGGATGTTGTCAAGGAGAATCCTGTCCAGGGGGTGCGACTGAGAGACACCTCTGTGGTCTCTGCCTATTTGGAAATTCCACAATGTTCTTGTTCCCCAGAACGCTGAGAAGGGGTGATGTGGAAGCAGTGGGTGTGGGGAGATGGTGTTCACCAAAACCTCAATTAACCCGGATGACCGGTCTCATGAGAAAGAGGCTTGTGAGAGAGAGGATGTATCCTCAGGAGGGAGGTACCCAGATAAGGCATGCATATTCACTTCTCCTGAAGCATCGCTTTTCAGTAGCACATCTGATCATATGCCCCTCAGATGGAATTGTTAGCCACAAGGATGAGGGGCCCCAAGAGGCCCATTATCCCAAGCCCCCCTGCATCTGAGTGTCCACAGGACTCTAAGATCCCAGGCTTCAGGCAGTGGCTTGTGGAGCTTTGAGCTGTGTTTGATTTCAATGGGGGAAGAAGCAATGTTTCTGGTCCCACAGGCTAGAATGCAAATGTGAAGGCCAGGTACCTCCCACCATGGATTTGCAGACACCATCTCAGGTGGAACAATAAGACGGAAGGAATTCAGAACCTGTCAAGTGTTTGCTATTACATCACCTCGCTGGGTTTCATCAGGCCCCTTACGAGGAGGTGATGTCTGCTCATGAACTGACTGGCTCATTGTCTGGTCCACACTCCCTGTCCTCTAAAAATGCAAGCTTTATGAGGACAGGGCCTTTTTCTCATTGTCCTCTGTGTAAGATCGCTAAAACCAGGACAGTATCCGCTACGTAGCAGGTGTCCAATAAACATTTGCAGTTGCACGGAGGACAATGGGGCAAGAAGAGTGAAGGTGATGGTGAGTGATGGAGTTGGGGATGGGCCCTCTGGACTTGGCTGCAATGCCATCCACCTGTTCATCAATTCTCAACATCCTCCCATTACCCCTTAGGGAGAAGGATGCCAAAAGGGCTCATGGCTCTCTAGCAGAGAGCCATGTTCAAGCCTGATGAGGGAGAATTCAAGGCAGATGGGCTCCATGGCTGCCGGCCCCTCCCTCTCCGCATTGCAATCCACAAGGGCAGCCTAAATTCTAGGCTTCGTCAAATACATGCGGAATAAAAGTATGAATGGATGGTTGCAAGAACCTTATGCCGGGTCCACTACATGAGCAGTCAACCCCCAAATTTGGAGTTCAAGATTCTAGAATCAAAGTGAGTCAGTTATTGGCCAATTCACAGATAGTTTCACCAAGAAACAGTTTAGCCACAAAGAGATTTAGCTTCTTTGTATGCCAATGTGGGTGTGAAAAACGTCTGTGTGTCAAGTTGCATGTGTGTGTGAGCATGTACATATGCATTAAATGTGTGCACCTTTGCAAAGCAGTGTGTGTGTGCATGTTTGTGTATATGTGTTCTCTGCATGCGGGTATTTGAATGTGATAGTGGGAGAGAGTGTGCACGTGTGCAACTGTGTGTGTGAGCACTTGGCCGCAGAATCTGAATTTCCTCTCGTACTATTTTCCTAGTACACACCCAATCTCGATCCCTTTCTTTTCCTTTCTTCTCGGAAATCCATTACTGAAAGGTTTTCTACCCGCCTCCAGGGGGAGGGGGGCTGGGGGAAGGGGAAGTTAAAATCACAAGGCCCAGATCAAAACACTCAGCAGCTAAATGAATTCGGCAGCGTTTTCCCGCATGACTTGGAGGGATAATTTAGTGAGGCCGCCAGCTGGAAGGAAAGGGATTAATTCTGCACTTAGCACAGCTCCAGTGAATAATTCATTACTGAGACCTTTGTGCCTAGCCCCTGGGCAACTGGGGAAGTGTCCCGTCCACCTGCCTGTTGCCTGCCTGGGTCCCCCAGTGACCTGACCAGGGGCACTTGATGCTCCTTTCGGTCCTCTGGACACAGGTGCAAAGGGACAGGAGGCAGGGCGAGGTGAGGAGGGGACAGGCAGTGGCCACTGACAGACTCTAGACCCCGAGAAGAGGCTGTGGAGTGTTGAGCTCCAATCTGGGAAATCTGTGACATTTTCTTTAAGTACCCTTCTTCTTTCCTGGGGTCTTTCACTGCTTCTGTGTCTTCCCCTCTCAGTACCTTCCTGGTCCTACATGTGGTTTGGTGTTTGGTGTTGGTGAGGGCTGTCTGGCTGTATCTAACAAACTCTCTTTCACCAGGAATTAGAGGAATTAGAAGACAATGCAGAACATTCCAAAAGGGGAAGTGCTAATGGGAGGTCCCAGGTACTCACCAGAGGTCTTGCAGGGACACAATTGCAGGTGGCTGCATTCCCAGACTATACCTCTTACCCCTCACCATGGAATTCCTGTTCTCCATGCATAAGGCACAGGGCCAAGTATTACCCCAGTGCTTCTGGCTATTTTTCCTGGTATGGGACGCTGGAAGGAGTGGGCTGACCCAGACATCAGCTCCTGCCAGTATTTCCTGGGTTCATGGTCCTGAACTGCCCATATCCCGGCTTCGTGCCTGTCCCAGCACTACCGACTAAAAAGTGGAAGAATTCCAGGAGGGGCCGGTGCACTGGGGCCAGATGACCAGGGTCCAACCTGGACTCTGAGTCCAGGGAGAGCTGACTAGAGGAAGAGATCCCATCCATCAGGCAGGGCTCAGCCAGTGGTATCTTTCCACTTGGATCAACCCAGCTGTGGCAGGCAGGATTCCAAAAACGGGCCCTCAAGATTCCACACCCTAATCCCCAGGACCCATGTCTATGATGAGCTATGACCCCTGTGATTATGTTACATGGCACAGTTGACCTTAAGATGGGGACATTATCAGAGTGGGCCTGCCCTAATCACATGAGCCCCTTTAAAAGCAGAGGGTTTTCTCTGGCTGCTGACAAAGGAGAAAGCCAGAGAGTTTAGAAGTGTAAGGGGGATTTGACATGCCTGCTGGCTTAAAGATGGAGGGGCCCATTGTGAGAAGGAATGCAGGTGGCCTTCAGCAGCCGAGAGGCCCCTTGGGATATAGCCAGCAAGGAAACAGGGACTTTGGTCCTACAACGGCAGGGAACTGGATTCTGATGACCACCTAAATGAGCTCGGAAGCACATTCTTCCCCAGAGCTTCCAGAACGGAATGTGACCTCGCCAACGTCTTGATTTCAGCCATGCTGTATCAGATTGCCTACCCACAGAAATGTGAGCTCATAAATGGGTGCCGTTTTAAGGTGCTAGTTTGTTCCGCAGCAAGAGCAGCCGAAATCCTACTTCACCCTGGTAGAACCTTGATCCCAATGAGCGCAGCGTGGCTTGGGCTGGGTTAGAGACTGACTCCCAAGTCTGGGTGGCCCTCTGCTTTCAATTCTTTTCTTCCTAATCTCAGCTTTCTATCTTGTTTTCCAGAGCCTCAAATCCCCCTCAGATATTTCTACCCAAAGCAGCTGTCTCCTCCTCCCAGAAGCCCCTGGCCCCAGCCCCTGAACAAGGCCAGCAATTGTGAAGGAGGTTGGAACCAACTGTGGGGCTCCAGGAGCTGGCATACGGCTGCCAGACCCTGACCTTCCCATGCGCTGCAGCCTTACCTCAGAGGAAAGCAGCTGGAAGGAGATATCCACTGTGGGGGCCTCACCATTTATGGTTTTCAGCTTGGTGTCCTAGGGGAGGAGAGGGGAGCAGTCAGCCCATGCTGGCCAAGACAGCTTCTGCCTCTGCTCTGCCCAGTGCTCTGGACTGCCCAAGAAGGTGCCTGCTAGGGGCTCTGCCCGGGGCCTGAGAGGGAGGTGGGAGCCGGTCCCTGCCTCCACTCACCCTCACTGCCTCAAACCTCGCTTCCCAACTCCACTGTAGACCTGACTGGCACTTCCAGACCTGTTTCCTGGCAGAGTAGGGAAACTCCCATTTATTGGGGTCTATTATGTCAGAATGGCCAGAAGTATTTCAGGGGAAAAGGTGGCATAGAAATAAACAATGATGTAATCGTGTATTAATTCTTAATGAGAATTTATTCTGTTCTAAATACTCTACTTTCTAAATACTTTTGCTTCAAAAAAATCTCACAGCCACCCTAGGAGAAAAATTCTATTACTATGAACCCATTTTACAGATAAGGAAACTGAGGCACCGGAACTTTAATTTTCCCATGGTGATGTAATCTGTTAAGGGGTGGAATTGGAATTTGGATCCAGACAGTCAGGCTCTAGAGCCTGGGCCCTTGGCTCTTTTGTCATACAGAGAGATCCTATATGGGCATGTTGTTCCCATTTTAGAGATGGGCACTTTGAGGTTCAGAAAGGCGAAGGAACTTGCCCCAGGTTGCACAGTGAGAACTAGGGCCAGTCAGTATTTAAACCCAGGTCTGGCTGGTTAAAGGATTGAGCTCTTGCCACCATCCCATGGGGGCTCCCTGTACTTCTGCTCGTGTTGCTGGGGCAGGAGCTCAGGGGAGCTCCTTACACATGACAGTGGTTGGCTTCCCTGGTAGGGGCCCTGGTGGAAGCTGCTGGAGAAGCCAGATTCACTTGTGCTAGTGTGGCAAGGTGGAGCAGGGTGCAGAGGGGTGGGAGCAGGCCACCCATCATGAGCTCCGTCCAGGGTTGGGGACTCACCGTGATGGGGAGCCTCTCCATGTGCAGCCCATTCAGACCTTTCCCTGTCAGCATCTTGCGGTACAAACGGTTCTTTAGCGGCAACACGGAGATGCCCAGGGGCTTGCTGAGGGTCCATGGCTCACTGCCTTTCACTGTAGAGGGAGGACCAGCTGGGACTCCCACCAGAGCCCCCACCCCAGGCTCCTCGGATCCCAGCATCTGAGGCCCCACCAGGTGCCCGATCTGTTGGTACCCGACATCTAGTTCTCCCATCCCTCACTGCCAGCCTCTTTCCTGTCTCCTGGCCTTGCCCTGCACAAGGATCCTCCTCCTCTGCTCTTTAGGGCTTCCTGAGTTCCAGGCCAAACTCCAAACGTATTCTGGGTTTCGGGGTGTGTACATGGATCTCCCTTGTCTCTGCCCTTGGGGGCTTTACTCTCTGAAGGTGGAACTCAGGCTTGGATCATCTGATCTCTGAATTGTTTCTCGTCTGTGAGCCCTGGGGGATCCCTCCCTCCTCGCTGACAGGTACATGGGGAGGGGACAGGGGTTCAATAAAAATGCATGGATCTAATACAGGAATAGGACCCATGTATCCTGGCCCGTGCCATGGAACATGGACAAGGAAGGCTGCCACGTGCTCCTCTACCTGTCTGCGTGCACTAGGAACTGGGTCCCCTTAACCCATCCCTGCAGGGGGCAGAGGCAGGTGGTCTGAGCACCCCTTCATCATATGTCCTGATGCACGGCTGCCCTGGCCTGGCAAGCGCACTCACTGGAAGTCGAGGGGTAGAACTCCAGCACCAGGGCTGTGTCTTCCGAGAAGTTGGTGGCTCCGTCTCGGCCTTGGAAGAGGAAGGACTGATTCCATGAGGGCAGCTCCGGGGGTCCCCCAGGCTTGGACAGCTGAAAGGAGGCAGTGGGAGTGGGTGGTGAGCCCACAGCTTCTCCCAAATGAAGGATGTCCAGATATACTCATCTATGTGTGTCTATATATGTCACAAACGTTTGTCCCAATTACCAAAGCAGCATACGTGTAAGGCATGAATTTTGGAAAATACAGAAGAATAAAAAGATTAAAAAGAAAAACGCTAAATTCCTACACACTAAAGACAACTATCCTAAGCCTGTGCATTTCTTTCTAGTTTTTTTCCTGAAGCCTATTTTGTATATAATTGCCATCCTAACATCTTATGTTTTTCATTCACCATGAAAACCTGAGCATATCCAGAGTCACAGGTAACCCTGTTATCCATGATTTTCATAGCTGCAGGACATTTTCTCATGTCCAAGCACCCTGGCTTCTCCCTTCCCATGTTTTCCTAGACTCTCACTGCATTGAATATTCTTTGACATGTATCTCTGTATCTCAAATTATCTCCTGAGTGCCCAAAATGGAGACCCTGAGTTAAAGGATGTGCCGTTTAAGGCGTTTGATCGCTGGTAAACTAGTTTCCTGAAAAGTCGCACTAGTATTCACACCCAGGGCTGTGGTGGTATCAGAGATGCCAAATTAGACATGGCCTCTACCCTTGTCACCAGTCCCTCTCTGGCCCACACAGGTTCCCCAGGCCTTTGCAGACGCTACGGCAGGTCTGCAGATGCCTGAGCCTTGGTGTGTCTGCAGGGCATGCCAACGGGCATCTGGGGGACTTGATAGCATACTAAGTCCGCAGCTGGAGCACACACGAGTACTATTTAAACAATGAGACAAGACAGCATTGACTATGGCCGCAGAATAAGGGGCTAGATGAGACATTCCTGAAGGTGGTCAGCAGAGTTGTCTTGCGGGACGAAGGACCAGAGGAAGGCTCTGAAGTAAAATATGGCAGGGTGAAGGGAAGGAGGAGGGGCTTCTGGCTGGGAAAACAGCCCAAGAAAAAGGTCCGTGTGGCAGCAAGCGTGGCAAGGGTGGACGACACCTGGAATGAGGAGGGACTCCAGGTAGAGGAGTCCTGGCATCTGCAAAGGCTAGAAAATGGGGAGTGGGGAATGGAACACAGGGGCATCAGCCTGGAACACCCAGCAGGCAGCCCTGCATGGTCCCAACACAGGGAGGGGCTGGGGTCATTGGTGCGGACCCCCGGCAGGCTGCCTTGCCTCTGTCCCCAGCCAGGGGCTGTCAGCAACAGTGGCGGCCGCTCCCACCTCCTGCTCCCCTGCGGGAATCAGTCAGTGCTCAGAAAGGTCAGCACAAATGCACTGCTGGCTCCGGGAGTTATTGATGCAGGATCTCGAAATATCAGTGTGGGTCCACTCCCCCCGTGGTGGCAGGGCCCTGATGCCTGTCACACTAATGTGCCTGCTCTGGTTCTTTGAGGCCCGGCCTGAGGCTCAGCTGTGTCTGCCTTGGCCCCTGCCCCTGGAGACATGAGCTGCAGTCACTTTGGGGCTAGGGGTCCTGAACACAGGGGCAGTGACTGGGGCGATGGGAGTGTTCCTGAGAACAGGCTCTGGAGGGAGCTTGGGGACAGCCACTTGGCCCTGGGGCCAGGCTAGAGAAGCTGCTTTCAGGCTCTGTGGGGCTTGGGAGTGGTCTTTCAGGATTGATCCCCAAACCATGCCCATCCCAGAGCCACGCTGTTCTCTTGAGTGCCAGAGGGCCTTCCCCATAGCCTGGATCATCTGCCAGGCCCTGGGACACTCAAGAAGGACCTGTGACTCAGTCCCCTGCTGCCTCCACCCCTGCTTCCCACCCGGCGGTGGGGGGTGGGGAAGAGGGGTATTTAATGGATGCTAGCTGTCCTCTCTGGGGCCTACTAATGTGTCTAAATGGAACCTACTAAGGAAGAAATAGTGTCTGACTGCTCAGTAAGAACAGTTCTTTCCCTGAATGGTTTCCCAGGATGAGTCCTCCAGGAAAGATCCCTTCAGACCCACAACTGGGGAGACAGGGTCCAGCTTCTCCTGTGTATGAACGGAGTGAGGGGGAGGGGCAAGGAATCAAGGATTAATCACATTCACAGTCTGATGCCAAGGCCCTGGTGAAGGTGTCAGTAGCATGCGTGTGTGTGTGCATGCACATGCACGTATGGAGTGGGCAGGGCATGGGGTGGGGAAGCCATTGACCACATGCTAATGGGAAAGGCCATGGCAGGCTGTGGAATTAAGGGATGTGATTAACCCTCGGCTGTAATCTTCAGCAAAGCCATTAACCCCTTGCCACTGAGGCAGACCTGCCTTCCCTAGGGACAGAGCCTTCATTACATGGGCCCATGGGCCCTCCTTCCATTCCCCCTGGGCCCACCACATCCACACCCACACCTGCCACTGTCTGCTCTGCCCATTCCAGAAAGAGTAGTTGACAGTGGCTGATGCTGGAGGGCCTCAAGGGAGCCAGGACGCCTTAGCTCTGGGTGCAGGTCTGCCTCAACCTTGCTGCAAGACCTCCAGAAGTCCCTTCCCCTCACTGGAACAGAGCTGTCACTGTCCACTGGGAACTGTCTTATGCTCTATGCCTTGGAAGACTGTTGTGAAGGCTGAAGGAGATAATGGATACTTTGATATCGAGGTGAAAGTTCAGTTGAACTCAGCAAATGCTGACTGGGGGCTCCTGCATGCTCTATACCTCAGGGGTGCTCAGGGCCTACAGGCGACCTAGAGTCAGACCCTGTCCGCTCTGGAGTTCACCGTCTTCCTAGGTGATAGGACACACACACACACACACACACACACTCCTATGATCTATGCAGAGGCCTAAGCAAGTTGTGAGTTCTGGAAGCTGGGATGTCAGAGGAGAAAGTGATGACTTCTGAATGGGGTAAAGGAGGATCTGAGGGAGGAAGACCATTCTAGGCTGAGCGCAGCAGAGTTGGGTGGCCAGAGAGGACAGCACGAACGTGGAGAAGAGCTGGGCATCCAGAGTGACTACAGAAAGCCTGTGCGGGTTGGAACAGTGAAACAGGAGGCTGTAGGGGACGAGGCCTTGTGTACCTGGTGGCCAGCGAGGGCTTTGTCCTGTTAGTGAAGGAGTCAGGGATCCAGGGGAAAAGCCTCAATCTGGGGGAGGCATTGCCCTGGCTGCTTCTCACACGCTGAATGAGATGGGCCCAAGTGGAGGCTGCTGCGGTGGGTCACGCCAAGAGAAGACGCGGCCAGCACTAGGGCAAGGTCTGCGGGTTGGAAAGGGGCCCCATGAGAGCTTGGGTACCGACTGTCCATGGGAGCTGAGACAGGAGGAGATGACAGGAGCAGCCTGCTGGCCAATGGCCCTACCCCAAAGGTGCGGGGTGCAGGGGAGGAGTAATTCCTAAGTCCCACCCTATTTCGTGTCCCTCTGGTAGAGTCAGGTCAGCCCTACGGGCCCACCTATCTCTTCACTCACCAGTTTTGCCGTCATCACCAGGCTCCTAGAGGGGTGAAGCAGACTCTAAGAGCTGCCTACCCCTCAACCATTCCCCTTCCTCCCTCCTAGGCAACAGAAACTGCTTTGGTCCAGGCGGCCACCCTGCACCTCACCTGTGCACTTCGGCTACAGCAAGGCGATGATGCCACACCCCTCCTCAGTGATTGGCTGTGAGAGAAGTGCATGTGACCCAATTCTGGCCAATGAGACAAGAAAGGAGGTCTGCGGAGGGGCTGCGGGTGGGAGGTTTCCAACGCTACTTAAAAGCCACAGGTGAGAAGGAGAGGAGGCTCCTTCTTTCTCCGGTCTTGGTCATGTCTGGGGTACCCCGAGTATTTTGCCTCCATGAGCTGTTAGCCACCTGAAGATGGCAATCCAGGGATGGTGAGTCCCTGAGCTCCTGAGTCCTGAGGACATTGCTAAGATGGTGCATCAACCAATTCTGGCAGCATCCTACATGGGGACCCCTTGACAATTGTAACAATAAATATCCTTAGAGCTTAAATCCATGAGGTTTCTGTTACTTGTAGCCAAATGTAACAAGGGCAATGGCCAGGCTGGCCTCAGGAGGCACTGGACACTAGGAGGGGCAGCTCTGAAAGGGATGGGGTCCACTGAGCTTCCTTCCACCCTGGGCTTGGGCGCCGTGCACAGGTTACTCCTTTAATCTCTCCTAACAGCCCAGTAAAGGTAGGAATCTGGAATTGGAGAAATTGAGCTCATGCAGCTGGTAAGTCACAGAGTGGGGTGGGGGTGGGGGTCGAACTCAGGTGTGCCAGGCTCTCAAATCTCTGCCCATGGTGCTTTGGCTTGGTGGGCAGCTGGTGGGAAGTCACAGCAACTGAAGATGTCAGAGAGGCAGGTCCTAGAAATTACCTGGTCCAACCACCACCTCTCAACTCAGAAAGGGGCTGCGGCAGGGGTGTGTATAAGCTGCTGACTGGTGCCCCTTTGAGGTAGGGCTCTGCCCACCCCCACCTTGTACCACAGAGGCCTGTCCCTGTCCTCTCACTGCTGGTACGTGGGCACCTCTGTGAGTTCTCAACCTGACCCAACTACCATGTTGCCTAGTGAACAAGTGTCCTGCCATTACTGGAACCCTGGCCTTGAGTCCCACACATGCATGGGGCACAGGAGGCAAGTCTTTGGAGCTAGGGGCACCTCCCCCCCCCCCACAAAGATTCATTAGCAAAGGCAGCCAGAGAGGGTCCAGGGATGGGAGGGGGCTCCCTCATTAAAGCAGCCAGTGCTTCCTGCCCCTTGGGACCGCCTGCTGATTGGTTCATAATTTTCTGGGCAAATGCAGGGCCATGTGTGAGATGACTCTGGGGAAATCAGGCCGAGGATTGGTTTGGGTTTGAAGCCTCTGTCCCCAGGGTCCCCCTTCATCCCATCCCTCCCTGACACCATCACTCTTGCCTGTGTCTGAGCCTTCAAATGTCCTTGCCTTTAAATGAAGGCTGGGGCTCCAAAGGGGTACCTCATTTTGTATTTGCCCTGCCAGACATGAACTGTGGTGGGCAGACAACAGGAAGGACTTCCCAGGCACCCCGGTCTTCTTCAAGGCCCAGGAATGTGGGGATCACCATGTGGGGCAAGCTCCCGCTGAAGTAGAGACTATGGGAAGAGACTGAACTGGCCATTGCATGGAGCCCAGCCACAGTCTGCACATCCCTCCCCAACATATTCAAATACACTACCCTCCTCTCCAGACATGATGTGCTTCATGCCCTGTGTGTCCCATCCCTATTCTCGCACTCTTATTCTCTACTACCCTGCAACAACCCTCCCCTATTGAAAACTCAAGAGCCTTGTGTCTGGATACCCACTCTAATCACCCAGGCTTCATATCCCTATGGCCTCCAATTAAAAAAAATTTTTTTTTATTGTGGTGAAATATACACAAATAAACCGTCCCATTTGAACCATTTTTAGGTGTACAGTTCAGTGGCATTAAGTAAATTCACAGTGTTGCATAACCATCACTACTATCTATTTCCAGAACTTTCTCATCATCCCAAATAGAAACTCTGTACCTATTGAACAATAATACTCTATTGTTCCCCCTGGCAACCACCATTCTACTTTCTGTTTCTATGAATTTGCCTACTCTAGGAACCTCATATAAGTGGCATCAGATAATATTTGTCCGTTTGTGTCTTCTCTGATTTTTACAGCTCTGACAGTCCCTCCTGGTTTCTTATTAGATTACATATTATCTTGTGTTGATGTTTGACCTTTTCCTATGTGTGATGCCTATCTTCTGTGGACAAAGAGTGCCCCGAGGGCAGCTCCTCCCCAGCATAGACAGGCATGGCTCTGGGTACATGGCTGGGTTCAATAAACTCCTTAATAGTCAAGGGAATCGCTGACTGAAGGAATGAATGAATGGACACGTGGGTGAGACACTAGAGGTCTGAGCCAGTGACAGGGTGTGTGGGGGAAGGAGCCATACCTGAGGACACCCGTTCTGGCTGACCTGAGGAACATCCAAGTGCAGAAGAGACGGGATTGGGAAGGGGAGTGGGGTGATGGGCAGCCCCACGAAGGCTGGGTCCTGCTTCATTTGATTGACCCTGGGGAGGCAAGGAGACAGGGGTCAGCCCATGAGTGCTACAGATGCCCAGTACTCTTGACTATCTGCCCAAGCCTGGAAGCCATGGAGTCCCGCTTGGACGGACTCTGGACTGATGTGAGAGAGGAGGAGGCTGCAGTGGCTTGGACACCAGGACAGGGGATGGATGGTCCTCCTGATTGCTGGCCCAAGCCTTGGGAAAACTCATCTTGGTCAGGAGATAGGCTGCAACTCCCAGGTTCCTTTCCCCATGGCTTACTGTGGCCTTGGCCACATCTCAATGCCTCAGCTGGCCCATCTTTAAAATGCCTCACCTTTGGAAGTCCTTGTCAGAGTGACCCACCCCCAAGGTTTAGGCTTAAGGTGGGGAGCACGGAGGCTGTAAGGGCAGGATTCAGGGTGTGTGCATGTGCTGAGCTCTTTAGGAGGGCTGGGAATGAGTGAATCAGTCATCTTCATTTCTCCAACAAGCAAGGGGTGTTCACAGGTCATCAGAACTCAACAGATGGTTTGGCTGAGTCTTGTTGGGCCACCAGAGGCAGTGACAGAGGCAGACAGCTCTGCCTCCCCATCCCATACCCACCGCATCAGGTTGGGAGGGGCTGAGGACCTCCTCTCCTCCTCCACATGTTGGCCTGCCCTGCAGCCTGCTCTCCAGAGAGTTCTGAGCCACCCCTCTCCAGGGGCTGAGAGCACCTTCCTGGGTCCTCAGACCCAGTGGGAAGGTTTAAAGGGCCTTGGGGAGGGTAGGTTTCTAGGCCTCCTGGAATCATGTGGCAATGATAGCCTTTCCCCTCCTCTGTCCTCTGCCCTCCCCACCCTCCTTAAGTGAGTGTGGGCCCCACTCACTTAAAATCACGGTAGTTGGGAACCACCCTGGCAATGACCACCATGGGGTCAGAGTTGTTGACCAGGGCCTCGTTGATTCCCCGGAGAAAGACCTGGGGAAGTGAGGAGAGGAGGCAAGTGAGCCTTGGGTGGCCTAGGGCCCTCTCAGAAACAAGGCCAACCCATCTACCATCTTTCTCCCCAGTAATGAGATCATCTTTGCCTCCATCTGCCTCATTTGGTTCTCTGCTCAAGGCTACTCTCCTTCAGACGCTGGGCTAGGCATTGGGAAGGCAGGGGGAGAAGACACAGATTCTGTCCCCCCTATACCTCTATTGCCAACCCAAGCAATTCCTGATCTGGCTACTGGCCCTCACCCCTTACCCACCAAATGGGTTCCCACTAGCCCCTCAGTCCTCACCCCAACTCCCCCCAGCTGTGATTCCTGTGGCTTCTTCTACTTCTCTGACCCCCATCAGTGGCCTCTGCTTCTATTCTGGCCCCCAATCCATCCCCTTTCTCAGGCAATTTGACACATGATGGCAAAAACCACTTTTGTAAAAATAAATGGGATCATGTTATTTCTCCTGCTTGAGACCCAGAGATGACCCTCCTCCACTGCCCTTAGAATGAATTCTATAATTTTAACCATCATGGTCAAGGCCTGCATGTGTGGCCTGTCTGCCCTCAGCCCACATTTCCACCAATCCCTCAGTCCTTGGCTCTAGCCTCTTTTGTCTCACACCTCCAGCATACTCACTTGTTTCTGCCTCGGAGTCTTTGCATACGCTGATCCCTCTGCCTAGATTCCCCACCAACACCCCCAGTGACTCAGTGGCTGACTCCTTCTCTTCCTTTAGAGCTTAAATGTCACCACCTTCTGGAGGCCTTCTGTGACCTTACTAAAGTAGTCCACCCCATTCTCTTAGCCCCTGGATTGTCTCTTCTCTAGCACTCATCATAGCCTGTGTTTGTTCTAATTCTTTCTTGCTCACATTGTGTCCATTTGACTAGAACCTAGTCTCCACAGAGGCAGGGATCATGTCTACCTCATTCACTGCTGTATAGCCAGCTGTTAGCAAATGCATGTGATACAGAGTAGGAGCCCAGTATGTGTTTGGGGAATAAATGAGCACCATTTAGGAAGGAGAAAAGTAGAGGATGGGGAGGGAGAGGCTGATTGTGTTTCTGAGCACGAGAGAAACAGAATCACTGAGACCTGGGAGGGCAGGGCAGGAGCCAGGAAGTGACCTCAGCAGGGTGGGAGGGCTGGGCTTGAGCTGGTCTTGGAAGGTGGATGGGGGCCCTAATTACATGGGAAGAAGAGCAGGAAAAAGAAGGGGCTGTGAACACAGCTGAGGGCCCACTCACAACAGCTGAGTCACTATGTCACCATGGCGAGTCCCTGCTCCATGCCGGACCTTAGTATCCCAGCTCATACCCTGAGGGGTTGGACTAGACTGTCTCTGGTCCTCCCAGTTCTGACCTTCAATGGGAGGAGAGTGCCTGAGAGTAAGGGCTTGTTCTGGATCCTCTTTCCTCCTCCCTGGGCACTCTCTCCTAGGACTCTGTGCCAGGACCCATCTTAGCAGGTGGCTAGCAACTCCACACAGCTGTGAGCTGATAAGGCCTTAAGATAGTGCTCAGGGCCTTTCAGTGCTCACTGGGGCCCCTGGAGACTGAATCCCTTCCCCACATTCAAAGGACTGAATCTGATGCGGGCATTTCAAACTTCAGGTGGGGGTGGGAGTCTGGGCTGAGCGAGTCCACTGCAGAGGTGTCAGCCCTCGTGCACACAGGGACTCTAACAGGTGTAGCGGCCGAGAGCAGGCCTCTGAGAGGTAGGGGGTGCTGGCTAATTTACACCTGTTCAGTGCTATATGCTCAGGTGTGAATGAGAGAGCTGCCCAGGTGCACATGCTCATGACAGCCAGTGAGTAAAAGAAGCAATTTCTCTTCCCACTGTGCTCTCCAGTCTGCTATCAGGACTGGAAGGGGGGCATCTATCTGCGCTGGGGCCACGGAGTAGGTGGGGTGCTTGAGACTCTCCCAGGTAAGTCTGGAGGCTGGGGTGGGAGTGGGGCAGATCCTCAGTGGGAACCCCCCACTCCCACAGGCAAGGGTTCTGCCAGGTCTTTAAAGGTACGGTCTTCTCCCTGTGGGGTGGGGCCTGGGAACAGCAAGGCCAAGCTGTTACCACTCTTCCTTATTCTGTGTGTGTGTGTGTGTGTGTGTGTGTGTGTGTGTGTGTGTGTGTACTGCTGGCAGATCCCAGGAAAGAACATGATGGAAAAGGGAGGGAGATTAGAACAGGGGGAGCCTACAGGTCTGATATACACTGGCATGCAAGGTGGCTGTGGGGAAGCAGAGATGTGAGTCAGGAGCTCTGGACTTCCATACCAGACTCTCCAAGTCTCGGTGTCCCCAGCTGTGAAATGGGACTAAAGAATACTTTTGTTCTGCCAGGCTTATAGTGTCGTGGGGTGGGTCAGATCAGCCACGTTGGGGCAGGGGAAGCCCAGAGCTTGGGCCTTCTCGGATCCCCCTCTCATACTCAGGCCAACACTACTTAAGTCTGTCATCTCTGGGAAGTTTGAAGGCTGTAGGGGAAAGGGAGGGGGGATAGGTCCCTGGACATCTTTCCAGAGCATTGCCCATCTTTCTGAAGCTGCTGAAAAGCTGAGAAATAGAAGGTTGGGGCATCATGTGTGCCAGCTAGGTCTAAGCTGAGCCAAGCCTGGAGGAGGCTCCGTAAGCAGTTATTGAATGAATGAATGAATGAATGAATGAATGCCTAATTGGAAGGCCAGCCAAACCTCTTCAGAAATAGGACTCAAAGAAGAGGGGGAGGCCCTAAAATTTTGGGGGTTGTGGGTCAGGGGTCCCTACTCCAAGTTGGACAGAAAAGGAGAGAAACAGGAAGGGAATGTGGGCCAAGGTGGGGGGTCTTTTCCTCCCCACCCCCCATGAGATTCAAACAGACATAAGGCTTTGGGAGCCTCCCTTTCTCCATCCTCCCTGCTTGGTATGTGTGGAGCAGAGCAGGACTGTATGCCTGGGAAGTGCTGGAAAAGGTTAGGTGTCATTTTCATCTCCATCCCTAACCCATCATCCCCGTCATCCCAGGGTGGGTTCTTCACAAAGTACTTTGGCTATTCTTGGAAGGCCTTGTTGCATTCTTCCTTCTTAATTTCTTCCCCAGACACCCCTCCCCACCCCACAAAGTCAGACTAACCAGAGGTGGCCAAAGGGAGGGCCTGGGGTCTGCTCCAAGCTTGACCCTTCACCCCCCACCCCCTGCTCCAGTCCTGGCACCTCCAGAGCAGTGTGGTTGCTGCCGGTGTCGCGGTGGAAGAAACTGCCTTTCCGAACGATGGTCACATACAGTTGGGTCTTGGCAGTGGCTTCCTCAGCTTTCCCAGACTGGGTAGGCTGGGGACAGGGCAAGGGAAGAAGACACACAAGAAGGAGAGTGACTAAGGGGCAGACCCTGGCCATAAATCCAGCCCTCTGCACACAATCACTTGGCATTGCTCCACCGGGGCTCCGAGCTGATAATTAAAGCTCATGGTCCCTGCGAGCCCTTCCAAGATCAATATAATAAATCTTCCCTTTTCTATTTGAATATTTCATCGCCCTCACAAGGACCACTGCCTGCCTGCTCTCTCTGTAAAGATGTGATAACAAGGCCTGGGTTGTAAGTGGACAGAGAGCCAGGAGGCCTGGGTGATGATCACAGAATCACAGCTAAAGCACTGTCTTCCAGGTGAGTCATGAATTTCTCTGGGCCTTCCTGGCCCTGTCTGCCCCAGGTATCTCATCCAGGCTTATGGAAGGGGCATAAGGAAGGTAAAGACCCTAGGCCATGGTTGAGGTGGTGCTTGGAAAGAGGATCAACGCAGGACCTGGTGGGAAGCAGGGAGGGAGGAAAGGAGGGGAACTGACCTGAACTGAGCACCCACAATGTGCCAGGTACCTCACTAGAGGCTTTATGCTCATTGTTGCATTCAATTGTCCAAATGGCCATGCTCAGTGTCTCTATTTTGCCAATGAGAAGTAGAGGCCTAGGGGGTTAAGCGGCTGCTATGGATATATTGTTAGCAAGAGGCAGACCTGGGATAGAAACCCAGACAATCTTGCGTCACATTGTTCTTTCCGCCAAACCATAATAGGGTCTGGAGTGCACACTGAGGGGAAAGTATGCTTCTGTTCATCTCTGGCCCAGTGCCTAGCATGCAATCAAAGAGTGAGTTCTTCCTTCCACCAATCGGCATGGGGGAGAGGGAGCGGGCAGGGCAGCTAGTCTGGGAAGTTCAGACCATGGACTGAGGTCCCTGAGGCTCCCCTCTCCAGGCTCATGTCAAGTTCCCTACAAGAGGGGTGCACTCCAGGGAGCACTTTCTTTCCCACACACCCCAACTCTCCTGGGCCTTCTTCCTGCTAAAGCAGTGTGTGGAGGCCGCACAGAAAGAACGGACTTGAGAGACAGCGTGACCTGGGCTCACCCTCCACTCTGCTACTCACTTGCTCTCTCACCCAGGTTGAGAGGATTCCTCTCTCTGGGTCCCAGTCCTATGTGTGCAAAACAGAATTCACCTTGATGATTAAAGATGGTGTCTAGCCCAGGACCTGAAACACAGTAGGTACTATGAAAATACTGTATTTCTTTGATTTTTAGATATATTCCCACTTTTAACATACATGAAATCAGAATATATCTTTAATTGGTGTATTCATTTCATGTAGTAGATGTTCTATGCTATTGGGCTGTTTTACAGAGATGAGTTTGGAGAATTCCAAATTTCTCATGGAAATCGTTCATGTCTACCTGTCAGGAGCTGTGCTTCCTGAGTCTCATAAGACCCAAGACTTATCTTACTGTACGGTGAGCATGGGAGGCTCTGAGAGAATAGCTGGGCACATGAGGGTGGTTACCATCTGTTCTTCCTCTCCTGTTCCAGGCCCACATGGGCCCAGCACCCAGGGCCCTGACTTACCTTCACCAGCTCAAAGTGGTAGGGGTGGAAGAGACTCAGGTATTTGATGGGGATTTGATAGGACAATAGCTCCTCTTTATTTTTATTGTCCATCACCTTGAGGACCATATCTGAAGAGAGAAAAAATGAGCTCAAGGTCAAAACAGGGCTTAGTGGACCAGCGTCACCCCTGGTGAGGTGAGCCAGTGGGAGGTGAGACATTGCTGAGAGCAGGGAGCAGGGGCCATGCTGAGGAACCAACACATGTGTGGGACACACACATGTACACAACTTTAAAAGCACTGTTTGAGCTCCTGTGCAGGGCAAGTGTCCGTGCTAGGTACTGTTGGGATCCAAAGATGCAATTCTGTCCAGTGGTCCAGAAACTCCCAGCCCAGAGATGGACACACACAGTATGGAGCTCCCATCACAACAGACACACATGAGCTGGCACAGAGATATGCACGCAAGCAGGAATAGTACCTCTTCCTAGGAATAAGGCCGCTTCCCTTAGTCAAAGACATTCTCACCAGCAGCTCAGGCAGGAAGGGGAGGGCTTATCTCCCACATGTTGTGAATGGGGAAACTGAGTCTCAGTAAGGAAAAGTGATTTGCTCAAGAAATCTTCCAATATCAATAAAATATCTTCAAGGAAATGAAAATTAGTCTAACACTAAGAATAATGCACCACTTAGAAAACTCCCTCTAAAGAGACTACATTTTGTCAAAAAATGCATGAACTTCAGGATGAACTCTGAGAACATCAATGACTTAGAAATAATCATGGAAATGCTCCTTAGTGAGCACCTGCTGTGTGCAAGACATGGGGATGGGTGCTCCTGAGTCATTATTCCAACAAATCGCCACCACAACCCCTCAAGTAGGCATCACCATCTGTTTTTAAACTGTGGACAGTGGAGCTAAGAGAGGTTTATATTACTTGATCGCCATCACACAGCTAGTAAATGGCTGATGGGAGAGGCTAGGCTTGTAACCCTGGAGGCATCTTTTCATTCTGGAAGTCTATGGTGTGAGAGAGAAGAGGAGATGAGGAGGGAGGAAAAAAAGAGGAGGGAGGAGAATAAGAGAGATGGAGGAGGGAAGGATCTAAAAGATCTAGAGAAGAATGGAAAAGGGAGGATGGGAAGGACGAGAGTACCTGATGGAGACTGGGGTAGCCCCTTGCTCTTTGCCTCTTTCTTGACACATCAGCACCATGGACAGCTGCTGGAGGGGCGGGTTCAGCAGTCTGGGAGCCCTGTGTGGCTGGGTCACTTGGAGCTGGGTGGGTCATTTGGATGAGCATATGGAGGGTCACCTGGGTGGGTCAGTCGGTTAAGTGTCCAGCTTTGGCTCAGGTCATGACCTCATAGTTTGTGAGTTCAAGCCCCGCGTCAGGCTCTGTGTTGACAGCTCAGATCCTGGAGCCTGCTTCGAATTCTGTGTCTCCCTCTCTCTCTGCACCACCCCTGCTTGCACTCTATCTCTCTGTCTCTCTGTCTCTCTCTCTCTCAAAAATAAACAAACATTAAAAGAATTTTAAAAATGACTGTTGGAGGAGCATA
This sequence comes from Acinonyx jubatus, assembly GCF_027475565.1. Classification (NCBI taxonomy): domain Eukaryota; kingdom Metazoa; phylum Chordata; class Mammalia; order Carnivora; family Felidae; genus Acinonyx; species Acinonyx jubatus. Next base: position 31,241,998 of record NC_069386.1, read on the forward strand.
TGGAGGAGGATGAGGAGGAGGAAGAAGAGGAGGAGGAGGCAGAGGAGGAGAAGAGTTTTGCTAATTACTCTTCCTTTCTTCTTTTTTCTCACTGCTACCCTGGAAACAGAGAGGGAAATACATTTGTCGGAGTCCCTCAAGAGCTGGCCAAGTGGGATCTGTGCTCGAAAGAAAGAAGGGGAAATGTGGAAATGGGCATCCAAAAGACCTGAGGTTGCCTTGAAGGAAGTAGAATAAGACAAGAGGTTTGGAATGAGAAGACCTGGCTTCTAATACAAACACGCCAACTTGCTCTGTGACCTTTGTCAGTCACTTAACCTCTCTGAGCTTCATTTTCCTGCTCTGCAAAATGTTAATATTTTAGAAAGGAAAATCGTTGTCTCTCTCCTAATATTGTTGCGGGGAGGGAAATGTGTTTTTCAAGCTATGAAAGTCTAAGCAAATGCTCCTTGTAGCTGTCACTATTTTCCTCTTCATTAACCATCTGTAGTGCTCTGTATACTCACCGAGCCCTGGGCAGAACTGAAAAAAATTCAGCTAGGGGATTCCAGTGCTCCCAGCCAAAACTTCATCAGTAGCTATGGCGGCTGCAGCCCCTCATGGCCACTACGCATGGGCCCTGAGTCCCTAAATCTGGTTGGAATTTGCTGAAGCTGAAGAAGGGGTGAGTGTCCTGCATTTCCTCCTCCTACCCCAGTCTTTGGAGCCCTGTGTGGGCAGCCAGCAGATGAGCTGTGATTGGGGGGAATGGACAGCCATCCCTCCCTGTTCCTGTCTCCATGCTACAAACACGCTTCATCAGCTTCTTCTCCGGGCATTGTGCCTCTCCAGTCTCCCACCGCCCCCTTTGTGTGGCCAACAAGCCATTTCTGCCACCTGCCTGCTTTGGCCCTGATACGGGTCTGCAACTCCCCTTTGCTTTCATTAACACCTCCTTGAGCTCCCTCCCCCTTCCCTCCACCTCTTGGCTTGGCCCCCACCTCCCCACCCCCACCACAGACATCACCACAGCAACCAGTTCCAACCAGGTTCCAATGAGCATCCAGCTACTTCAATCTGCAAAGAGGCACCTGCCAATATTCCCTGCCTGCCCATGAGGCCTCGCTACCCTCTTGTTCCTGCAGTGAGTCCTGTCCCCTCTCTGCTGCACAGATGGGCCCCAAGGCCACTGACTCATCATGTCCTTTCCTATAGTTACATGACATGTGCAGAGCTCAAGGTGGGGTCCCAGACCACGTCTACTCACCACAAACCCTAACTTCCTGTCAGCCACATAGATACATGCACACACACACACACACATACACACATACATGACACACAAACATGCATGCCTCTGGGTACAGACACAAGCATGTACTCACACACACAACGTTCACACATACATACGAGCCAGCGGGCAGGCATTCACAGAGACATGCACATTCAGGCGCACACAGGCACATGCGTGAAATCCTAGGTCAATTTTTTGTCCTCTTCCACATTTTCTCAATTCATCCCAAGAGCCCCACCTACCCCTTTAGAGGCAGAAAAATATCGTCTGGTGTGACCCAGAATTGGCTCTGTCCCCCTTTATTGATGGGCCTCCTCACCCTCTGTCTCTCATCTTCCTGTATCTTTAGCAGCTGGCTTTCTGCTCTTTATGAGGCAGACGGGAGTTCTAAGTCCCTGGTGAGATTTCAAGGGGGGGAAGTAAAGCCGGTCCTCTGAGGGAAGGGCCACCTGCAAGATAGGAACTTGAGGTTCTTCTGACCGGATAAGAGCACAGACGCTGTGCACACCTGTGGGTCTGTGCTGACTATGCCTGATGCCAGTGCCCATAGCTGTCCTGGCATCTGCCAGTCAATACTCCTGGGTGCCCAGCCCCAGGTCTCACCCAAGAGTGGAAACCACGAAGTGCACACACATACTCATGTACACCTGTACCTGGAGATTTCGGTGTAAGCCCTGCCTTGAAAAACTTAAATCACCTCCAGTGTTAGAATTTGCTGAAAGACAGGAGCTGGAAAGGCTTCTGGGGGTGGAGGCAGAGGAACTAGTAGGCGGTTTCTATGACAGTGGCCCGTGGCCCTCAGGAAGCACAGGGACACCACTGTCTCACAATGGGCAGTGCCCAGGAGACAAAGCAGGATAAGGAACCATTCTAGGGAAAAAGCTAGAACACTGGAGCCTCAGCGAGAGTGTGTATGGCTGATCCTAGGTCCTCCACTTATTGATTACCTGAGCTTGGGCCAGTTCCCTGAAACTCAGTGTTCCCATCTAAGCAATGGGAACAGCACTGCTCCTCCCAGGAGGAGCTCCCAGTGAGCGATGTGTGGGGATGTACCAGGAAGCTGTAATGTGCCATTTCAGTGGGAGATGGTAGTAATAACAACCATGAAAATAATAACAGCGGCCGTAAAAAGATAAGCTTTCATTGTCTGGGAAATTCATTTATGTGGAACAACTCATTTTTCGAGCAGACTGAGGAGATGAGGCGTGACAGTATTATGAATTTTTTTCTTTAAAGTGCTTTTAACTGAGCCCAAAGAGGTGTTCAGGTGGCTTCCAGCTGACTCAAGAGGGAGCCTGCCTCTGCCTCACACCCCTCCCGTGCACGCCAAGCCACGTTTCGCCCCCACCTCACCTTCTTGTCCCGCATCCTCAGTTTGGAGCTCCACTTTGACCGTGTCCCCCCAGATGGGGGCTACAGTGGGCTCTGTGGTCACAGATGTGACTGCCTTGGCGTTCTGGTCCTTCACATCCTCAGATGTGGTTTCCCTGGGGAGGGGAGGAGCAGGCTGAGTCAGAGGAAGGGTGTCCTGCCTGCTGCTCACCCCTTCTAGACACATTGTCCATAAATCTGAGCAAAGGGTGGACAGAGAATGGAGAGCTCCCTCCCAGGCAGACACACTCTTGTCATCCCAGGCCCAGGGGATGCCAGGTCTCTCTCCTTGGCTGCCCTGACCGCCTGGGGGACCACCCTGTCTCTCCGGCCACTGCTGAGGCCTTCACGTGGACTCAGGCACCCGAGCCCAAGGGTGGGGATGGGAATGGGGGTAGACTCCTTGCCTGTCTGACTTCCTGCCCTCTGCCTTGGCAGGGTTCCCCAGCAGGCGCCTGTGTGCATAGACTCCCCATCCTGACTCTCTTCTCTAGGTTCTGTTCAGTGGGAGGAAGTCTCTGGGCAGGGCGGCTGTGTGGTGCCCGCCTGGCTGGCTTCTCCTTTGACCTTCGTTTCCCTAAGCTGCTGGCCCAACTCCCAAGGCTCGGCCCAGCTTCCTGGGCTCTGAACCTTTTCAACGGAGCACATGCACACTACTGCCTTTTGCAGCACCCACTTCGTGCAGGGCCCTGGGCTGGACACTTAGAGCTGGGCACGGGGCAAGGCAGGGGGGCGGTGAGGGGTTGTGCAGGGCCAGCCTGTCCAAGGAGAGGTGGGATCTTGGGCCCTCTGCTTCCCAGTGCATCCCACAGGTATCTGACACTTATGTCCCTGAGCTCCCGAGCCATCAAACAGTTCAGCAAGAGAGTTAATACTTCTTCTGTTGAGGAGGTTATTATGTTGGGGCTGTAAATAGCGCTGCTACATTAACTGCAGCAATCATGGGTGAGGAGCCATCCCAGAGAGCCTGGAGCAGGGGGAGCCACGCCATGTACTCAGGAGGGGGAGGTGCTGTGCACCAATGGTTCCCCAGGCAGAAGCACAGATGGTGTCCTCACCAGCCTTGGCCCTACCCTGGAGGCCCCCAAAGGGAGTGTGGCGCAGGCGAGCTGGCCCAGAAACTCAGAGCCAAAGTGCCCCATATGGTAGCTAAATCAGCCTGTGGCCTTCCCAGCCCACCCTGTTCTTCCCCTCCAGGAAGCCTTCAGAGCCCCCTGGTCCTCACTGCTCCCTCTGGCCTCTGGACTTGAGTGACACAGCAGTCTGGATCTTTGCTCCCCAATTGTCTACAGGACTCCTGCGGACAACCATTCTTGTAAGAGTCCTGTCTCCAAGCTCCAGGGCTCAGCTGGAGATTCCTCTCTGCTTCAGCTGAGAGACAGTGTGGCCTGGTGATGACAACAGGGTCCCTGGAGTTCCTAATCGCAGCTCTGCCCCTTATTAGCTGTGTGACTTTGTCAAGGTACGTGCTCTTGTGGTACGTTACTTCCTTCACCTGTGAAATGGGGTTGATAATGCAGGGCGGTTGTGGGCATGAGATGAATTCATGTGTGTAAAGTAGTTGACGTGTTGTTAAGTATCATGATGGTGCTAATCATCATAATCGTTTTAATTGCCCTTTTAATCATCATAATTGTTTTAATTGGCCTGGTGTCCCCCCATCTTGACCCCAACTCTGGGTCTACCTCTGAGGATCTCGGGCTGCCGTGGCCAAGGTATGGAGTCCTGGGGAGAGGACAGGCTTCAGAGCCACACACAACTGGGTCTGAGGCCGCAGTTACCTCTTGACCAGACCACCTGCCCTCTCTGAGCCTCAGTTTCCTCCTCTGTAGGTGGGATCTCCCTCCCAGGGTGGTTATAAGGACTGGGAAGAAAGCATGTTAAGCTCTTGGCACACAGAAGGCCCCAGTTCATGTTATTCCCTCATTTATGACACAAGCTGGGTGTTTCTCAAAAGTCGCTGACCTAGGGCAGCCTGGCAGGGGCAGGGGAGCACCGAGAGAGGGCTGGGATGATAAGGGGCGTGCCTCCCAGACTCAGCCCTGGTCCAGACACTTCGTCTCTGCACACCTGAGAAGAAGGCCCCTCTGGCCTGGGGCTGTGAAGGAGGCTGCCAGGCTGGAGAGGAGAAGGCATCAAGGCTGGCAGGGGTTGGAGCTCCCTGCCTCCTGACTTGCTAACCTCCGCTAACTCAGGGGTGCCGTCTGAGCCCCTCCTCTTGCCCCTCTGTGCCTTACACTCTATGTAAGGATGAGGTCAGTCCTCTACACCCCAAACATCTGACCTGCTCCTACATGGACACCCAGTATTTTGTGTCCCTGGGGGCTACCCAGTGCTCAGAGCAGACAGACTGAGGGTGAGCAAGGGACCTGAACCACAAGCAGTGCAGTGACAGAATGCAGGTCGGAACCCATGACCTGTACTTGCCAGCCTGTCTCCCTCTTGCCGGCAGGAGGGATTCCAGGTGGAAAGAGATGGGGAAGGACAATGGACAAGGCCAAGGGAGCCTGCTGGCGCTGACGCTGCTCAGGCATAGAAGGGGTTAAGCAGGCATCCCTTTCCTCCCTTCTCTCACCAGGAGAGGTCTGTCAGAGCTAGGTGAGTGGAGATGAAATAATTCAGGAGGGGTGAGGCCCCAGGGGAAGGAGGGAGGCTTTTAGCAGGTGGAGGGAGGCTGTCAGGGTAATGGCTTTTCCTGGCACAGCTGACTCCTTCAGGCCTTGATGCTATTCTAGAAACGAGAGATCTAGAGGGGCGAAGGGGGCCAGTTCACTCCTTGCTCCTAGTTCCCATTCTGCACCTCTCAGCTGGGCACATGGAAGGCTAGGTTGTAGGACCCCTGGCCCGTGATGGGGCTCAGGTCTCCCAGGGAAGCTTCCGAGCCCAGGGGACCTCTCCAGGACCTGCCTCCATATAGCTTACTATAAGAGCGGGATCCTCCCTCCGATCCTTAGAGCCCTGGCCTGGATCTCGTAGGCAGGCCCTGGGGGAGCTGCTGGGTGCTTCAGGCTGGGAGCCTGCTGTCAGGGGCTTAGACTTAATCCAGTCATGGGAGGAGCAGTCATACCAGGATGGAACTGGGGTTGGGTTCAGGGGTACAGTTTAGCAATCCTGGGTCCTAAGCTGCCAAGAAACAGAAACCCCTCCCTACCAGGCCCACCCCCCAGCGCACTGGAGGGGTATGTGTGTGTTTGACAAAGCTGCCAGGAGGCCCTTGGGCTCCCACCCAAGCAGGGGGTGGGGGCCAGGCCCAAGCACATCTGTGAGTGGGAGGGAAGAAGCCGGATTTTTTGCTTTCCTTCTACACTGTCACGAAGGGAGACCGTTGTCTGGCCCCAGAGGCCGTCGGTGAGGTGAGCAGTGGGAAAGTACAGGGCACTGATGGGGTGGTGAGTACAGGCTCCTGAGCCATTCCCCCGCCCTCCACCCATCCTCTGAAATGCCCTCTAGAGCATGTATACCTCTAGGGGTGGGGGGTGTGCCATTGTCCCTGCCTCCAGGAAGGCTCCCCTGACCAGCCCCTCCACCAGCCCGTGCACGTGTGTGCACGGACACACAGGCTTCCCCAGGGAGGTCTGTGTGCCACACATTACCCCATCTCCATACCCTCCTCCACATACCAGCCCTCAAGCTGCCTCCCAGTTCTCTAAGCCCACCCCCTGCACTTGCCCTGCCTGTCTGCTTGGTCTCCCACACTCCTCAAGGTGTCAGAGCATGAACAAATGTCAAAGTCTGGCCTTGACAGGGTCCAGGGCTTTGGAAGCTCAGGATGCAGACCACCTGCTTGTCCTGAGTGTTGATCCCAGGGCAGCCCCTAGGGTATCAGGGGGAAAGGGAGGACCCTAATTTGGACCTGTTCTGGCTGCAGGGGTCCTGGCTAGGCAGGACCCGGAATCCTGGAAGACCAGAAGGATGTTCCCAGAAGCCCCAAGGAAGGAGATGCTTGGGCAGAATGAAGATGGATGAAGGGCAGAACCTTTACATAGATGGATGGGAGAACAAGAGGCCTTGTAATCTTTTGACCGGGTCCTCCACAACCCTATCACTTGCTCACCTGGGAAACTTAGAGGCAGGTGAGGAAACAGGTTCAGACTAAGATTCCTTAAGGCCAGATGCCCAGTGTGTCATGACTGGACCCCATTCTGTCCTGAGAAGGCAGCGCAGTTCCCCTCTACTTGCACTCTCCATGTCAGCCTCTGGGCCAGGAAGGCCAGCCTCCCCATCCCCCAGAAGTCTGAGGCAGCCAGACTCCCAGGCATGGACCTCCTTCCATCCCTGGAGGGCACAAAAAAAACAATGACCTGTCCCCTGCCCAGGTCTCCAGCCTTATGCAACAGGGGTAGAATGGGAGCGTTGGCCCCTGCAGAGGTGGTCACCTGAATGGGGTGGTCAAAGGCTGGATTCTTGGGTTTGTGACCCTGCCTGGGCTGGACTGGGGAGGCAAGGTTTCCTGGAGGATGCAGGGCTTGAACAGACAGAGAGGAGAACTTTTCCAATCGGAGGATAGAGCCTGAGGCTTTGAGGAGCCGTGAACAGGTCTGGGGAGGGCATGGCTGGCTGACCCAGGGTCAGTGTGTTGGGACATGGGTTGGGGCAGTCAGAGACAACAGGGAGGCTTGTGGTCCTCCCTGACCTCGTGCCTTTTCCAGCCCTCTTCTCTCCACACGCATGTGCATTGTCCTCTGAGGCCAGACAGGAAGGAGGAGAAAGCCCTGCCTTCTCACCTCTGGCCTTGGCCAGGCTCCCCTGGGATTGCTGGGCAAGAAGGCTTCCTCAAAAGAGGAGCTAAGACCCCAGGCAGGAATGTCTGGTCTGAAGCTCCTTTCTCTCCCCCTCCCACCGTACCAGACAATAGCCCATCACCATCAACATCCCCCCTCCATGTGTGCCCCCCACCCAGCCCCCAGTACAGCTGGTTCTTATGGATTTTGAGCTCTTGGGAGGATGCCACTTGAGGCATAAGAAGGGCTGTTATTCTCAGCAAAGCAATGGCTCTCATCCTGGGTTTCATTTATTAATTGGACTCTAATGAACCATCACTAATTGTTGATGGTGCTACACCACTATAGGTGGGCCTCGATTTAAGGAACAACCGACTCTGGAGCACTGGAGGCCAGCCAACTCCCCGTCCACATGGGCATGGCTGCTCCCCCCCCACCCACCCCGTACCTTCCCACAGGGGGCGGGTGCTGCCCTGGAAATCAGAAACGAGCACTCCGGTAGAGGGAAAATTCTTTCTACAAAACAAGAATTCTGCTCCTCACTTTCCTACCCATACTTCATCTGAAATAATCCCATTGTTCTCAGGGGAGCCCCTCAGGGTCAACCACGCACCTCTCTCCATGCTCAGGGAGGCAGCAGGGCAGGGGGATTCGGTCCATACAACCCAGGGCAAAACCTCACCCCACAGAATTTTGTGATGGGTGCAAAGCCAGACTCAAGCTCCAGTCTGTTGGGCATGGTCATACCCTGCATCCTCTCCCAGGGAGGATTTCCTGGTTTTCTAGGGAAAACTTTTCTCTCCATGGAAGCAGGAGGTGGTGCATGGGCAACTGTTACCTGCCAGCCTCTGGAGTGTCCAGCTGCGGTCAACCCTGTGGCCTAGCTTGGCGAGGGGCCCAGAGAAGCATCTTCTTAGGAAGGGAGAGGGTACAGCTGGCTAGGAAATACCATGGCCCTACGGGATGAAATGATAGTCCCTTGGCAAGGTATAGGCCTGGGTGAAACAGCCCTGGGAGGTCTCTCCATGACTTGAGATCCTTCTTGATCACTCTGAACACCCCCTCTCTGAGTATCAACTTCTCATGGATGTAGCCTTAGCACAGGAGGAATGTGGACAGACATATAGGTGAACTTCCCAACCTCAGGAGAATGACCTGAATCACTCTCATTCTTGTCTCTGGCCTAACTTGTATGGTGTATGGTCCACATTCTGAGTCTGGCATCTCAGACATAGAGCCCTGCCTCCTGCCCCCTTCTCAAGAGACCAGCCTTCCCAAGGGGCCCAAATACCCAAGTGCTGGCTGGGGTCTGGAGCCTGCTCAGTCGCCCTCTGCCTTGGGAGACTGTGGGCAAAGGACAGGTGGGTATTATCTGTTTAGTACCCCCACCACACACACACACACACACACACACACACGCGCGCGCGCTAGGTGAGCCCCTCAAGGGCTTGTCTTGTCACTGCTGAAGCTGTTTCCAGTTCCCACCTAGGCACAGTGGGACCCAGCAAATGTTTACTGAATGGGGGAAGGTGTGGAAGAACCTTCCTTTCCTCTCCAGCTCTGCTAGGCCAGGCCCCTGGCCCAGACTGCTGGGAACCTGCTCTAATCTGGGGCAGCTTCTCAGTACTGCCTCAGAAGCAGCTGTTGGGCTGGGACGAGGGTTCAGATCTCAAGTTCTAAGCCCAAGTACATCCTCAAAGGGAGGGAAGCAGAGCCCAGCTGCGGGGACTGGGCTCCCCGAAGGCCCTGGGGCCCCAGGGCCGGATCCTGGGTCTGGTTTTCCTGCCACACTGACATCCTAAGGGCCCCCAGTCATAGTCACAGGCTGGCCCCAAGCCCTGCTTCTCCAACACCCCCAGGGCACCCTAGCATGTACACGGCACTTTCCACAGGCCCCAGAGCTGCCCGAAAGTCAGGCAACAGGTCACAGGGAGGGAGATACAGGACAATCAACCTTTCTCCCCACTCAGGGCCAGCAAATCTGCCCCTACCTTTGTTTGGGGGCAGCCACCGCCTGCCCTCCCCAGGGATAAAACCCCACAGCCTCCTGAGCATTTCTGGGCCAGTCATGCTGAAGGCTGGAGAGAGTGGATTAGTGTTCAGGCTCACAGGCTGTGGGTTTGAGTCTCAGCCCTACCGTGCTGCGTGGGCTCATCCTTTAAACATCTCTGAGCTCAAGGCAGTGTTCCATATCTCACAGGCTTCTGGATGGATGGTGAGCCCCAGGGGGGCAGGGGGGAAGGGGACGAGAAGGCCAGTTTGGGAAGGCTGAGTCTGAGGTGGAGTATACATCGGCTGGTGGGTCCATGGGGCTACAGGGCAGGAGAGAGGACTGGGCTGGAGCTAGACATTCCTGGACCTTCAGGACAGGGCTTGGGGGTAGCCTGGGATGAGGGAGATCTTCAGGGGGTGGGGGGGAATGAGGGATCCAGGGAGATGCCAAGGACTAAACAGGGAGCACCAACATTGACCGGGTATGGGGTGAAAGGATCCCACAGAGGAGTGGCCAGAGAGAAGAGGGAATCAAAGGGGGCTCGTCCTGGAAGCGAAGAAAGAGGGGGCTTCAGGAAGGGGGATGTGCCTCTGAGACACATATAGAGAGTGGGTCCCCACGGGGAGGCCCCTGGGAGAAGAGGACAGCTGGCCAAGTTGGAGGCTGAGTCTGAATGGGTGGAGGGATCAGGAGAAGACATGACGTGAGGCCCAGAGATTCAGCTGCGCAGAGGTGTTTGGTCTGTGTGTAGAAACTGGCTAATTTCACACAACAATGTGGATTTCTGACTTCTCATGAAAAACAGAGACAGCCCACAACCCAAGCCTACAGTCCTCCACGGCAGGAACCTGAGGGACTGACTGGGGGCTGCTTCCCCGAAGGAGCCCTGCGCTCTTGACTTGGTCTCACACACTGGCTGCTTTCAGCATCTGTGGAGCTGGCTCCTCAGGCCTGAAGACACTGACTTTGCTGCCCCCGGTGCCCCTCCCTCTGATGGAAGCTCACTGCGTGTAGGGAGACAGCACAAGGGCAGGAGGAGCTGAACTGGACCCCAAGCCCCAGTTCCCTGCCCAGTAGCCTGCCTCCCTCTTTGATGGATGCCAGACCATGCAGCATCTGACCTGGAAGCCTGAGGTGGGAAGCAAGGGGCACAGAAGCCAGTCAAAGCCCCAAGGGGGGACCCCACTTCCTGGCCATCTGTGATGCCCCAGAGGCAGGGGTGGGGGAAGGAGGGGCCCTGTCAGCAGCTTTGCCCGTGCTTAGAAATAAGCAGCCGAGACAGCCTGTGTGTTATACAATGAGGACACCAGGAAAGCTCCCCACTGGCCTGCCTCGTTGCCTGAAATCTCCCCATTAAAACTTGCTTCTCTTGGTACGCATTGGCCTCTTGGGCTGCCCTCCAGGATTCCAGTGCCTCTGCAGAAGAGCCCATGCTTTTTGGGTCTGAATAAGTGTTTCGGGCATGAGAAGGACCTCAGGGGCCCCGCATGGCGGTGATAGGGGAACATCTGGAAAGATCCTTATGGATTCAGTCTGGCTTGCGGGGGGGGGGGGGCGGGGGACGGTCTCAGGCAACCCTCCCCTTTTAACCACTGACACCAGCTGTGTTTACAGCTCTGGGATACAAGGCCGTTCTCACTGAACAAAAATTCTGAGGCTCTGAGCCTCAAGGGACTGACATCATTTGGAGAAGGTGTGGAGAGGTCTGGCCACACCATAGGCTGGGGACTCTGCAGGGGAGATAAGACCCGAGATTCTCAGGCCTCTCCAGGGCCTTCTCCCCCATGCTGTGCCTTTTCCCACAAGCATCCTGCTGGAAGGGAAGGAACCTTGGCCTCTACCAGAGAGAGTCACTAGTGGCCAAACAGAGACACTTATCTTTATCTGCTCCATTCTTACTGGCCAACCAGACAAGTCCCTTCACTTCCCTGGGTCTTGACCTCTTTGGCCATCACATGGGGCTAATGCAACCTGCCTGCCAGGGCTGCTGTATTAGAGCCAGGGTGCAGAAGAACCGAGCTCTGTGTGAGCTCAGCGTGGGCCACCATCAGCAAATGGGGGCTGCTTTTTTCCTGGCACTGTCCCATGCTCACTGTCACTGTGTGTATTTTTGTTATTTTTGCTGAGCCCAGCCCTCTGGCTGCTGAGACAAGCTCACGGGTCACCTATGAGTCATGCCAGGCCTCCACCCACTCTGCCCAAATCCCTGCCCTCTGGAGCCTTTGGCCAAGGCTCACAGCCAGGCGGGGGGAAGGTGTGGGCAATCCAGATCCCAGGAAGGGTCTTCAGACTGCTCACTGGATCTCCTCTGGAAGTCTGGGTTAGGACCCTGAGGCCAACACCCCTTCTAAGAGGGGCAACCACTGCATGAGGATCAAGTCAGGGAGTGAGGTTGAAAAAGCTTTTAGATTTTGGAATCCTGGATCCTGGCTTGGGTATGCACTATAGTTCTGTGACTCTGGCCACCTCACAGAAATCTGCTGAGCCCTTAGTGACCTCATCTGCAAAATGGGGATAATATTTTACCTAGCTCAAAGGACTAAGTGATGATTAAATTATGGGAAGCACATACATACCACACACACACACGTACACACACATAGACAAACACACGCATTCCTAGCATATATGCCAAGTACATGGTAGGCACTTGGTAAATATGACCTTTAACCTTCTCCTACGAGGACCTTACACAATTGTCTTACTTTCAGTACTTTCTCCAATTAGTCACTAGGGTCAGAGCTCTGTCTGTGGTCAGGGTAGGGGCCCAGTGTGTGATTAGGGCTCAGTCTATGACCGGAGTCAGGGCTCAGCGTATGACCAAGGTCAGTCTCAGTCTGGGACCAGGGTCAGGGCTCTCAGGCTCACCCAAGAAAACCAAAGATCCTCCAAATATGACTCACTGGCTCTGACCTGTGCTCTGCCCCGCCCACTGTGGCTCCGGCCAAGCCTTCCCCCACGTGCACAGAGGAAGCAGCCTTTCCCCTCCCGGTCCTGGCTCCAGCCCTGTTCCTTAGCTCTGGGCAGCAGGCGGTCAGAGCAGCCACTGCCAACTGGCAACCCAGCCACCAATCCTTTGGCCGAGGGTTAGAACCCCACAGGATGTCTCCTGGCTGACCCCTTCCCCAGACCCTGCCTGTGAGGGCACCCCCCCACCTGTCAGGGCTACTGCCTTCCTGGTCCCTGCTGGGCTCTGACTGGCAGGTCTCTCTGTGCCAGGCCAGGAGGCAGGTGTTGGGCACTGCTCAGGCTCAGATCGGTCAGGGGAGACCTGGGGCCCGGGCACTGGCCCAGCAGACCTGGACTTGGAATCTGTCTTGCATGTACAGCTGGGGCTCTTGTTGTCTCTTAAGAACGGACACTATTTCCCAGGCCAGAGCACGAATCAGCTTGGCAAGCCTTGAAACAGCACAGAGACCAGAATAGACATCCTGGCCACGGGAAGACTAAGACTCAGAGAGGGACAGGGACTACCCTGTCAGGGGCAGTGAGCCAGATTCTGGGGTTTCCTGATCCCATTCTCGCTTTTCTCCACTGCCCCACCGCTTTCTTCTGACAGATCTTCCATGCCCACCGTGGGCACTGGGGGTAACCTTTACTCTGTGTCATACTTCACACCTGTCAGCATCTCCTACTGGCTCCCCATCCATACAGCCCTCTGAGGCAGCTTCCTGGGAGAGGCATTTGAGCAATGAGAGGACAAGGAACCTTCCCAAAGTCACAGAGTAAGCTAGAAATGGGGATTCATTCAACAGTTATTGACAGCCTCCTATGCTCTGGGTGCTGTGTTAAATAGTAGGGATAGAATGGGGAGCAATACAGACCTGGTGGTCACTTGTTGAACTAGAGGGCCACTATGGGGGTAGGTTCGAGGAAGAGTAAGCCAGGAATCCCATGAAAGCACATCAAACTTGTGAGGCCAGCTGTGACACTGCAGAAGTAAAAAGTCCCAGGGAGGCGTGGAATGTAGGAAACTTTGGCCTGGTCTGGGAGGTCAGGGGGGACCTCCTGGAGGAGGTGATTTAGCTGGGATCCAAAGAGGGGAGGGGAACGGAGAATGTTCTGGGGGAGGGATCCTGAAAGGCCTAGGGAGAGAGGAAACAGGGTCTGCTCAGAGAACTGAGAGATAGACACGTGGTACAGCTGGAGCGAAGAAAGGGAGATGGGAGTCATGCTGCTGGGGATCTGGAGGGGGCCGCAAGGACCCAACCTTGCTGGGTCTAGAATCCTCTTTACCCTGGGAGCAGTGAGAACCCTTGGGGTTTGAAGATGGGTAAGATCAGATGTGCTAAGAAGAGAAAAGTGCAGAAGCTTAAGGTGGGGCGAGCCGGCAGAGAGAAGCAGCCAGATTTCAGATACAGAAGACACATTTACAGGACTCGGGGATGGAGTTGGGGGGGGGGGACGTTGGGGTGGGGGGAGGAATACGACTACTGACAGCAGGATGAGGATGTTATGCAGACAGTACAGAGGAAGAGGACGACCAAGGGTTGAAACCTGGGACAGGCCAGCATCTGGAAAGATGAGATGCCCAGCGGACGTAATGGGGTCAAGCACAGCCGTCATTTTAGAGAAAGCTATTTCAGAGGAGTAGAGGGGTCAGACTGGAAGCAGGTCAATGGCTCAGATGGAAAGAGTTGGAACCACAAGATGAGCCACGTGGACTTCTTGGTCTGGGTCAATCACGGCGAGAGGTGTGCTCTATTATACTAGATCGGCTTGAGGCTGGAGCCTGCACAGGAGTGAAGTGACCAAGCCCCCAGCTAGGGAGTCCCCATCATTAGACCTGAGTTCTCTTCAGCTCCCCACTAATGGGCTGAATGAGTAAATGACTCCGGGGTACTCTTAGGCCTGTGCTTTAACTCCTACTCCACCATTGTCCCCACAGGTCGGCCTGCTGGGGATGCAACAGACCCAGAGAGAGAGCAGAACTAGGCAGGGACAGGAAGCCCCAGAGGTGAGACCCCTAGGGATGGCAGAGAGCAGGAGGCTCAGCCAGGAGACCAAGCTGAGGGCACCAGAAACACAGGCATGAGAATGATGAGAAAAAGTGTTTTGAAAGACTATGGAAGATCAATATTATTAATATATATTAAATATATACCCTATATACTTTAAGCATTGCAACATTCATCGTGAGAGGAAGGAACGCTTAGGGGGACTGGCTTCTCATGCCTGTGGTCTGCTTTATTAATGGCGTATCTGGAATCAGACATCCAGGGCACATCAGATTCTTCCCAGGGCTTCTGGCTTCTGAGGGTCTGGGTCGTCCCTTTGGGGTTCCTGCCTGGGGCTGGGGGCTCGCTGCAAAAGCCTCTTTCAGGTTCCTGACAGCTGGGCCTTCCTTCTCAGAAGCCCTCCCTTCTGCTGTCATTTGCATCTCATTAGCACCCCCGGGGCTGGTGGCTGCTCAGCCGCCTGGAGCCCTGGAACGCCCCGGAACGCGGGGCCGCAGGCTCGGCCGGGCTCTGCTCCCTGCCCCCTCCCTGGGTGGAGATGGGTGCAGCCATGCGCTCTCCCCGCCGCCCCCACACCCCTCACCCAGGCTCCGGCCGGCTGGGCTCCTGCCGCGCGTTCCCATGGCAACCGGGTGAAGGCGAGGGTCGCGGTGCCCGCCGCAGAGCAACGCGGCGCCCCGCTCCCCGCCCCGCCGCCCAGGCTGGCGTGGTGATAGGCAGGGCCTCAATCTCCCGAGATGATCGGCGATAATTGGTTTATGGAAATAGCTGAGGGGAGAAGGCGAGCTCCCTGCCAAGCCCACTCTCTGCCACCTGTCCCTCCTCACGGCGGAAATGGAGTTGGGGGAGGGGAGGGCCGAGGAGCTGGGTGGGTGGGTGGAAATGGGCCTTTTGAGACAAGCAAGTGTCCCACCTGTTGGTCTCCAGCACACCATCTACCCTCCTTTCAACTGTGTGGAGGGGCGGGGGTTGTTGTCATAGCTACTGGCTGGCTGTCTCCGTGGCTCCTTGATCTCTAAGTCCGCGCTCAGGCCCAGGCTGGGCGCGTTGTGGGGGAAATGGAAGACCTGGGATGTGTCCTCTGGAGCCCCAGTTTGGGGAACAGAAGAACAGCCCATAACTGTAATTATGTGAAGTGTGTCAGATCAGAGTTGCCATTGCTGTGCAGCTCCAGAGAGGAGAGCTCAACTTTGGTGGCTGCCTGGAGGAGGAGGCAGTCAAGAATAAGGCTTTGAAGGTGGGATTTCAGCAGGTGTTGGGTGAGGGCTGGGGCAGGCACTCCCCCAAAGGACATGTGGGCAAAAGCCTGAGGCAGGCACTGAACTGGAATTAGTAGAGGAGGGGAGGTGTAGAGTAGCTTGTGGGGAGGCCCTGGTGGCTCCCACTGTTTACAGAGGGGCTCAGGGATGACAAGCTTGGCGGAGGGGTTACTGTGCAGTGCTTCACAACCAAGATTGAACGGATGTCCGACCTCCGTACGGAAGGTTGGCTGGATGGACACTCTGTCACCCCCTGATGCCCTCCTGGGAGTAGCGAGGCCCACAGCATGGGCAGCAGATGGCGTGGCGGGCCTCACTCGGCCACCAGGCTGGGAGAAGCGTGCAGCCTGATTGCAGCTGGCTGACGGGAGACGTGGGGTGCATTAAAGGACCAGAACTAGGGAAGTCCCTAAGATAGAAATGACCTGAGAAGTGGCGGGGGGGGCAAGGAGGAAGATGGCTGTGAGGACCTATCCCAGAATAGGGCGTGGGGGGATGGGGCACCCAGAGTCCCGGAGAGGCAGGCTCAGGCCTTCTTCCTTTGATCACCACCCCACTCCAAGCCCAGCCCAGCCCAGGCTTCTGTATCCAGGGGCCCTGCCTCCCTGAGGTCAAACTGTGGCCAAGCCCTGCCCAGCTGGCTGTGGGATCAAGGAGTGGCTCTTCCTTCCTTCCCCAGTCCTGGTGAACAGCTTCCCACGCAGCAGGGAAGATGTCAGGCCTCACGCATACAGAGCCTCCAGCCCCTGTGTGATTCACACTTGGCTTTCCTCTCTGGGTATCACGGTCCCCGCCCCAACCTTTGGTTGCTCACACTCCAAATATCCATCCACTGGTTTCTGCTCACAGCCCCGCACCAGCCCCTGTCCCTACTCCCGGCACCACTTACACTACCACGTATGGCCACGGCTCGGAGCCATCCTTGCAGGTGGGTAGGTTGGTGGCCCCGTGGAGAGTGACCATGATGGTCTCCTTATTAGGGGGAGACAGGTGGCTGGTGACAGATTCCACACTCTGTGAGGTGTTCAGGGGCTCCTCTGGGCTCTCAGTGACCTGTGGAGAGAGCCAGGGCTGAGTGGCCTCTTCCCGGTGGTCCCCTGCCCTTACTGCCTCCTTAGAACTCCAGTCCCTCACCGATCCCCTCCCCACCAAGTGCCTTTCCCTTTGTCATCCACCCACCCCCACCCAGTTTGGTCAAAGGGCACTTGCCTTTGACCCCATCTTCTCCCTACCTCTGTCCCACACCCCACGTCTGCCCCAGTCCGTGATCACTTCCTGCGGAGGGAGACAGGGCTTCATCTCTCAAGTCCAGTCTCACTGCTAAAACCTTTGCTTTTGTGGGTGCCCTTGCCTCTAATTCCTAAATCCCACCTGCAGCTAGCCTTCTCCCTCGGTCTCTCCTGTAACCTCAGCCCAGTCCATCTGTCACCTTAGGTCCTTCCTGTGCACAGCCCCTTACAGTTTACAAAGTTCCTCCACATCCATGGAGTCACCCAAGGCATTAATGAAAAGGGACGAACGTGTCTGTCCCAGATGCCCCTCTCTCTTCTCCCCAGAGAACCCTGCAGACCAGGAAGGAGTGGCACCTGCCTGCACATGGCGCCCCCTAGGCTGGCTGCCCCAAGCGGACACACTTGTGGGAGCTCACCAGCTCACCAGCTTGTGACTCAGGGCCTGAAGGACCATGGTATTCAGTGAGAGCTGCTGAGAGGAGACAGAAGCAGCGGCCGGGCAATCAGGAAAGGCTGCTGGGAAGAGGAGGACCTGAAGGGTTGGGACCTTTTATCTAGAAAGTTTGCATGAGGCACCTGGGTGGCTCAGTCGGTTGGGTGTCCAACTTTGGCTCAGGTGATGATCTCACAGTGGTGAGTTTGAGCCCCGTGTCAGGCTCTGTGCTGACAGCTCAGAGCCTGGAGCCTGCTTCAGATTCTGTGTTGCTCCCTCTCTGCCCCTCCTCTGCTTGTGTTCTCTCTCTCTCTCAAAAATAAACATTAAAAAAAAAAATAGCAAGTTCAGTCTGTCAGACCCTGACAGGGGGCAGGCCCTGGTAGGGGGATCCCCTGGCTCAGTCCTGATGAGCACCGAGCGTCAGCAGAGCTGGGTTTAAACCAGCTCTGCTCCTCAACACCATGGACCCGAAGCCCCGTCATGCTGAGAGTCAGTTTCCCCAATGGGACAATGTGGGCTTGGACCAGCCTATTTGGAAGCTGCCCTGCTTCCTGTGTGAGGGCCCCAGTTCCCCACACATTGTCTGCTCCCACCTTGAGCCTGAGGGTTCTGGGCGCAGTGACTCCTGGCTCTCAGAAGCCCCTGGGCAGAGGGAAAGGGAAGGGCCTGAGGACTTTGACGCCTCTTAACGTCATTCCGTTCTGATGATAGTGGCGGGGTGAACATTACACGAGCCCTGACAGCATGGCCTACCAGCCCTGCCTTCAAACCATGTCTAGGGGGCCCCTGGGTGGCTCAGTCCGCTAAGTGTCCAACTTCGGCTCAGGTCATGATCTCAGGGTTCATGAGTTCGAGCCCCACATCTGGCTCTGCGCTGACAGCTCGGAGCCTGCTTAGGATCCTCGCCTCCCTCTCTCTCTGCCCCTCCTCCACTCGCGTGCACTCTCTCTTTCAAAAATAAACATTAAAAAAAAACAAAACAAAACTCATGAAACCATGTCCAGACTCTGACCCCTTCTGCATGCCTGACTGTTTCCTTTCTGGCACTCCCTCCACCCTGCCCATCTCACAGAGCAGCCAGAGTGATCCTTTACAGATTTCAATCAGACCAGATCTGTCACTGCTCAAAACAGTGGCTCCCTGTTTCCTTCAGAGCTTCGCTGGCCCGTCAGGACCTACACACTCTGGCCCAGGAAACCGACCTCGCCTCATGCCCCTGGGCGTCTTGCCCACTGGCTCCAGCCCCGCTGGCCTCTGGGTGGTTTCTTGCACATCCCAAGCTGGCTCCCACCTTCAAGCCTTTGTCTGGGTGGGTCCCTCTTCCCCTGTATGTCTATCCCTGTGGCTTGTTCCCTCACTTCCTACAGATCTAATGTTATCACAAAGGCCTTCTTGGTACAATCTGTGGTCCTTGACTAACAAGATGACTAATTAGGAGGTGAGAAACCCCCAGCCCCAGAAGTGCCAGCTCTACAGAGAGACCCCTCCTTCTGCCTGAGGAAGGCCCCCTCCGCAGGACCCAGGGGGCGCCTATCACCATCTGCAGAGGTGTTGAGAGTTATCCTTCCCCCTCTCCCCCTCCCCCCTGCCAGGCCATGATGGGAGGAGGGGAGGGAGGTCAATGTGCAGAAAGAACCCCTACCAGAAGGAAGGGGCCGGGGAAGGGGGAAACAGGCTCAGTGTCACCTCTCGCCTCATAGGTCAGAGATACTGCCTTCCTAATGTCCCACCCTCACTGTGTGCCCCCCGTAACCCACTCCACTCTCCATCAGTCTTTTGGTTTAGTGCCAGGGGAGCAAGACCAGCGACCTGGAGTGTCCAGAAATGTAGGTTTCAGTCCAGGTCTGCCCCAGCTCCCAGTGGGGTCTTACTTTTCCCACCTGGTCAGTGGGGATATCTGGAATGGTTTTGTAATCTTCCCTGTGGAAGGCCTAATGTTCTGCAGTGAGGTCAGGAGGGGTGACTAACATGTCTCTCCATCACCCTGATGCCCAGGAGAAGCCCAAGATGGTGGCCCCCTCCCCCTTGTTTCTGTGGGGGTACAGGGCCTGTCCCCAGCCTCCTATGGCCCCCAGAAGTGAGGACCCAGCATCACGGTAGCCCCACGGCCCAAGCAGTGATTCTGCAGACCAGGCCCATGAGTTGTGTCCTCTCTCTGTCCCCTACTGCCTCTATGCCTCCCCTTGTGGGACAGCCTTCTGGGAAATACAGCTTCCAGGAGGCTGGACAAAACTGCTCGTGCTTCACTTCTGGGCATGAGGCCAGCTGCCAGGCTGGCGCCTCCTGGTGAGGGCCGCAGGCATGTGCCGCTGGGCAGGCTGGGCCCAGGGCCAGGGAGGCCTGGAGCGGGGACTGTGGGCCAACCTCTCAGCCTTCCCCTTCCTTCCTTCCTACCTCTGGAAGGACAATCTGCAGGCTTCCCTCGGAGCTGTGTCTGCATCAGGACCAAAGTCCCCCCTCACCCGGATTCCGGTTCCCCAGCTGTATCTTAAGGGCTTTGAGTTAAAAAAATGGCCTTTCATGTTCCCTCTAGTTTCAGCATCTAAACTTGCTTGGGAGTTACAATGGCCACTGGAGGGCCCTCTCCTAGGTGGGGCATCAGGCTCAGGGAGACCAAAGCCCTTGTGTCTGGGCCCTCGGCTTTGCTAGCGGGCAGAGTGGGAAGTGGGATGGGGTCTGTGTCTCCACCTTGTGAGGTCTCTGCTCTGCCCTGTTAGTGTTTTCTGGACATGCTGAGCTTTCTCTGGGCCACAACGTATACGCCCTCGGGCTCATGACCCAAGTAGCCAGTACTTGTTAGTAAGTACTAGCCATGGGAGTTGTGGCGTTTGGACAAGGAAAGACTCTTTCAAAGATGTCGCAAAAATCAGAAATCATAAAGAAAAGACTGATTGCTCGGATTACATTAACAATCCACACCAACTTCTATGATAGCCTCCAATTCACCACAGTCCAGAGAAAAAACAAATAGGAGAAAATATCTGCAATATATATAAAGGGATGAATATCCCCAATACACAGAGAACTGGAAGCATCACCACAATAAAAAAGACATGAATAGAAGCTTCACAAAAGAGGAAATAGGAATATGTAATACTATATGTACACAATATGAACATTCTTACAGGAGATTCTACCAGTCATTAAAAATGTTCCACAAAATTATGAATTAAACAAAACAAATCTGGGGCACCTGGGTGGCTCAGTTGGTTAAGCGTCTCGCTTTGGTTTCAGTTCAGGTCATGATCTCATGGTTCGTGAGTTCAAATCCCAAGTCGGGCTCTGTGCTGACAGTGCGGAGCCTGCTCAGGATTCTCTCTCCCTCGCTCACTGCCCCTCCCCCGCTTGCACACACTCTGTCTCTCACACACTCTCTTTTTAAATAAGCATTAAAAAACAATAAATCAAACAAATCCATTTCCTTCTCAGGGCTCCTACGAATGCTCCTTGGATCCCCAAACCCAGTTTGGGTGGGTGGGTGGGAATGAGCTTCAGGACCAGCTGGCAGCTTAAGGCCTCTAGGTCAGGCCAGCCTGGTGCCTGGTCCTGAGTGTGTGACATTCAAGAAAGTAGCTTAAAGGGTAGAGTCAAGGGGAGGAGCCAGCTGTGGGTAGAGAACACCAGGAACCCCAGACACCAAAGTCGAGGGTAATAAAGTAGAAACCACAGTGGGGCACCTGTAGCTATTTGGTTTGAGTCTAACAGCAAGAGAGGGTGTTCCCAACTTAGCAAGTACCTGGTGCCTTTGGTCTTAGCTCATTCTGCCACCCCAGTCGGTACTTGGCACAGTTGAGGCCATAGGCTCAGCCTTGCCATTTAGCAGGAGACAAGGGAGGCCTCATATTGAACTGTCTGCATTTCACCACTCAGAGATTTTAGTCCCCTCCTGGCAAGGTCTTGCTGTTCTGTCACAGATATTTATTAAGCACCTACTATGTGTCAGGCACTGTTCTGAATTCTGGGGATACAGCAGTCATCAAAACCAACAAGAAGCCCTTCTTTCTAGGAGTTGGAGCATCTGCGGCCTGGGGCAGGGGTCTGGGCCAGGGCTGGAAGGGTGGAGGATGGTGGAGCATTGGCAGTCCCAGGGCAGCAGTGTGGGAATCTCCCAGAAGATCCTGGAGGGGGATGGTTGAGGCATCTCAGTAGGGTCTCTGCACCTTTGTGACAACACAGCAAAAACTCCTTTCCAGGCTATGCGGGGGCAGGGGTACTATACCCATTCAAGCCACATTTTTCTCTGGGTCATGGGGATACAAGACAGAAACAACCAGGTAAGGGTACCAGGAGCTGATAACACCTGCAAACACACCGAATTCAGATCCCACGTGGCCCTGGAGTACAGCATGCCTACCTTGGAAGAACACCGAGAGACCACCTCACTCTCCATTTCATGGCTGTGAAAACTGGGACCCGGATAAGGGAAGCTTTTGTCATGATTTAGGAGCAAATAAAACAAGGGACTTTGAAGGAGAGATGAGCTCATACAGATGAATGACCCCTGCCCCTAGCCCTCACCTTTTTCTTTTTCCGTCCCATCCTCTTGGGGGCAGGAGTGTTTGGCCTTGTTTAACAATCTTGGGGACCAGTACCTGATATTGGTGGCTGACCAGGCACTAGCCCTGCCCAGCTGGCCTGGGCACCGTGGAGTCTTGGGGCTTGGCAAACAGTATAGAGCGTCAGTGTTGTCTCGGGTTGGGGGGGGGCATATGCTGGCTCTGGGAGCTAGATGGGGGGGGGAAACAGTGGGGGGTTGGAGATGGCGAGGTGGGGGGCAGCCTGGCACTTTCTCAGAAGTGAGACATTCTTGGAGTGGAGGTGTCCTCAGGGCTCTGGGCTGTGACCAGCTGGGTAGGGGTCAGCAATGGAAACAATCGGCTCTTTGTACCCCCAGGAAGGTAAACACAGGGGTGGCCCTTTCTCTGCCAAGACCTGGAAAAGCTGTGAGCTTGTCCACCCAGCTGGGTCACCTGGGCAACACTGTGTGACGTCATAGGGCAGAGCAGAAGCCACATGGGTATAATCCAGGTATAGTGGGGCGGGGGAGCAGAAGCCCTTCTCCCTATTTTTGGAGGTGGGTCCTGCCTGCTCTCTGGCATCCAGTCCTCACCCTCCCTGCTTTTGAGACCCCAAACAGTCTATCAACCCGAGTCACCAATGGCTCTGTATGCCCAGCCCCACTGTGGAGACCCAGATGCTACCCGCAGGAAGTTGCAACTTGATTGGTAAAAACAGTTATTTCTGTTAATGAATGTACAGCCATCCTGCCTCTTTGGGTGCCTGTAGTCTTTCGTTTGTTTCATAATAATAAACATGGGGCGCCTGGGTGGCTCAGTCGGTTGAGCGTCCGACTTCGGCTCAGGTCATGATCTCGCGTTTCATGAGTTCAAGCCCTGCATCGGGCTCTGTGCTGACAGCTCAGAGCCTGGAGCCTGTTTCAGATTCTGTGTCTCCCTCTCTCTCTGCCCCTCCCCTGCTTGTGCTCTCTCTCTGTCTCTCAAAAAATGAATAAATGTTAAAAAAATTTTTTTAAACAAAAAAATAAAAAATAATAATAAACACAAAGTTCAAGAAAATGGTTCCTTCTTGGCGGCTGGGCCGGAAGGTGACAGAGAGAATGGGGAATAAGTAGATATGTTATTGTAACGTCTCTTCGATTGGGCGGTCAGCTAATGGGTGTTCATTATATTGTTGAAAATAAACTATAAATAGCTAACGACTGCCGACAAATCCAATTCTGAGCTCCACAAGAAATTATTACAAAGGTAACAATTCTTTTTATTGAGCACTTACCCTGTGCCAGACGCGGTTCGAAGTCCTTTTCCGGGCAGTGAGATGGCAGAATGAGGACTGACTGGCCCTTGGCCTGGGGTGAGGTCTGCTCCCCGGGGAGGCTAGATGGGAACCGGGCCCCGAAACATGGTCAGAACCCTGGTCCGGCAAAGGTGAGATCTGGGGTACTGGGTGGGGTTGAGAGGTGCTGGAAAACTCCTGCGGCCTGCCTCTTTCTTCTGCCAGCTGTTTTAGAGCCCATATTGAGGGTTCTTCCCATTTTCCTGGGTCTGGGGACCAGAGCAGGCCCATCCTGGCAACAAGAGGCAGGAGCTTATGGCTTTCTGGAGGCCTCCTCCTTACCCCTCCAACCCTAGTCTAGAGAGAGGCAGGAAGGATGCAGCTGTCCCCAATTTAGAGACAAAAACTGAGGCCTCACCTACAATCAGAATTGGAAAGACCAGCCAAGGTCACCCAGATGGCCGGAGATGGAAGCTGGGAGTCCCACAGCCAGTTTTCTCCCTCCCAGGTCTGCTGAAGGTGGGGTCCCTGCCTCCTGGGCCCATCTCATCCCCACCAGGCAGGCGCACGGGTGGAAAGGGTCTCAGGGATGGCTCCCCAGCCACCTTACAGTGCCTCCTCCTTCCTGTTAGTCTCCGAGGCTGCAGCAGCAGACAGGGGAGGGGGGACCAGTGCTGCCTCAGTGCCTACGTGAGCCATTCACGGCCCAGTTCAGCCTTCTGCAGCAGGGCTTGAGAGAGGCCAGCAGGACGCTTTGGGAGCAAAGTTTAAGGAAACCAGTGAGCACTGGTTCTCAGGGCTTGAGAGTGTTCCTGCCATCACATCTCCTCAAATTTTTACCCCAGTCCCTTCCCTGCTTCACTGTGGCCCCTCACCCCCCCGGCATGTGGGCTCTGGGCTCTCACCCAGCTGCCCTACCAGCCATCTGAGCTTTGTACCCCTGGAGTCCTAGCCTTTGGCCTTCCTGCCTGGGAAGAAGATAAATGCACTGGTTCCAGGCGGTCTGGCTCCGGAGTGCTAGCGAGCCCTGCACACTCAGCAGCCACCAGAAGGGCCTTCCTACCACCTCATTTGTGGGCTGGCCGGCTCCCTGGGCCAAGGACCCCTGTGACACTCTTGTGCCACGCTAGCCCTACCCCCAGAACTGCTTCCTCCTGGCCAATGAGAATGCCATCAGCCTGGGACTGCATGTGGCTTTCCTACTTAACAACACCATGAACCTCACCTTTCCCTCTGCCTCCCCAGCTCCTTCTCTTGCCTCATTGCCCATCCCTGGTAAGGGGTACTCTGCCTCCCCCAGCCAAGGGAAATGAGCCTGTTCCCCAAATGCCTAGAGGCCAGCCCCAAGCTTTGATGACTCAGATTCCAGTGTGAGCAGAAGCAGGTAATGAGTGATCTCACAGCTAATAGGTAACCCTCCCCACCTCCCTCCAGGAGAGAGTACTTGGACCTGCCCCGAAGCTGGGCCAGGGGTTAAACACAGCCATTTAGGGAGCCTCCAGCTATGGAGGGCAAGCCACTGGACTGGATCTGAGGCTGGCTCTTGGGGAAGGAAAGGTCCTGCTTCCTCCTATGGCTTTGCACTGGGCTTACTGTGCAGCAGGAAGAGTCTGTGCAGACACGTGATTCACAGCTGTCCATACTTCCTCATGCTGTGTCCCAGGGCCCAGCTCCAATTGTCCCTTTAGGCCTAGATATCCCTGCATCCAGTCCAGGGAAGGGTGTCTCCCAGGGCCCGCAAACTTGGCCTTCCTTTCCCCTTAGTCCTGTCCCACACCCCTTGACATCCTCCATATTCCTCCCACCCTCCACTCTCCACCCCCATCACTTTCTCTGTATTTCGTTTGGTCCACTGCACTGGGCTTCTGGGAAAGACAAAGGATGGAGGGTGTGGGAAACTTAGCGGAGCTTATAGCTGTGTGATCTTGGTTCAGAATAGTGACCCTCTCTGAGCTTTGGTGTCCCTCCTTTTTAAATTTTTTTTTTTACATTTATTCATTTTTGAGAGACAGAGAGAGACAGAGCACAGGCAGGAGAGGGGCAGAGAGAGAGGGAGACACAGAATCTGAAGTAGGCTCCCGGCTCCGAGCTTTCAGCACAGAGCCCGACGCGGGGCTCGAACTCACAAAACCGCAAGATCATGACCTGAGCCAAAGTCGGACGCTTAACTGACTGAGCCACCCAGGTGCCCCTGGTGTCCCTCTTTATACAGAGGGGAAATCAGGGCTGCTCTGAGGATTGAATGAGGCAATGGAGGTACTGCTCTTAGCACTGATACTCAGTTGAGTGCTCCAAAAATGCTTGTTCTTTTCCTTGCTGAACAAACTGTGACCTGGCAGGTTCTCCCCAGCAGAAATGGGCCAGAGAAGCAAAAAATGTCTGTAGGGTGAAATACGGACACCTCCACCCAGTGCTCAAACCTTCACATGCCCTCCCCCGCCACCAGATATTCTAGCCCCGGTCTCCCTTTTCCCCAGATCCACTCTGTGCCCAGCTTCCGGACCCCTCCGCACAGCCACACCTTTCTGGCAGACCCCTTGCCAGAAAAGTCTCCTGCTTTCCTACCTAAGTTCAATTTGTCCTTACGGTCTGGCTCAAGAGAGTTCATCGAGGAAGCATTCCTGACTCCCTTCATCCCCTGCTCTGAACAGTCCTCTTTGTCCATGGTGACAGCTGCCTGTGTCTGTGCTGCTGAGTTCACCCCCAACAGGTGATAAACCAGAGGCAGGGGTGTGGCACCTGGCCAAGTCCCTGCCCCTCCCCCAGAATTTGACAGGTGTCAACTGAGGCAGTTCTCTTACAGAATCTCTTTTCTCCAAACACCACATCACGTCCCCGCAGCCGGAGTGGAATACATAGCAGGTGTTCATCTGTTGGCTGTTGAGTGGCCGACTTCAGAAGGGTCACCTCCTATAATTATGGTGGTGAATCCGCAGCCTGCCTGGCCTTAACCTTGGCTCGGCCAGGCCCCGCAGCAAGCATCTGGGCAAGTCCTCTGGCCTGTCAGGGCGGCAATTTCTCCTCTGTAAAGCAGCGAGGATAGCCTACCTGTCAGGGGCCTGGTGAGGAGCAGGTGAGAGAACAGAGGCCCGGCACATGGCGGGCGGCACTGAACCGCACTTCCTCCACGTGCACACCAGCGTGTGCCCACCTGAACCCCTGTGGCCCCCGCTTTGCAACAGGGGACTTGGGGTGATTGCAACAGGCGCGCTGTTCTCGTTGGCTCAGCAGGCACATTTATTGACCGCCTTGTTGAAGGAGCCTTCTCAGCATTCGGTAACCAGAGTTCTCACTGGGGGCGGCCCAGGGCCTATCTTCACGTCGTGAATCACTTTGCTAAAGATGCAACGTGGCTTTGGGGCATTTTTCTTTTGAAAAATCAATAACTCATTAACAAAGAACTAAATAAAGGGGTAAGCAATGGAAGCCACCTGCCATTCCCTTTCCTCAGGTGGGGGTGCAGAAGCCAGACCCACCGAAGTGGAGGAGGGGGTCCACTCGGGGTCCACTCGGGCTGGGGGTGCCATAGGCTGAACCCTCGCCCTGACTCTTCCAACCCCACAAATGTGACTAGGTCCCTCCTCTGTTTCAGTAAACACTTCAGGAGGGCCCCACTGCTCTCAGGAGAGATTGGAGTTTTCTCAGGAGACCCCGGAAGGCCTCCCAGTCTACTCACCCCAGTCTCTCCAGCCTCGTGGAAACCGATCCCTGCCTCACACCCACGCTTCAGCCACACTACACGCCTGTGGCCCCCTGAAACGGGCTCTGATCTCTCCAGCTTCCCGACCTTCACATTCACTGCTCCATCTGCCTGGACTGTTGTCGTCCCTCTGCCAGCCTGAATAATTCATGATGCGTCCTCAAGACACAAATGGAACAACCTCTAGCAAATCTGCCCTGAAACCTTCTCCCACTGCCCCCATCCCCACCCAGGGGTATCAGATCCACAGCCCCCAGGCCTCTCTGTGCCCAGGTACATGACCCACTATTACTTTCTGGGAGAGGGACTGTCTCCTCTGAGGACAGGGACTGTGCCTGGCGGTCCCATCCTCAGGGGCCAGGCTATTGCCTGGCACAAAGTTGGTGCCAGGTGGGTGCTCACTGAATGAGTGAGGGATGACATTAACATCAGATGTCTTCCTCCTCCCTGTAGTTCCCCAGAAGTCCCCACTTCAGCCTAGGATAATGGTGACTGCCCCCCAGATAATCCTCCTTCCTCCAGGGTCCAAGCCCTCAGTGGCCTTCTCTCCCCTTCTAGGGCACAAATAGCTGGTGGGTGAACCTCATAGTAAAATCAAACACTCAACAAGCACTTGCTATGTGGCAGGCCCTATCTATACGTTTTACAGACACGAACTCAGTTGTCACAAATAGGCGTGAGATAGGTACTATTCTAGTCCCCATTTCACAGATGAGAAAACAGAGGCAGAGCCTGGAGCAGAAGGGCCAAGCTTCAGACCCAGGCCACATGGCTGCAGAGACTGTACTTGGAATCACAGCCCTTGCCTTTACTGAGGGGCTTGTGGGGAGTCTGGGGTGGGGGAGACAGCCCAGAGTACCCCAGCCGCCACCCACCACCCGCCACGCCACCAGACAGGGCCTCAGGGCCTGCTCTGCAGCTGGGATGAGCCAGCAGGTCGGGGGAGCTCCAGTTACAGGAAACTGCTTATTCAGGGCCAGCGGGCTTGGGATCCCTGATTCCCTCCCTCTCAGATTCCCTACTCAGCTCAGGTCCCTCGCCCACACCGCCCACCATCTCCACCAGAGAGCACAGCCTCTGGCCCTAATCTCATTTGAGGCCATGAAATCGCATTTGCGGAGTATTAATGCAGCACGGAGCTGGCCCAGCCCTGCCTGGCTCCTGGCGGACAGGAGCCTGCAAAGCAATCTCTCGGGGAGGCGGCTCCCGGAACACCCGCCGACAAAAAGCAATTATGCTTTAAGAGGAAGATTAAAATAATATTTCCCCACCCCCCCCTCCCCCATGCCCACCCGAGGGCCTCAGCTCCACGTGGCCCCCACCGCCTCCCAGCCCAGCAGTGACTCAAGGGCAGGCTTCCTGCTGGGTGAGAGGTGGGGGCAGACTCCGCCCTCTCTCTCCTGGGTGTGCCCCCATGGCCAGCCCCTCACCTGACCCCACGCTCCCCACCTTTTATTCCCCCAAGTTCCCAAAAGAAACTGTGCTCTCTCAAGCTTCTGGGCCTTTGCCTAAACGTTCCCTCCCCCTGGAGCGTAGCCCTCCAACCTGTCTATCCGGCAAGCTGCCATTCACCCAGCACAAGGATCATAATAGCTAATGTTCTGTGAGTATTTAATATCTTCTTTAAATTCATTGCATATTCAAGCCAACCATCTTGTGTGTGTTGGGGGGCACTGTCATCCCCCATTTTACAAAGGAAGAAAGGAGGCACAGAGGGATTAAGTCCCAGCGCAGGACGATGGCAGAGCAGGGATTTAAGGTAGAAGTCTTTCCCCCTTCCCCCAGAGTAGACCCAGTGGCTTCCCCTCTGACATCCAAGGACCACAGTGGCCTCGCTGTGGTCTCTTATCTCCCCAAGAGCTCTGAGAGGCCAGGCCTGGAACAGAAGCAGGATTTAACACACATTACTTGTGCGGAACAATCATCAGGCACCTCCCCACAGCAGCAGCAGAAGGCCTGCGGATGTGTGTCCTGCCCCTGCCTCCAAGCCTGGATCCCTGGTGCCTTCCAGTCTGTCTCTGTTCTGGAAGTCTTTGGAATCTCCTCCAGGAAGGGCTCCCGAATTGTAGTCAGGCTAGCATATGATTTAATCCTCACAATCATGCTGCAAAGTAACCATCACTCCCCCCCCCCCTTTCCCCCCGCCCCCAGCCATTTCACAGAAGAGAAAACAAAGAGTCAGAGAAGTGACCTGATCAGGAACACCCGGTATGGGGCAGAGCAGGGATCCGAGTCCAAGGTCCATGTTTATCCACTGCACCTTCTTGGCTGTAACTTTCTCTCACCCCTCAGGTTGGGAAAGGGCTGGATTCTGTCCTGAGATTATTTACGCAACACTGTTTTCTGTGTCATCCACCAACTCCAGTGGGCTAGGGGGGTTGCCTAGAGCCTCTGAGCCATTGACAGCCCCAGCCCCATTCCTAGTCCCTCTCCCCAATCACCCAGCACAGTGAGCACTCGTTGTTGGGGTCACCTTAAGCCTCAGTGATCTGGCTTGCCGGGAAGAAAACTGTTCCCCCAAACTGCTGCCCCTTGATCCCGCCACACCATGTAGAAAGCTCACCAAAATATGGGTCTCCCTGAGACAGAGTGCCGTAAGTCACTCCCACCTCTGTGCTGGCTGCTATACCTGAAACGACAAAAGGCTTGGCGGGCCCCTGGGTTCCAGCCTGGCTTTGCTACTGACTCCATGGGAAGACTCAGGCAAGCCATCCACCTCCACTAGGGGCTCAGCTTCCTGCTCCAGAAAATGGACATTATGAATGCTACCTTCCCACCTCCCAAGACCCATGTGATGCTTCAGTGGGCTTTGCAGGTTCCAGCTTTGCAAGCCTGGCTCAGAGAGGCCTGGGAAAAACAGGTGATGTCAGAGGGTTTGGGGCGCATGGAGCCAGTACCTGCCCTCCATTCCCTTGGCACCCCTGCAACTCCCCATCCCATGAACATGCTCTCCCCACTTCATCCCTTCTCCCCTCTTGCTCTTCCCACGCACACACCTCCACACTCCTGCTTCCACACCTTTGCTCACACTGACCTCTCCACTTGAAAACCACGATCCTCAATCTCTCCCGGAATCCCACCCCTTCTTTGAGGCAGGGATCAGATGTTCCCCTGACATCTGTGAGGTGGGTTTTAATGAACCAAGCAATTTCCCACCCCCCTCCTCACCTGACCTCACAACCTTGCCATCAGTAGGCACTGCTCTGCCCATCGTACAGATGAGGAACTTGAGGCCCAGTGAAGTCAAGTGTTTTGCTCCAAGCTACACACACACAGCTCTCGTGCAACTGAGAAATAGGGTCTTCTGCCTCCCGCCAGAACTGGTTTTCCTATGGCAGACCGAATCCTTGATGACCACCCGCTCATGCCCATCACTTCCTCCCCAGGTCCCAGCAGCCCTCGCAGACAGCTTGGAGAGTCACTGTCCTCCAACTCCTCCTACTGCCTCTCCCCACCCAGCCTGACAGCTCCCCAAAGGTTGGGGGATACAGCAACCTTGTTTACTGCTGGGGGAATGGATGGCCAGACAGATGGATGGATGGACCGATGAACACCCTGGGCTCAGGGAGGTTGGGCCATTGGCCTCCAGGGCAGGCTATCAGATCCAGATGGAGGAGGGATATCCTCACTCATTCTCCATCTCTTGGGGGAGGGGGGTGGGGCCCTGTTAGCCTCAGCTGCTCCTGAGCCCAGGACCTCTGCAGAACCAGCCCAAGCCCAGGCTGGGATGTCTCAGTTGACTCCCGACAGGTCCAGGTCAGGGCTGGATGCCCATCCACTGTTTTATTAAAGATCAGTTCTTACAGATTGGCTTCACATGGGGTTTTAATTTCACCTCATACATCACACATGCCATGTCCCCAAGTCTCTTTCCCCTCTGGTAGAGGCTGCACTGGGGCAGGGGTGGGGGGTGTTCTGTACAGAGAGAGAAAGCCAGGAGGGTCCCAAGGAGGTACAGATCTGCGTGTGGGAGGGTGTGTGACCCACGTGTGTCTATCAGTGAATTGGTGTGAATCTCTCTTTGTGATGGGGAGGGTCCCTGCCTGTCCAGGATGAGATGTGGTGGCTCTGTGCGTACCCGCACACCCAGGAGGGTGGCTGTGCTCAGGAGTGTCTGCTGGGGGCACATCCACCTTCCAGTGGTATAAGTGAAGGAGAAGAAAGGAAGACAACCATAAAACGCCACATGACTGGATCCTCCTGCCCCTCCCCCCTCCTTCTTTCACTGTGAAGGTAACTTCTGGAGATGAGAAGGCCACCATGGTTCCCTCCCCTGGGCTGGCTGGAAGGACATCAGAAGCAGGCACCCCCCTTCCGCTCCATATCCCCTTCATCAGACACATCTCTCCCTCCCTCCCTCCCTCCCTCCCTCTCTCTCTCTCTCTCTCTCTCACACACACACACACACACACACACACACACACTCACACTCACTCACACAGACTCCAGAAGGTGTGAGTCAGCAGTAGCCCCTGGCTGGAGTGGGGGAAGGTGGAGATGGGGGGGAAGGGCAGCAGGGCCATCTGGCACGCTCAGTTACAACAATCTGCTAATGGAGCTTCTTCCTCGACTAGCACCCAGGCTGGGCCAGCCTTCTCCACTCCAAAACCTGGGGGTCCCAGAGGGTGGGGCTCACAAGTTCCCATCACCCCTCCCCTGGGAGGCCGGCTAGGCAAAAGGAAGCAACCCTATTTTCTAGATGCAGAAACTGAGGCCCAGACCTATCAGTTTTGCTCAATACAGACATCTTAACTCATTACTAGAACAGCAAGCATTTATTCAACGCCTCCTGCAGGGCAGAGGCAACCGTAAGCTAGTTCATGTGTCTTTCCAGCAGTCGAGGACACAAGGATTGCTCTCCTCCATTTCACAGATGTGGAAATGGAGGCTGAGGGAAGTTATGTAATCTGCACAAGGCCACATAGCTACTAAATAAATGCTAGATACTGATCTGAACCCAGGTCCATCTGACCCCAGTATACCTGCCTCTCATTGTAAGCTGCCTGAATCCCAAACC